>NC_090439.1:1082256990-1082574452 GCF_031143425.1 Pleurodeles waltl | reverse complement strand
ACAGATGTATTTTTAAATTGTGAGTTCAGGGATCCCAAACTCCACCTGTCCATCTCTTCTCTAGGGGAATCTACACTTTAATCATATTTAAAGGTAGCCCCCATATTATCCTATGAGAGAGAGACAGACCTTGTAACAGTGAAAACGAAATTGGCAGTATTTCACTGTCAGGACATATAAACCACATTACTATATGTCCTACCTTATCCATACACTGCACCCTGCCCTTGGGGCTACCTAGGGCATACCTTAGGGGTGCCTTACATGTAAGGAAAGGGAAGGTTTAGGCCTGGCAAGTGGGTACACTTGCCAAGTCGACTTTACAGTGTAAAAATACACACACAGACACTGCAGTGGCAGGTCTGAGACATGATTACAGAGCTACTTATGTGGGTGGCACAACCAGTGCTGCAGGCCCACTAGTAGCATTTGATTTACAGGCCCTGGCACCTCTAGTGCCCCTTACTAGGGACTTACTGGTAAATCAAATATGCCAATCATGGATAAACCACTTACATACAATTTAAACAGGAGAGCATATGCACTTTAGCACTGGTTAGCAGTGGTAAAGTGCTCAGAGTTGAAAAGCCAACAGCAACATGTCAGAAAAATATAGGAGGCAGGAGGCAAAAAAGTCTGGGGATGACCCTGCAAAAGCAAAAGTCCAACACGACCCCCTACCAGCCTAAAGCCAGGGGAGAACAATCAATACCTTGATGTACTTCCCTGATTGGGGCGATAGAACAGGGACCCAGGCCCACAACAGCAGGGGCATGCTCCAGTTCTACGCCTTCCTGACTCCAGTTGGATCCCTCTGTCCATACTCTCAGGGCCCACTAAGCTAACCCATGGGGAACCCTTCTCCACATCTACAGACACCATCTGTGCAACACCTAACTTTACTTTGCTCACAGATGTATTGCAATGGGCAGATAGTACCACCAGGGCCAACACAATGGTGTTGCCCACTCCACCCCTGGGGTGTGACTCTCGTCCTTCCCCCCCCAGGGGCAACTCTGTCCACCAGGACAGCAAGCCACAGTGGCCCCAGACAACTGTCAGGGATGAGAGCCCGACCTCAGGCCTCTCTAACCACTGTGACTGTGGAGAGTGGGGGGTGGTAGCCCCAGGTGCCTGGCACCCTTTGACCACTCTCTCTTCCACCAGGTCAGGGATGACAACCTGACCCTGGTCCTCCCCTCTGGGGCTCTGTACCCTCCCTGCAGAAGCGGCACCCCCAGAGTCAAAAACTGTCAGGGTGCTTGTAGAAGCAGTCCTGCACAATTCTTCCATCAGTGCAGGGATGTTAACCTGCAACTGATCCTCCAACCTGGGGTCTGTACCTTCAGGTTGGACCAGGGCCAGGGGTGAGGCTTCCCTCCCCCTGCCCTCTCTTCTGGGGTCCTGAACCACCCAACTAGGAGCGGCCCCCCCAGAAGACAACATGGTAGGGGCACTGTTAGCAGTAGCCCCTTCCTCCAGGTCAGGGGGGACACCCTTAACCTGGCCTCCCAATCCAGGGCCTGTACCCACAGACTGGATCACTGCCTGGCAAACCAGGACTTCTTGGGGGGCATACCTACCCCCTACCAGGTCAGAGTTTACCCTCTGAACCTGGTCATCCAACCCAGGGTCACCACCCTGCGGTTGAACCACTGCCTGGCACACCAGGACTTCCTGGGGAGCACACTTACCCCCCATCAGGTCAGAGTTTACCCCCTGAACCTGATTATTCAACCCAGAGTCACCACCCTGCGGTTGAACCACTGCCTGGCACACCAGGACTTCCTTGGGAGCACACTTACCCCCCATCAGGTCAGAGTTTACCCCCTGAACCTGATCATTCAACCCAGAGTCACCACCCTGCGGTTGAACCATTGCCTGGCACACCAGGACTTCCAGGGGGGCACACTTACCCCCCTCAAGGGACACACTGTCCCGAAGGGCCACACAAGAGTCTGGCTGGCGCAGGTCTCCTGACCTCTGCCCATCTGACAGAGTCTGGATTCCCCCCAACCCAGAAATGGTCTCACCAAGGTCATTCGTGGGGGGCTCTGCTCTCAGAGCTGACCCCTGACCCTCCAGGTTCTCCACTGGGGTCCGCAACCCCCTCTCAACCCTCTGTCTGGACTTCTGCACCCCCTCACTAGGAGTGGTACTGCCAGACACCAGAACTGGTGGGACGCTGGCTACAGCGGCCCCCCCAAGTTCTCCTGACACTGTGGGGTCTCCCTCAACAGATGGCCCTATGGTACAGGCTAGGCTCCCCTCCTGGGGTTCCCGCAGGGAACCCTCCAGGACCTGGGACCGGATCTCGGGCACCTTGGGCCTCAACCCATCCCCATTCCCTCTCCTCTGAGACTGGACATGGGGTCCCTCACCCATCCCACTACACTGGGACCTACCTGGGACACTACAATCCTTCCCTACCTCACCTGGTTGGGAACTACCTAGACCACTCCTCTCAGGAGCACCCCCAAATGCCTCTTCAGACTCTCTGGTACTCACCCAGAAGTCTGCCTCCATTGTACGCTCCCTGGGGTCAGAGAACTCACACTCCACCTGGTGTTGGCATAGCTCTGGAAAATAAGGACTAGACATATGCTCTCCAGCAATTACATCACTCAGCCCCTCACATGAATTAACCAAAGTACCCTTCACCCAACCATCCAGTGACTCTGCTTTGAAAAAGCACCCCACATCACCCTCCTGAGACTGGTGAGACAGTACCTGACTGTCCCTGACACTCAACCCACACTCTTCTGGGATGTTTTCACACTCCATAACCAGGACTTCTACCTGGGGGGAACCCCTCTCCCTGTCACTCTCAACTAGAGTCAGTAGAGTGTCCCTCCCACCAGTAGGAATATGACTCCCCATGCCAGTTCCCCAATCTACCTCAGAGACCCTGTGCATCACTGGAGCTACCTCATACCCCTGAACCTCCTGGCGTGTGTTAACTCCCTCCTTCAAGTAGGGCACCACCTCTCTGGGCATGTGCACTTCTTCAGCAGTACTGGATACAAGATTTTTGCTGCCACCATCTGAACTGGATTCAGCCCTCATGGCCTCCAGCTTCAGCTCTTCACAGCTCAGCTCTTGAGCTGCAATCCTTTCTTTTTCCAGGACTAAGGCTCTCTGCTCCTCAGCCCTCTCAAGCTCTGCATCTAGCTCTTCCAGACTCCGGATTCGAGCTAGGAGCCACTCATCTCTTTCTGTTCCCTCCTCTTCGGAGTAGTCATCCTCCTCAGACTCATTTGGTGGTGTTGCCTGACAACGTTTCAATTCATACTGAAACAGGGCTGACTCAAGATCCTCCCTTCTGGATTTCTTGTTCACAGCCAGTCCCCTTTCCATGCAAAATGCTTTAAGCTGCCACTTTTTATACATAAATAGGTGCCAGAAATTGACTTCCATTCTGCAAAGGCTTCACAACCAAAAAACAAAGTCCAAAAATATCATCAATACTTCCAGGAGGACATCAGAGAACAAAAAGCAGAATCACAAGACAAGTAGTATGTGGTCACGTAGTGGTCTGAGATCAAAACAGTAGTGTACACTTAATTACTGTATGTCAAGTACAAATACAAGTCCAAATCCCGACCGCTGGTCACCAATGTTAGAAATGGGGTCTTTGGTTGACAGTCAGGTTACCCCCTGTTCAAGCAAGGACCCTCACTCTAGTTAGGATAAAAGAGAATCACCCTCAGCTAACCCCTGCTTACCCCCTTGGTAGCTTGGCAGAGCAGTAGGCTTAACCTCAGAGTGCTGGGCGTAAAGTATTTGTACCAACACACACAGTAACTTAATGAAAACACTACAAAATGACACAACACCAGTTTAGAAAAATAGGAAATATTTATCTAGACAAAACAAGACCAAAACGACAAAAATCCAACATACACAAGTCAAGTTATGATTTTTAAAAGGTTTAAAATAAAAAGAGTCTTTAGGTAGTTGTAACAACACACTAGCGCTGCTAGCGTGTAAATGTACCTGGTTTGCGTCAAAAATAACCCCGCACGGGCGGTGTGCGTCGAAAGTAACCCTGCACGGCTGGGTGCGTCGAAAACAACTCGGCACGGCGGTGCGCGTTGAAAAAGCCAGCCACACGACGATCCGAAAGTCCCGCGGCGCAGGGTGCGATCTCTCAGCCTCCGTCAGCGATGCTGCGCGTCGTTTCTCCTGCTCCGGGCGTCGGTTTTTCGGTCGCGTTTCCTGCGGCGTCGTTTCTCAGCTGCGGAACCGGCGTCGCGTCGTTTTCTCAGCCGCGATCGGATTCGCGTCAATCTTTTCTCCGCACGGCGCTCGGTGCGTGTATTTTTGTCCTTAGGCTGCCAGCCTCTCCTTTCAGGGTCCCAGGAACTGGAAGGGCACCACAGAGCAGAGTAGGGGTCTCTCCAGAGACTCCAGGTGCTGGCAGGAAGAAGTCTTTGCTATCCCTGAGACTTCAACAACAGGAGGCAAGCTCTACATCAAGCCCTTGGAGATTTCTTCTTCAAGATGGAAGGCACACAAAGTCCAGTCTTTGCCCTCTTACTCTGGCAGAAGCAGCACTGCAGGAAAGCTCCACAAAGCACAGTCACAGGCAGGGCAGCACTTGTTCCTCAGCGATCAGCTCTTCTCCAGGCAGAGGTTCCCCTTGATTCCAGAAGTGTTTCTAAAGTTTGTAAGTTTGGGTGCCCTTCTTATACCCATTTTAGTCTTTGAAGTCACCTTTCTTCAAAGGGGACCCACACCTTCTTGTGAAATCCTGCCTTGCCCAGGCAAGGCCTCAGACACACACCAGGGGGCTGGAGACAGCATTGTCAGAGGCAGGCACAGTCCTTTCAGATGAGAGTGACCACTCCACCCCTCCCTCCTAGCAGAGATGGCTAATCAGGAAATGCAGATCACACCCCAGCTCCCTTTGTGTCACTGTCTGGTGTGAGGTGAAAAACAACCCAACTGTCAAACTGACCCAGACAGGGAATCCACAAACAAGGCAGAGTCACAGAATGGTTTAAGCAAGAAAATGCTCACTTTCTAAAAGTGGCATTTCCAAACGCACAATCTTAAAATCAACTTTACTAACAGATGTATTTTTAAATTGTGAGTTCAGGGATCCCAAACTCCACCTGTCCATCTCTTCTCTAGGGGAATCTACACTTTAATCATATTTAAAGGTAGCCCCCATATTATCCTATGAGAGAGAGACAGACCTTGTAACAGTGAAAACGAAATTGGCAGTATTTCACTGTCAGGACATATAAACCACATTACTATATGTCCTACCTTATCCATACACTGCACCCTGCCCTTGGGGCTACCTAGGGCATACCTTAGGGGTGCCTTACATGTAAGGAAAGGGAAGGTTTAGGCCTGGCAAGTGGGTACACTTGCCAAGTCGACTTTACAGTGTAAAAATACACACACAGACACTGCAGTGGCAGGTCTGAGACATGATTACAGAGCTACTTATGTGGGTGGCACAACCAGTGCTGCAGGCCCACTAGTAGCATTTGATTTACAGGCCCTGGCACCTCTAGTGCCCCTTACTAGGGACTTACTGGTAAATCAAATATGCCAATCATGGATAAACCACTTACATACAATTTAAACAGGAGAGCATATGCACTTTAGCACTGGTTAGCAGTGGTAAAGTGCTCAGAGTTGAAAAGCCAACAGCAACATGTCAGAAAAATATAGGAGGCAGGAGGCAAAAAAGTCTGGGGATGACCCTGCAAAAGCAAAAGTCCAACAAACATCATGTAGAAGTTTCTGCTCATTGCAAACAGCAAGGAGTGTATTATTTTCCATGGGCGACAAAGCTCCAGGAAGTGCCTCGGCCAAAATGTATTGGTGTAGAAGTTACTCAAAACATTGGCTGTCTGAGGTACCTGATACACATACTTCAAACTAGTAAGTGATGACACTGTGGCTCGATTTGAAAGCTGTTTGCACTCATAACTCAAGTTTAGGTGCACAAATGGAAGGATATACAGCTGCTAAGCATTCACAGAAAGTGACGTGGCATCCATGAATCAATTTTCTCTTTTAATTGGACATCACCACTGCTTACATTTACGTAGCAGAAAGTATCACATAAGGGGTGAAAACAAGCAGGATTAGTTGGCAAGGCTTTTGGTGTTGCCCACCCAATTTGACAAACTCTGGGAGCAGAATTTCTCTGTGATTACTCTTGTTAGACCATATTGAGAGGGATTGTACATTGTTTTACCAACTGTCATTTTGTACAAATGTATAATTTCACTACTGAATGCATGAGTGCCAGTGTATGTGCCCCACAGAAGGCCTGTGCTGTAGCCATTGGTAAAGGTTAGAGAATTTATCAGTACATTGGGAAACGTTATGTTAGATTACTTAGGTGTCATCTGTTTATAAGGAGAAGTTATGAGAAAACAAGTAAACCTTACTTATTGTGAAAAGTATGTAATAGGCAGCTAAATGTGCATTGTTATTACATTGTGACAAAGGTAGCATGCGGGTATTTTGTTACATAGAATATCAAAAATTACCTTTGTAGGCAAGGGTAACCCACTGCACAAAAAATGGGGACAGACGGTTTGCACTATTGTAATCCAAATTGGGTTTTTTATTGTTTGGCAGCCGCATTGTGTGCGTATTTGTAATTGTATTGTGCTACACCTGATGGTTGCCTTGGGGGAAGGCCTAGCATCAACAGAGTAAGTCTGAGTGGTTATGGTGACAAGCCAAAGATAGCTTGGCCTGATTAGACCACTAGAAAATTTATTTCTGATGCCATTGGTATGATTTGTTTATTTTTAAAAGTTATGATAATCTCAGTAGGCCTGACATATTGAATATAGAAAGCTTATGTTAAAGCCAATAGGCATTTAAGTGAGGATTTTTATTTTTCTGTATCAAGCCTACAGATAGGTATTTGTCTAAATGAAGTATTAACACATTACCCCTTTAGGGAAGGATTTGGTATTGATTACCGCCTCTGACAATCCCTTGGGGGAGATATTTCCTGTAATAATTCATACTAGAATCTGTTGTTAACCGTCTACTAGAATCTTGTAACAAAGAATATATATAAATAATACATGCGCACAAGTATATAATGATATATCCATATAGGTGCATAGAGGGCCTTTGGTTCAGCTCTCTTCTGCCATTGGCCTGTCGGAGTTTCATTCATGCTCTGCTTCCTTGCATGAAGGTTACTGCATGGCCACATCCCTCATTGGCTCTCTTGCCCTGCGAATGACGCCATTTTCTACGTATGTGTACATCCACCTGAAAATGAGCATACTTCAGTGTCAAATCTGAATAGCTAGTTATTTATTTTGCAATTTTCTCCTTCTATAGATCTTCTTCCATTTCTTTGCTTCTACTCTCTTTATATGACTATTTCTAAAGAGGATACTTCAGCTCTCCTGGCAGTGCTAACTGGTCACCTGCTTGCTGCTCATTTCTTCTGCAGTGCGCCAAACCCCATTTGGACACTTTCTGTAAACTAGATACCATTATGAAAGGCTTTTCTCCATAGTTTATTGTTTTTTTTAACCACTCCAGGATGGACAACAAATTGGTTGTAAATATAGCAGCTGCACAGAAAGTTTAAAACAACAATAGACTATTTACAATATCTCTGAAAGAGTGACCCCCAAATCCACATTTACTTTCATTATTGCAAGAATATGCCTGCCATATTTAGACCACAGTGTGTTTTAAATGTTCTACTTGTATTCTTTTACTTTACCGTGCATATGTTGTTGCATTTGCGTTGAGTGTGTATTTTATTGCGGTTTGTTTCAGATGGTGAGTGCAAGAATGAGTCAGTGGATGGAAGAGTGGATGTATGAATGCAAAGATGAGAGACTGATTACATGTATGATGACTTATTGAAGGCATAGACCTATCAGTGATACAAATGACCCCTTCACTCATAAGCCAGATCACGTGGCATTGCCGATACTTGTTCATATGATTTAAATATTATGAGGCATTAGTAAAGTGTGTGCAGATTACTAAACCTTTCCTCTCAGGAGGACCTACTGACTTCTTTAAGCACAGGTTGCAACTTGAGTTTGAAACTAAAATTTCGGAATATTTTCACGTTCTACTTTCTTGGAGGCAGTTCACAAATTGGAACTCAACTTTAAAATACAATTTAGGAGCATTCCATTTTTTTCCTTTTCAGCAGCCTCTGCGCTGGGCTCTCCCTGGTGAAAAAGAACCTGATAGTTTTTAACCTTGATGGAATATTTCCATAGAGGACAAAGATCAGAAAAGCAGATATTTTGGCAGCTTTCCGAGCAGATTGTTTTCTCTCAGTGGCTGAGTAGCGGCCCATAAATCAGCATGCAGCTCACAGGGCAGGTACGTTTGTGTACCTGGCGCGCGGCGAATGGACCGACCCAGCCGGGACGCGCCTGGCTCGCGAGGCCCCAGACAGTGACTAAGTGAGGACAAGCCGAGTCTGGTAAACAAATGGAACTGTCACTCCCACCACTTTGGCCACGAGGCGAAGGGCCATTATTTCTAACTACAGAGCAGCCGAAAAACGCAGTTTATCAACTAATCATGCGCGGGGTTTCTCCCGCATGCGGAGAATTAATTTCCTTTAAGTAATGCCTGAGAAGGCAGCGGATTGGTTCGGGTTGATTTACAGTGTCAGCCTTTGATTTTATTTCGCGAACAACTTGCATTTTATCACGAAGCATCTCGAAATTGAATTTAAAGCGCTGGCGCATTATTCATAGATCATATCTTCGCCGGCGGCAGACGCCCTGCCTAATAAACACACTAAAATCTTTCCAGGGCGTACCTTATTCATTTTGCGTGAACTGGGGGGTGCGGAAGAGCGCGCCTAGGGCAAACGTGGAATTGATGTACGTACGGATCGATTCTGAGAATTATCTTCCGATCTGCGTGTTTTGGAAATTTTAAATAGCGAGCCTGACTCAAGTAAAGGGGCCATACAAGGAATGATCTCATAACGCACATCAAAACAGAAAGCAACATTCTAGGTGGCTAATTGTTGAATATTGTGAGATGCAGGAAATGGTACAAGGAATTGCTTGTTTTTATCTACCCCAGATGTCCCCCTTAAATAAATTCATTTACAGTGACTTGCAAATCATCTATGGTTCTTCTTTCTGTCCGTAGGTCATTGCTGGCGTGGTTTAGAGCCAGAAATGGCTAAATGTGCCTTTAACTAGTAGTCTTTAGTTAGGGTTTTTATGGTAAATGGTATGGTATGTGTATTTATGTAAACGGTTACTGGTGAGGCGCCTTTGCGGATGGGTAGCATGCTACTATGTCGGAGACCAGTCATGCTATGGGCCTGATTTAGGGGTGGGTGGGCGGGCGGTCCACCATTCATAGGGAGCACATTACATCTGCCACCATGATAGACTACAGCTAGCAATATTGTGAGATACTCCCCTGCAATCATGCCTGTGCCTTCAGAGGAGCCACTACCTTCTGTGAAGGCATCAAAGGTGTGGCGGGCGGCCATCATGGTTAAGGAGGCACCTCACCAAACTATTTTGTTGTTCAAGAACAAAGCAAAAGTTTATAATAAAACAAATACTAATGACAGTGGCACAGGGTAAGTTTTCTTCCAGGGTGTGGGGGAAATCAGAACATTTTCACCAGGTTTTCCCTATGGTCATGAACAAAAAAAGATAAAAAGACATCGCTTGGCCACTCGAAATAGGGCGTGCAATCCAATGCTCTTACAACGATGGCCTGAGGGCCTGCCTGACGCAAAATAGATTGACCGTTTGTTGGACAAGGCACTTCTGTCACAGGGTATCCTGTCCGCCAAACTCAAAATCAGGCCCTACGCCACACATAGGGATGACTACTGTGTATTTTTTGTCAGGTAACAATAACTGATCACTGAAAATCAATGTGTTATACATGATGAATAGCCAGTTTGCACAATGGGCAAAAAATCTCTTGAAGAGAGCACTTTTGCATGCCCGGAGACACTCTCAATAGGGTCCTTTTGCAGTATAAATTTATTAAAATCTGCCTTGTCAAAAATGACACATACTGATCCCTCAAGTTCACTTATTTACATTGTAGTATCAATTAAAATGAAAGCAATGTAGCAGTCAAATCAGTGTGCAAAAATATTAACATAGTCAGTGAGAGCCATATATAGAAATGTAATATTTCATTTCGCTTTCAAAAACAGATGTTTTTCAACAGCAAAAACCCAAACAAGCATTGTTTCTGCTGATCTATGTCAGGAACAGTTGATAAAAGAGTGTTAAAAGTGTGAACAACAACAGGAGAACTTGGGGAAGAGTATGTTGACTCTACATGGTGCTAAACTCATGCAAGACTAACTGGCAGGGGAGGCGTCTCACAAATCACAACAGCTAATAGATAAAGTTTGGCAGATTCAAGTTCGCTTAAGAAACTAAGGGATTTGGAGGCTATGACAACCAGAACATAGATTAAGATTGGGTACTTATGATCAGAATGGCTCCATTCAATGATGCTTGAGCTGGCTTATAGAGTATTTTACAGTTATCACACTAGCATCCAATCCAAGATGGCACCTGTCACTACAGCTCAAGACAACACTTTCTCTACCAAGTCATTCTACGCAGGGACACTATACAAGAACGCAAGATGAAAACACTCTTTGCCTAGCTAACTTGTGTCCTCTAGCTCTGGTCTTATTTCAAACTCAACTTTTTCCCTCTGTGCATGTTTGTTGTTTATTTGGTCACCTTTCTGTCTCCCCACATTGTGCATGTGCTGTGTTGTATTTCTTATACAGTTTTGGATACTCACAATAAACCAATCTTTGTAGTAGCCCCAAGGTTTCTGCTGAAGGCACATGTGCTGTCAATATGTGGAATGCATTATATATATAATTATTATATATATATATATACATATATATACACACACACACACACATATATATAAATATATATATATATATATATATATATATATATATAAATATATATATATATATATGTATATATATATATATATATATACATATATATGCTACCTAGTGGCAGTTCCCACTAGCTAGTTGTAGTTAAGACCATGTTTCCATAGAAAAAGCATTTTTTGACTTGCCTATATCTTTGGATTTGTTTGACGGATCTTTACAATTCCAGATAAAGTATGCCAGTGATTCTTGTTGTGCACAGACAATTTTGGGGTGTTCCATCAAGCGGGCCGAGTAAAAGGGTGGAGTAAAAAAAGTTGCATTTCCTATGTTAATTCCGATGGAACATTTGAACACGACTACAGCCTCAACCACTGGATGGAATTATACCAAATTTGGCAAAAAGCTAGCTTTCTGTATGCAGATTATGCTTTCATTTATTTGGTGTAAATCCATTCAGTAGTTTTTGGGAAAATTAGGGAAATCCAAATTTATATATCTCTGGCTATGGCGACTTTGCAATTATTTCATGAATACCCAGTGGAAATTCGTGAACTTTTTGTGACTGTGTATGCAAAAAGAAGGACTGTAATTGGCTGACTGCAATCTGACTAGAAAGTTGCAGCTGCCATTTTATTTCACGGGACACAGTCCCCAGGGGTGAAAATCCTAATTGAAAGTGGTATAAGGGGTCATGGTGAAGGTACCCTGACCCTAGGGATGTGATATAGGTGTGTTTTAGGGGCAAATTATGGGTTTAAAATAATTTTGTGTCACCATGCTTGATATTCGTGAAAATGCATACATTTTCACAGGTTTCCACAAATTATTTGCGAAATATTCGCATTTATGAAAAAAAATGCGGAAGAAAAACCACAGACTCATTCATACACTAATTCATTTAGTCATACATGCACTTGGAGACTCATGCGCCCACTCACACATTCACTCAGATCCACTCATAGACTCACACACCCACTTTCAGACCCACTCAAGACACTCACGCACCCACTCACAGATCCACTGAGAGAGACAGGCCCTATGGCCAACCTGCGCTACCCACGGCCAAAGCCCGTACATGGTGCAGGGTTGGGTGGATATTGTCAAGGAGACCAGATCCTCGGGGCTTGCGCATGTTCCCAACATGTCCACCTCTTGGCAGCTCCAAACTCCACTAGTTATAGCACAGAGTTAAAGAATGGCCAAGTGGGGGAATGGGTTTTGGGTTGGGAACAGTGGGGAAGGAGACCTGTGGAAGCAAGACCTAGACAACACAATTGCAAGATTAATCACAATGACTTTCAATAAGTTTTGTTTCAAATAAACACTTATGCTGAAAACATGAATGGCCTAAGGTTTCACTATAACTAGGCCTCAAGAATCTAGGTACCTGGAAATCAAGAAAGGTTATGCAAGATTTTCTTATGAACATTCTAGAATTAACATTTCATATTTTTGAACAATAAACACTCTCCAAATAGTTCTTAGAATAATCTCTTATGCTCTGAACACTGGATAACACTCTGTTGAATCTGTGTTTCAAGAATACTATGAACATTAATCACACTCTTTTGAATCTGTGTTTCAGGAATACGATGAACATTGAATAACACTCTTTTAAATCTGTGTTTCAGGAATACTATGAACATTTAATTACACTCTCCGATTAGTTCTTGGAATAGTCACTGCATTATAACAAAGATCGAAGAGCACCTGGTTTTCTCTGCATGAATGAACTGTACTAGAACCATGAATAACACTGCTACGTCACTCTCTGATTAAGAGTTTCAAGACTCAAATGCTCAGGGAATATTATGCACCTTAATCAAACTGCACATCTAGATTTCAATATCTAGAAATGATCGCGCACTTCGCCGATCTGTATTTCAGAAGTTTAAGCATCAGGAAAGAATTGCGCACACTGTTGCCGATTCGAACATCTAGATTATTATGCAATGAAATGATCGCGCACAGCTCCGATCTATGCTTTCAAGATTTAAATGCAGGAAAAGAATCACGCACTCCGCTGATTCACAATTCACAATGTGAATGCCATGAAATGATCACGCGCACTGCCGATCTGAATGTTACGAAGTAAATGCCTGGAAGGAATCGCGCACACTGTTGCCGATTCAGAATTCACAATGTAAATGCCATGAAATGATCACGCACACTGCCGATCTGAATGTCACAAAGTAAATCCCTGGAAGGAATCGCGCACACTGTTGCCGATTCAGAATTCCCAATGTAAATGCCATGAAATGATCGCACGCACTGCTGATCTGAATGACAAGAAGTAAATGTCTGAAAAGGAATCGCGCACACTGCTGCCGATTCGGAATTCACGATTCAAAGACCATGAAATGATCGCGCACACTGCCGATCTGAATGCCACAAAATAAATGCCTGGAAAGAATTGCGCACACTGTTGCCGATTCGGAATTTACAATGTAAATGCAATAAAATGATCGCGCACACTGCCGATCTGAATACCACGAAATAAATGCCTGGAAGGAATCGCGCACACTGTTGCCGATTCGGAATTCAAATGGTAAATGCCATGAAATGATCGCGCACACTGCCGATCTGAATACCACAAAATAAATGCCTGGAAGGAATTGCGCACATTGTTGCCGAATCGGAATTCACAAGATAAATGCCATGAAATGAACGCGTACACGCGATTTCAAGATTAGGCCCAAAACTCGAAAGTTACCAGAAAACGGAGTCGGGGCCTCACCCGACCTCCTCCTTACCGCCCTGCCTGAAGATCACCAAATAAGCAAGAGCAGGCCTGGAAATGGCTGGTTAGGCCTCCGGGACAGGAGATCTGGAAAATGCTGCTGCTCTGCACCGGGACCTCTGAATAGTGAGCACGTGGAGCTGGGCTGGCTCCCTTATATAGAGCCAAGCCCCGCCCACGAGCCACACCAAACCATGCTGCAAGAAAGGCTTCTAGAAAGTCTTAGAATAAAGGACCACACCCTGTAGTCCTGCAAACAAACCTTGCAAATGAACAATGAATTACAAACAGCATTAATGACTTTTCAAGGTAAAAGCTCTGCAATGCAAAAGGTTAACATACTGCATAGAACCACAGTGCATGAAATATGACTTTGCATACGGACTGCGTTTTTGCATTTACGTCACCCGTAGAGCGCGCACTGTCCTGATGTTGACAGTACTCCCCCCTCCCAAGCGCGCTCTAGGGCCTGGTTTGTCTGGATGTAGGTGATGAAAACGCCTCACTAGTCGTGGGACATGAATGTCAGATGCGGAGACCCATGAGTTACTCTCAGGACCATAACTTTTCCAAAATATTAGATACCAGAGATTACGACCTCTAAATTTTGAATCCAGCACCTGTTTAACTTTGTATTCCAATTCTCCCTGTACTAGAACTGGAGCTGGTTGGGAGCAGACTTTTTGGACAGCTCTTTTCAGGAGAGAAGTATGAAACACTGGATGAATACGTAGTGATCTTGGTAACTGCATTTTATAGGTCACTGGATTGATTTGCTGAAGGACTGTGTAAGGACCTATGAATTTGGTATTAAACATGTGCTTTTTCTTGAAGTTGATATGACGTGTGGAAAGCCACACTCTATCACCTGGCTTGTATTGGGGTCCTTCACAATGTTTCTTGTCACAGTGCTTCTTATACTTTTGTTTAGCTTTATCTAAATGTTGCTGGATTTGTTTCTGGGTTTGATGGAGTTGTTGAATCGTTTCTGGCACGGCTGGTGTAAGTGAACTTTCTTTTAGAATCGTGATTGGCAGGGTAGCAGGATGTAACAATCCTTTTGGTTTTCAATGACTTGACTTGATGCGAGCACAAACTTCACAGTTAGCTACCATCTTCTTGATGTCTTTTATCAAAGTAGGCCACCAAAAGTAGCGCTGGACGAATTCAAGAGTTTTAGGAATACCTGGATGACCTGCCGTAGGTATAACATGCAACCAATGAAATACCAACTTGCGCAACTTGGTAGTTGGAACAAATAAATGGGCATCATGGAAAGGTAGTCCCTGTTTGACTGACCTCTTGGGATCGGCTTGAGCCCATGTCTGCCATTTCTCAATAGTGAAGGAATTATGGATTTCTTAAAAAAAGTCTTCGGTTTTTATGATGCAAAGAACCTTGTCTGAATCAATGATAGACCTAGGAGACTGGATTGCGGGTAACATGGTAGATTCTTGTCTGGCTAGCTCGTCCTTTTGGTAATTAACTTTGTTGTGTTGCGATAACACTGCCCAATTGTCATGTTTGAAGCATCTGCTTCTGCTTTGAATGGACAGTCAGTATATGGGTGAGTCAAGACTGGGGTGGTGGAGAAGGCTTCTTTTTTGTCAACAACATCAAGGAATTATGAATACTGCAAAGGCAGCGTTACATCTGTTTCAGCGGATATTTCTATGTGGGATTTGTGAGGATCTGTGACACTTGATGCCTGGAGACATTTTTCATTACACAAGATGGAGGAGAACACGACTTTCCTTTCTGACCAGTTTATTTCAGGGTTATGATAAGTTAACCACGGTAGTCCAAGGATAATTCCACACTGAGGAGCATGGATGACATCAAAGATAATTTTCTCTTCATGCTTGGTTTCCTGATTCCCTTCATTACAGATCACTGACAAGGGGACAGTTTGAAGTGTCAATGGGCCTCCAGTTAAGAATTTTCCATCTACGGCTTGTACTATTTCTGGTGTTTTCTTCTTGGTGCATGGGATCCCCCATGTTTGAACCAACTGTATATCAACAAAGTTACCAGTAGCCCCAGAATCTGGTATGGCTGTCTGTAGATACGTCTTTTGTTTTACCAGTACTTTTATATCTAGCCTTAGATGTCTTGACTCAAGTAAAATATTCTACCATCTTGTGAAGGTTCCATGGTTACACCCAAGAGCAATCCTTCTGTACACCTTGGGTGTTCCATGTTTTCTGCTTGATCTGTGCATTTGCTACAACCTTCTTGGTAGAGGTTTGTCTGTCTTTTGGGTTTTGCAGGACATTCTCTGGTGAAATGACCCTTTCGACCACAGTAAAGACATTGTCCGTTCTTTCTACGTAGGTCTTTTTCGTCTTTTGTTAAAGGCCGCCTGATAGTTCCAATTTCCATTGGTTCAGGACTGTCCTCTTTCTGAAATTGTGATTCTCTGTACTCATGAACACAGCAGGAATTTTTTCTCGGTCTTCTGTCGTTCCACAAGACGATGGTCTAGTCTCAAAACAAGATTAATCAGATCTTGACACTCTGTGGGTTGAGGATCGATTTGAGCAAGAATGTCTTTTAGCTCATCTTTGAGTCCTTGATAGAATAGGGCTGCTTGCTTTTCTTCAGGCCAGGATGTTTCTGCTATCAGCCGATTAAAGCTAGCCAAATAAGAAACTAGGGGCCAGATGTAGCAAACTTTTGCGAGTCGCAAATGGCCCGAATCGCTATTTGCGACCCCGCAAAATCGGAAATGGGATGCAAAAATCCCATTTCCGACTCGCAAAATGCGATGCGAGCCGGTACCGACTCGCAAAATTTGCGACCCCATTTTGCGACCCGCTAATAGGAAGTCGCAATTTGCGAATCGCAAACCATATGCAATAGCAACTCGCAAATTGCGACTAGTCGCAAAAAGCCCTTTTTGCACGTCCAATTTACCACTAACTCAGAGCAGGAGGTAACCATTACCAAAGTATAAAAGGAGACCCAGAAGGCATCTGGGTTACTCAAGATGGCGGAGATATACCTGATAGCAGTGAGGAGGAGAGCCCACGCGGCCCAGCAGAGGAGTAGGAGGAGCCAGAGACAGGAGAAGATTTACAGAACAAGGCAGACACTCTTCCAGCAAACTGAGGAGGAAATATATGACAAATACAGACTTAGCAGCGCAGCTATACTAGATTTAATAGATTTACTCAAACCACAGCTAGAACGCCAGACTCTGCGCGGCTGCGCCATCCCTACGCATGTGCAAGTGCTATGCTCACTGCACCTCTTGGCCTCGGGGAGCTATCAGGGGGTCATTGCTGTGGCAGGTGGGGTATCCCAAAGTGCACTATCAAGGTTCCTCAGGGCATTCCTAGATGCCTTGCTCACACACATGTCCCAATACATATACCTACCCAGGAATGAGGCAGAAATTAACAGCACCAAGTTAGACTTTTACCGGATTGCCAACTTTCCCCATGTCATAGGGTGTGTAGATGGGACACATATTCAAATATGCCCTCCTGCAAATCTGGAATATCTGTTCCGCAATAGGAAGTGTACCCACTCACTCAATATTCAGGTTGTTTGTGACGCCCATTATGTCATCACTGACATGGTTGCAAAATTTCCAGGCAGTACTCATGACTCCTTCATTTTTAGGCACAGTGGGATACACCAACGCCGGAACGTGGGGAGTTCGGAGACGGATGCCTCCTAGGTAGAGCTGCATACACCTTGTAGACATGCACACAGATCAATGTGCAAACCAACCATGACTTGCTAACAGTTTACGTTTTGTGCCCAACAGGTGACAGTGCATATGCACTACGGCCATGGATACTGACTCCGTACCTAACACCCAGCAATTAATGTGAGAGGCGATACAACAGTGCACATAAGAGGACCAGGAACATTGTAGAAAGAACCTTCGGACTGCTGAAAGCACGGTTCAGATGCCTCCACCGAAGTGGAGGTGCCCTCCAGTATACCCCCATAACGGCTTTCAAAATAGTTGTCGCATGCGCTATCCTGCACAACATTGCCACCCGACGTGGCCTACCTCTCACCCCTGCAGACCCAGATTCGGAGGATGATGAGCAAGAGCAACCACATCGCCATCATGGGGATAGGAGCATCGCAAATCAAGGCAGACTGAGACGGGAACACATTACAACCCAATACTTTGGAAGGTACGTGCCAACTTCTACCATACTCATCAATAGAACAAACACTCCATGTGTTAAGTGTAACGAACAAATGATTTAATATGTGCAAAAAACCCAAACTATATACAAGGAAATACTGTTCAGGGACTTCAAAAGTCCACCTGGCATGGGACACATTGCCATCATGTGCTCCAACATCAGGGACAGTGTTTAGCTCACAGCCTACGGCGGGCTCGGCCAGCCTGGCTGGTACCAGGTGGCTCAGCAGTGCTCTGCCTTGTACTCCCACTCCGTAGCACCCTGGTGTCACCAGCAGAGACACTGCTGACAGTGGAGCCCTCCTCACTGTCTTGTGGGGTGTCACCTGTACCCCTGGACACCTGCCGTGCCTCCATGAGGTCTATTGCATGGGTGATCCGGCCCAGTCCCCGTGCCACATCACCCGCAGAGTGGCCCATGTCAACCTGGAGGCTGACTGTTCTCCTAGACAGCCCAGTTGTGTTCACTGCCAGTCTGACAATAGAGGAGGCCATCCTGTCCAGCCTTTGCAGCAGCTGGCGGTCCCTGCGCCGCGCACCCTCACTCTGCGTTAGCAGTCCAGCCACCAGTTCACGCATTGACAGGGCTAGGTCACCAGTGTTGTTCCCAATGACCTCCAGTTGTGCATGCACCTGCTGCATGCTGTTGGCATGGTTCCTCTCGAAGCGTTGCAAAACCCTACTAATCCGCCCTAACTGTTGATTTTGCAGGCGCTGACCCCGTAGCAGTTGTGCTTCCGTTGGTGTTGTGGATGGAAGCCCTGACTCTGCCTGCTGCCCTGCTCTCATCATCCTGCGTCACCTGCGCAGCGGTGGAGGCCCTGTGATGACTGATGTGGCACTCTGGCTTATAGCTGGTGCAGGCTCCAAGACCACTGTTGCAACAGGTGTTGCCAGAGAGGGGATGGTGTTGGTGGTGCAGGTGGGAGTGGTGGCTGGTCCTGTTGTCTCCTCTCGGGGCTGGCTGACCATTGGCACCTGGCTGCTTTGGCTGGTGGGGGTGTCTTGTGGGAGACCTGTGGGACATGGGGAAAACACTGTCAGTGTCTACTATCAGTTAACAACTTCCTAATAAACAATAGCCTATGAACTGCCTACTTGACTACATTGCCCATAATGCATCATTCTGGTGTTTGCTACTCTGAAATGGAGCTATCTTGGTTGTGCATGCCCCTGTGTACATGGTAGGTGGGGGTATGGCATTGATGGGGGTACAGGCATATCACATGGTACTCACCGGTTGATGGTCCGGGCTCAGAGGTGTCCAGTTCTCCAAATCCAGTTACAGCCTCCGGCTCCAGGGTCTCCTCAACCCTTTCCTCCAGGGGTGTGGGTGGTGGTATGGTAGATGGTCCCCCTCCTGTGCCTCTC
The DNA here is from genome assembly GCF_031143425.1 of Pleurodeles waltl. Classification (NCBI taxonomy): domain Eukaryota; kingdom Metazoa; phylum Chordata; class Amphibia; order Caudata; family Salamandridae; genus Pleurodeles; species Pleurodeles waltl. The sequence goes on along the minus strand of NC_090439.1, from coordinate 1,082,555,270 downwards.
ATCTCCCGGAGCCTTTCTGCCACCCTCTCCTTGGTCCAGGAGCGGAGGTCATACCACCTCTTCTTTAGTTCGTCCACACTCCTGTGGCTGACCCCCAGGGAGTTTACCTTCTCCTGGATTTCCTGCCAAATTTGTTTTTTGTCAGAGTCTGGCACATTGAGGGCTGCCTTGCCAAACAGCTCCTCATGGTACTGACAGCACTCATCCGTTAGCACCTCCAGCTCCTTCTCTGCAAACTTGAGCTTTCTCTTCCTGGGAGTGTCAGCCATGGTTGCTGGTGCTCTGTTAGCTGTGCTGCAGTTAAAAAGGGTGTGGTCCTCCCTCCTCCCAGGTGTATTTGTAAACTCCTGGCTGTGATGTCATCATCATGTGCCAGGAAGTGTTTTCCTGAGTGTTCTGGAGTGGTTTCTGGAGTGTTCTGCAGCACCTGCTTTCAATTTTCAGCACAGTCGCAATTTGTGACACCCACTCGCAAATTGCGAGTCCGTTTTTTGCGCGGTCGCAAAAAGCGGCCTCGCAAACAGCGGACTCGCTATCTGCGGTGCGACTCCGGGTGCGAGTCGCAATTTGTCCGTGCACTTTCTACCTGCATTGCAGTTAGCAACACGCAATTTGCGAGTCGCACATGCTCGCAAATTGCGAGTCGCTAATTTTTTCCTACCTACATCTGGCCCTAGGTCTTTATTGCCTTGCCGCAATTCTAACAGTTCTCGGTCTGTGGATAAAGTAACTGTTCATCGATAAAACACTCTTTCAAATTCAGGGACAAAATTTCTCCAATTATAAAGCAGGGGACTGTCTTTATGCACAAGAGGGACTGCCCCAGTGGCCGCGTCTCCATTCAAATAGGATAACAGGAAGGCCACCCTGGATTGGGCATCAGGGAAGGTGTTTGGTCGACATGTAAAATGCAATTCTACTTGAGTCAAAAAGGTTTGTGCTTTCTGAGGATCACCCGAAAACCTTTCTGGGGGAGCCAAAGGAATGGGTGTGGGAACTGAGAGTGAAATGTTAGTTGAAGGATTAAGCCCACCAGCACCCAAAGTACTTTGCTCCATCTTCCTCCCTGTTTTGTAACGTATCCACCCTTTCTGCTAGATTGGCTGCTATATTTTTAGATTCAAATACATCTAATTGGAGCTGCGTAACTACCTGAAGTAAATTGTCCCAGGGGGCCATATTGAGAGCCTAGCGCAAACCAGGAGGATTGAAAATTCGTGGGCTCACTATTTTGTCAAGGAGACCAGATCCTCAGGGCTTGCACATGTTCCCAACATGTCCACCTCCTGGCAGCTCCAAACTCCACTAGTTATATAGCACAGAGTTAAAAAATGGCCAAGTGGGGGAATGGGTTTTGGGTTGGGAACAGTGGGGAAGGAGACCTGTGGAAGCAAGAGTTGGACAACACAATTGCAAGATTAATCATAATGACTTTCAATAAGTTTTGTTTCAAAGAAACACTTATCCTGAAAACATGAATGACCTAAGGCTTTACTATAACTAGGCCTCAAGAATCTAGGTACCTGGAAATCAAGAAAGGTTATGCAAGATTTTCTTATGAACATTCCAGAATTAACATATTATATTTTTGAACAATAAACGCTCTCCAAATAGTTCTTAGAATAATCCCTTATGCTCTGAACACTGAATAACATTCTGTTGAATCTGTGATTCAAGAATACTATGAACATTGAATCACACTCTTTTGAATCTGTTTTTCAGGAATACGATGAACATTAAATAACACTCTTTTAAATCTGTGTTTCAGGAATACTATGAACATTGAATTACACTCTCTGATTAGTTCTTGGAATAGTCACTGCATTATAACAAAGATCGAAGAGCACCTGGTTTTCTCTGCATGAATGAACTGTACTAGAACCATGAATAACACTGCTACGTCACTCTCTGATTAAGAGTTTCAAGACTCAAATGCTCAGGGAATATTATGCACCTTAATCAAACTACACATCTAGATTTCAATGTCTAGAAATGTTCGCGCACTTCGCCGATCTGTATTTCAAAAGTTTAAGCATCAGGAAAGAATTGCGCACTCTGTTGCCGATTCGAACATCTAGATTATTATGCAATGAAATGATCGCACACAGCGCCGATCTATGCTTTCAAGATTTAAATGCATGAAAAAGAATTGCGCACTCCGCCGATTCAGAATTCAAAATGTAAACACCATGAAATCATCACGCACACTGCCGATCTGAATGTCACGAAGTAAATGCCTGGAAGGAATTGCGCACACTGTTTCCGATTCAGAATTCACAATGTAAATGCCATGAAATGATTGCGCACACTGCCGATCTGAATGCCAAGAAGTAAATGTCTGAAAAGGAATAGCGCACACTGCTGCCGATTCGGAATTCACAAGGTAAATGCCATGAAATGATCGCGCACATTGCCGATCTGAATACCACGAAATAAATGCCTGGAAGAAATTGCGCACACTGTTGCCGATTCGGAATTCACAAGATCACTGCTGCCGATTCGGAATTCACGATTCAAAGACCATGAAATGATCGTGCACACTGCCAATCTGAATGCCACAAAATAAATGCCTGTAAGAAATTGCGCACACTGTTGCCGATTCGGAATTTGCAAGATAAATGCCATGAAATGATCGCGTACATGCGATTTCAAGATTAGGCCCAAACCCAATTCCACCCACCATATTACGAGCCACAAATCACCACAGTGGTTCTATCATGGTGGGAAACCATTGGCAGAGTGAAACAACTACTGTCAGAACACAACTCCACATTGGTCAGTTTGAATAACACACACATGACACACATACACACACTGGACACACCTATTTACTGCACTATACAACACACCCCTTCACACTCCACAATCCTTTGCTATAAATTCGATTTACCCATACACCGCGAGAGGGCAAAGACACTTATATAGCACCATTACACCATAGGCACATATACACATCTCACGCAGCACACACCACACAACTGCACTACCAGCACAAAACACACATAACGAGCACACACACACACACACATGACAAGCGTCCATCACTCACCACTCAGCACCCACACCCCATCAATCACCCTACGCTGCACCCTTACACACACAACACCCCCTGCATCCTCAACACAACCACTACCATGTCCCCACAAAAGCACCAGCAGTTCACAAACGACGAGTTGAGGGTCTTGGTGGATGACATCATCAGGGTAGAGCCACAACTGTTTGGAGCACAGGTCCAGCAAACTTCAATAGCCAGGAAAATTGAGTTGTGGAGTTCTGGCAGAGATTAGTCGACAGGGTTAACTCAGTAGGCAATCACCAACGCACAAGGGAGGACATCAGGAAGAGGTGGAGCGACCTCAGGGAGAAGGTAAGTTCCATGGCATCACAACACCGGATCGCCGTGCACAAGACTGACGGTGGGCCCATACCTACACCCTCACAGTTCACATCATGGGAGGAGATGATCTTGGACATTCTGCATCCCAAGGGCATGGCTGGAATGCCTTGGGGACTGGACTCTGGTAAGTACTCACAACCTCCATGTCACACAATTGTTGTGTCCTGCATGCTTCTTCACCACCCAAATCCTCCTCCCTAATTCACTGTATGTCTCACTACACCTCCCACCTATCCACCTAGTGCCCCTCTCCTGCATGCTACACCTCCACCCAGCCCAAATGCCCACACAACCCTTGGCCAAGGCACGGTTGGCATTGGCTAATACTATCACTACGACTCCCACAACGCACTAGCCATCTATGTGAATACCTCAAATGTGCACATCACATCCCTTGCATGTATGACTATTGTACTAGCTATACCAGCTAGATGGTACGACTGAAGATCACTACATGGCAATGGCAGCGATGCAATGGCACAACACAAAGCCAAACAAGGCTAAACACAACTACAGCACTGTGACTTATCCAAATGGCCACTATTCAGGATTCACAACCCAAAACTTGACCCACCATGGTATGGAATGTAAGATGGCAGACTCCAGGCACATGCACAACATGCACAGACAGGACAGTTAACCTTGCATAGACCCATACCCTAAACCACTGGGACACCATGCTGCAATGTCCAGCTATTACCTCTCACAACTAGCAAGCCTGAGTAGTCATTAGCTAACAGTGCAGAACAGTCATGTGAACTATCAGACAGTACCAGAACCCATCCATAGAGCCAAAGTTACTAAACCTGAATGACACCAACCAAAACGGAGTATGGTACACATGTCACAGACCACTAACTACCACCAATGGTATGCTGTGCAGCATCTGTCATTGTCATTGCTGGGAATCTTGTCAAGCCACTGTATGCACATGATAAAGAGGTAACCAGACACACATTAAATATTCAACTCCCTCTCTCACTCCATTCACAGGTACCCCTGCCAGTGCCACCACGGAGAGGATACCAGAGACCGCCAGCCCTCCTCAGGATAAAGGCCCCAGTGAGGACAACACGCCTGGATGTCAGGACACTGACAACTACCTGGCCCATCTGGGACACCTGGTCAGTCTACAACTCCCTGCCTAACCCTGCCCACATTAATCACCCCAACCCTGTGTCTTCTTCATCACAGCCAATCCTTCATCCCCAAACCTGTGCCCCAAGGACTGTTCAAACTATTGTGTGCCCCACAGTACAGGGACCTGAGTCGATTCCTCACACCCCAGACAGGGAAGGTCCTGCAAACACTGGAAGTGGGCACACCCTGCCAGGGGAACAGTCACATGGGGCAAGGGGGTGTGGGAAGGAAGCTGTGGGCAAGAGGATGGGGCCCCCAAATGTCTCTACTGACCAGGAAACCATCTACCAAGTCCTGGGAGCTTACCAACAATCCCAGGATAGGATAGGTCATATCATCACCATGTTGGGGGACAACCAAAGGCTGCAGAGGGAATACCACCAGGAGGTCATGCAGCAATGGCAGGCACACAATGCCACCATGGCCTCCATCGCAGGGGTGCTGAGGGATATCAACACCATCCTGCAGGTTTCCACCACCCACCAGCAGGTCCCTTTTGCTAGCAACATAACATCTGATCCATCCATATCAGGGGCAGTTAGTGGAATGGACGCCCTGCCAGGGGAACCACAGCCCTCTGACACCCCTCCCTCTATAGCAGAAGACCCCCCCCCAGCAAACATGGTTGTCTATCCAGACATCCAGCTGGAGCAGATGCCAGGGTCCAACCAACTGCCAGAAAGTGAACCTCACCTGATTTGTCTCCCTTGTTTGCCACTGAGACATCCTGTTGACTGTTCAATGACATAACTCCATCTTCCCATTGACACATGGACACGGAACCTGTGTAACCAACTGCTGTACCACCTACTCTGATGATTCTATCTACCATAACCTCACTCATCACCTGTTGGACAATGTATGCACCATAATTTTGTAGTCGCAATTTCATTACATGCACATACAAACCAATAGAACACAGCTACTGTATATATGTCTTCATGAAAACATCAACAAATGAAATGATTGCAAAATGTGATTCGGTTATGCCCCCCTACATCCAACAGGCAGTGTAATGGACAGCAGAGGGAGGCATTCTCAGCTGGAGACATAGTACAACAGATATGTTCCAGGACAGATGTCAAGAGACAAAAATCCAGGGCCACACAAGAGTATGGTCAGTATTCAAACCTGCAAAAAGACTATGACAGATAGTACCATCAGGATGGAAGGCATGGAGCCACACAAAGCACATATGCAGCTCATAGATGTTGTGCCCAGTGTAGAATACCACCTAAGAAGGGGTCCCCAGAGATTACTTATACATCACCAGTCACAGAATATTCATCACAAATCACTTTAGCTGCCACCTGTCATGTACAACCCTCAATTCTCAAATCATTTAGCAATGCCTAATGACTATGAATGCCTCAAGCCATAGGTAGCAGAGGCATACATTTCAAAACCACGGTCAGTGAGTGGAATGACATGAGAACAGGAGAATGCAGCAAACATAACTCAATAGTGGTCTGAACAGTGGAGATATGAATGTAAGAAACTGCAGTGAGTACTCTTGTAAGAGTTGAGACACTTTTACTGTGCACCTTACATTCATTCAGTCAGCTCCCCCAGCACATACATAGGGATAGGACCACATTATACCCCCACTGATAAATGAACTCAGGAGGACTATTGTCAGCAATTCATGTGGATATAGAACACTTGCAAACCCACACTCACGATACCTGTATGTCACTGGAAGTACTGATTGATGAGCTCAGTCCTAGAGTCAGCTGCACCTTCCTCTTTGCACCTTCCTCTTCTGCCTCCTCATTGCTTGCCATGTAGCATTACCAGCCACTGGTCCAGCTGCCTCACCGTCATCAGCTAGCAATGGTATCTGAGGGCTAGGTTGTGGAGCATGCAGCAGGCTTCTATTATGTGGCATACCTTTTAGGGCGAGTAGAGGAGGGCACCTCAGATAGGTCCAGGTACCTGAATATGTCCTTCAAGAGGCCAAATGTTCTCTCGATTACATGCCTCGTCCTCCCATGAGCCTCATTGAAACAAAGTTCCCCATCCATGGCAGGGTACCTCACTGGTTTCAACAGACAGGGAAGGTTAGGATAGCCTGAGTTGCCTGTGTTAAAAAATTTAGGACCAGTGAAAATACAGGTACAGCGACAGAGAAGAATCTGAATACAGGTGCCTTAACAATGAAACACGTTCGTAAGCATACATACTATGGAGCCAGGCCCCCTCTGTATGTAGTCCTGCCATCATCTGTGGGACATTGCTGTTCCTCAAAATGTAGGATTCATGCTCAGATCCAGGAAACGTGGCTGTGACCTGTGAGATGTACTGGTCTGCCATATACACCATCTGAACATTTATGGAGTAGTAGTTCTTCCTGTCCCTATACACCTGTTCCTTGGCACTGGGAGGGCCCAGGGGTTTATGAATGCGATCAATGGCCCCTATCACATGAGGAATTTGTCAATATCATAAAAATCTGCTAACTATAGGGTATGTGAATGTTGCTAAGGTAGGATACCTTTACATGTACAATTGATTAGGTTTGAGTGCAATCATCATACATTTCTAAGTGCTAGACTTGTGGGGATGAAAACTTGAACCCAATGGGATAGTACTAGAGGTGGTAAGTGCCTAGGTAGACCTCGTCATTGTCAATATGCCATGTATGCCAATGCCCTCGCAAATATAGTGCAACAAAGCTTAGTTACTGCCTACAGCATGTCTCAATGGTTACTTGGGGTCACATCTGATGGAGTGGGACAATGTCTGCTACCCTTGGCCTAGCTGAAGTGGCAGATTAGGACATAATTGGGTAGTGCATGACATATGGGATGTTGATGTAAACCAAACGTGTTATTTTCTCTCCTGGGGCTGCCCTATATATTAGTGGGATGTGTTGTCAGTGCAAAGGCAGTGGTGTTGGTCCATGTGTGCATAATGCTTACATTTATTTACCGTCTGAGATGTGTGTTGTCTGGACTTAGGTAAAGGTATTCCAAATCTGGAATGGTGTGTGTAAGGGTGGTGTTGTCATGTTGTGAAGTCCTACTGGTGTAACTGCATGCGTGGTGGTATTGTATGTGGATCATGATGTCATATGTGTGTTCCTGAAGTTCATCAGTTGTGACACTGCACTCAGTGATTGAGTATGGATGTGTAATATGTGTAATATGGGCCATTGTAGATGCACTTAAAAGTTTGATTAGTTGTGATATATGTGTTTGGTGTCTGCAGATCTTCCTCTGTGATTGGGTCAGACTAATCACATGGCTATACCCCATTCTTGTTTTGTAGACATCAGATGTCACCTGTATGTGTGTCTAACTTGTAGTGGCTAAATCTCTATTTATATATCTATATTGACATTACTGTACAGAGTGTTAGGTCAGCCATGTAATGTGACAGGCAGATGCCGTGTGGTGTGTGAGTGGAGTAGTCTTCATTGTCATGGATAATTTACAAAAACCATGGACTGATCAGGTGTTGTAACTGTAGAGGCCTGATGCATTTTGTTCAGTCAGCTGCACTTCCACTTGGTGATAGGGGAATGGAGAGGTATGATGTCAAATCAGGGAGTCATTTGTACTTCATCCAGGGCATGATTTGCATGCAAACATGCCTTTGGTGGTGATCATGTGGATGTTTCCAGTTGTGCAGACCAACTTGGATATAGATGTAGGTGTGAGAGTTGGCATACAGGGGTGGGAAGTAGTGACATGTTGTGACATGATATGGGAAATGTGTATAGGCACCTGAGATAGCCTAGCCAGGATATGTATTCTCAGAGATGTGCATGTTTACATGTGTGTATGTGAGGTATTTGTTGACCCTCTCTCGCCCTATCTCTCTCTCCCTCTATCTCTCTCTCTCTCTATTTCTGTGCGCCAGCATTGGCAGGCAAAGGAGAAGGGGCACCGATGAGTAGGGATGCTGCAGGCCATGGACCCAGGGTCCTGTTACCACCGACAGCAAGGGACCCAGGGGCACGGAAGGTGAGGGGAGTGCCAGGGGGTAGACCGGATCTTCCATGTCATCTTCAGAATACTCCTCCAGTGGACACTCCCTGGTGGTGGCAGACCCATCTGGGACCACCCCAGCACCATCTTTGTCTGCCACCCCTTCCCACCACTGCCCTCCCTGTAGCTCCCCACCCAGTTGCCCGTGCCCACTCACCCAAGAGGGTGACCATCTCCTTCGCCGCATGCACCTCTGCCTCTGCCCCAGTCAGCCCTTCTGCCCTCAGTGAGGAGGCTATTGACCTCTTGAGGTCCATCTCTGTGGGTCAGTCGACCTTCGTGAATGCCATCCAGGGACTGGAAGCTCAAGTCCAGAAGAGCAATGCGTTCCTGGAGGGTATTCACGATGAACTGGCTGGCCTACAGAGATCCTTTCAGGCTCTGGCCTCCCCACAGATGGCAGCCAGTCACACTTTGGCTACTGTTCCCCCTACACTTACTTCTTCCGAATCCCAAACTTCTCTTCCTAAACCCAGCCGAAGCACATAGACATACAAGCAGGCATCCACCTTAACATCCAAGGGTAGCGCAGACAAACACAATCATCACAAGACCCACCACTGGCATGCACACAAAGAACCCCCAACTGCAGACACACCAACACTCACTACCTCCACAGACTCCCCCACCACCCCCACCTTCACAGACACTACACCAGAAACACCTGCAGCCACTACACAAACATTCACTCATCCAGCCACAACTCCTATCTTACCCACAGTCAGCAAATTATCAGATCTGCAGACATACACTCCAGTAACCACATCCACAGACACCACAACCACCGACACACCCACATGCAGCACATCTTCCATACCTACAGACACCACAGCAACAGGCAGTCACCCATCCAGCATGGCATCTCACAGCACCTCCTCCACCCTCCTCCCAAGACACATAAGCGCCAACATTCACCCACCCAACAGACACCCAGCACCCACAAGCATTCCTCATACAGACATGCGTCCATGACACCTCCTACAACCACTCCCTCTACCTCCACTCCCAAACCTTTTTGCCATGACCACCCCCGTGTGTCTAAGAAGGTGTTCCTCTCTGAGTTTTCCCTGTTCCCTACTCCTTTCCCATCCTGTGATACTCCCAAACGATCTGTGCCCCTCCCCAAGTCCAGCACTTCCACCTCCAAGTCAACCCCTGCCCCCCCTGCTTGTATCCATGCCCATCCCCCTGCCAAGATGCCGACCCCTCCCAAGCCCAAAGACCCCCCTCCTAAGCCCAGAGACCCCCCCCAAACCCAAGCCCAAACCCTCCACTTTGCCCCCCAATCTCTGAAGTGCCTTGCAGCCCCCTTGATGTCCCTACCCTGTGAAGGTCATCTAGAAGTCAGGAGTCATGTAGGGGCACTCAGAAGTGCCATTTGTACCTTGTGCACTTTGGACTGACCAATGGCCTTCTCTTTGTACATAGGTATTTATTTATTGCCATATAATTATATTTCTATTTATTATATCTGGGCCAACCAGTTGTTGGTTCAATGGTTACATACTTATCCTGCCTTTATTTCCACATGGCTGTTTTGGTCTTGCCTGCTTTTGGTTTGTGTGTGAGTGACATGTGTGTGTGTGTGTGCTGGTTGTGCTAGTTGTTGCATTTGGGCAGCATGTATGGGTGTTGCCTTGCCATGTGTCCCGCTGTGATAGCTGTGTGTTGTGTGTAGGATATGTTTGTGTTTGAAACATGAATGTATGTTGATAATTTGTGTATTCTTTGTATTGACATGTGTAATGGTGGTGTTGTGTGCCCTTGTGTGGTTGATGTGTGTGCGTGCGTATGTGTGGTGATGGGTATGTCAGAAGCGTTGTGTGTTGTGTTAGCATGGTATGATGTATGCCTCGTTGTAGGACTGTCTGATTGTGTATATTGGTTGTCAGGTGTTGTAACATGTTGTATATATGTAGTGTCATGTGGAGGTGTCTAATGTGTTGCTGTAGCATTTGTGTCGTTGCGGTTGTGGGGTAGTTGTGTGAATCGTTGTTGTTGTGTATTGTTGTGTTGCATTGTGCCAGTGCTGTGCGTGTGCGAGTTGGTGTGTGTATTGGCCGTAGTGTTTATAGTATGGTTGTGTGTGTGCGTATGAGTGTGTGGTTACGTGTGTGTGTGTGTAGCCATTGTATGCCGTCCCAGATGTGTATGTTGTGTGTGCGTGTGTACTTTGGGTCTCCCCTACAGTGTCAGGTAGGTGTGTGTACTCAAGGTTGTTGTTGCTGTTGTAGTTTCTGGTTCAGGAGTCGTGTGAGCAAGAGCAGTGGGAGGACGTTCAGTTCAGGTTCCATGGCGGCTCCAGACAGGTATGTGTTCCAGAAGGTGAGTGTCTGCTTTCATAGAGTTGGTTTCCACCAGGGTTTTTGTGGTGGCGCGACGGCGGTGGAAACCTTGGCGGTGTGCAGCCTCATAATATGTCTGGCGGAACATAATGTCTGCTGGCCTGAAGGTGACTACCGCAGTCCGTGGCGGCATTATCGCGCTGGTGGTACAGGCAGTGGTTTGGCTGTCTTCCTTTGGGAAGACCGCCATGGTCATAATTTGGTGGTCTTTTCCACCGGCCTGCCGCCAACATGACGGCCCTGGAACTGCCAAACTCATAATGACCCCCATAGTAATTAGAATTACTTTACGTTAAAAAAAACATAGAAACTCACTGAAAAAAACCTAACTTTACAGGGACATTATAGTTAGGTTCTGAATTTACACGTACAAAATGATAAAAAATTCAGCAGTTATAGTTAGAGTTCTTTCAAGTAACTATAACTCCCACCCTAGAGTAACTATAACTCGTGCCTTCACTATGCACAGCTAATTACTCCACATATAATATTATTGATGACATCTTCTATGGCATCTTTGATGTTATCATTGCTACATTTGCAATAAAATTATTGATAAGAAAACTGTGCATGGCGAAGGCGCGAGTTATAGCTTCAATGCAAAGTTTCTCAATGGACTGCTTAAGCATTGATCAATTTCTCCTCACTTCCCAAATTCCACTCAGTGTCATCCCACTTTTAAGTTTTAACCCCAGTGGATCAAAGAAAAATGTCACCTCTCTTAGAAACATTGTCTCACACCCAATTCAAGGAGAGAATCATTTCTTCTGCAAAGTCCTGTTTTCTCTGGTAAACAAACCAATTGCTGTGAGAACCAATTGAGAGATAGCTGAGGATAGGGGTGTAAGCTGGACTGACAGGACAGAAAGATCTTTGTGTCAAAAATCCTCTACAGCTGAACAATTAGCCAGAATGCTCTCAGAATGAACCGATGTGAATGCCACTAATTATCTCGTAGCCATGGCAAATCAAGCCATCTCTTCACTCTAGAAACATTCTAGCCTAAAATTCTAGCCTAACTCTTAATAACTGATTGTAGAGATGCAGATACTAAAACATCTAACAGTCCCATTGATTAAACTTCACTTGTATACCTAAGTGATTTGAAAATCAGATTTGTAGCTGTTTCGAACGGAAGCGTTTGAAAAAAAAGGTTTTAGGCAAAAATGTTCATTTTAAAGGTTGCAGCTACTCCACATAATATGCTCCCAATATAGGTTGCAAAGCCGATTATATGTTTATGGAAGAAAGTATAAAAAAAAAGCTTTGCGGCTCAAATCAACGCTCCACATGCATCACGGCTGGGAGATCGACGCATCGTGGCTGGAGAAATGCCACAACACCTGCTTGTGGGTGCTGATAACAATGCAATCCCCATGCAGCGTGGTTTTCCAACACCGTGCAACCAGATTTCACACGCACCAAAGTCATCATGAACCTGCACGGATCTGGGGTGCCCTGTCAGGAAATTGACGCATCGCTCTCTTGCGAGGGAGAAAAACAATGCATTGCCTATCTGACTGGAGAAGAAATGATACACTGCCTCACTTGCGAGTAAGGCATCGACGCATCACTGACTTTTCTGACGCACACTCGCCTGTTCAGCTTTATTTTTGACGCAAACCAGGTAATTTGTGTATAATCAACATTTCCATTGTTTTCTAGGAAGTAAGACTCCTATTCTTTTGAAAATTCGTATCTTGACTTGTGTATGTTGGATTTTTGTCGTTTTGATCTTACTTGATTTAGATAAATATTACCTATTTTCTAAAATGGTGTGGTGTCCATTTTGTAGTGTTTTCACTGTATTACTGTGCGTGTTGGTACAAATAATTTACACATTTCCTTTGAGATGAGCCTGACTGCTTTTGCCAAGCTACCAAGGGGTAAGAAGGGGTTCTGACTAGAGTTAGGGTGCCTGCGTGGACAGAGTGCAAACTGACTGCCAACCAGAGACCCTATTTATAAAATATGGTCCAATGATAATGCTATAATTCCAATTGGCAATGACAGACCCGGTAAGTCCCTAGTAGATAATAGGGCAGGGGGGATTCCAACTACCTATAGGTCCCTAGTATATAATAGGGCCCAGAAGTTTAAAGTCCCAGTAGATTTCCTGCACTGGAGTGTGCACTGCTGTGTGTCTGCTGTCCTTTTGAAAGGCAGTCCTGCCTTGCAGACTTTCTTTCAAAAGTAAAATATATGCAAATTCGACTTTGGAATTGAAGGTACTTCCAAAGTATTAATCTACCTTATTTGTACATATAAGTCTCCCCCAAAGTCTCCCCTAGATGCCTCAGGGATAGGGTGCCATGTAATTATAAGCAGGACATTATAAAATATGTTTTATATTCCCTGATGAGGGAAAACTGCACTTTTTCATTTCCCCCATTGGAGAAAATCAGCCCAATAGGCTATAATGGAAATATATTTCATAAGCCTAGGTATGGCTTGGAAAAACATAAAAAGTTATAAGTGGACACAAATCGATGGTAATGATGAATGCAACAATTTGTCATTGTTGAATTTATCATAACTTATAAGAAAAGACATTATAAGACTTACCTGCTAGGGGTCTCTATTGATTGATCAGCCCTAACCGGTTTTGCCGGGCTGCTTTGATTAGGTGACATGTGGCCTGCTCTGAGGAGAGGTTATCTAATGGGGTTGGTAGGCAGTTGGTAAACCAGGCAAGGAAGGGGGTTGGGTGAAGCAAACTGAGCCTTCAAAAGGATACCAGTCAGAAAGTAATTTAACCATCCTGCCCTCTCACCCCTGTACTCCACAGATAGATGGTAGAGGTAAGAAAGGAATTTGCAGATGTCCAGAGGAGATGTTGATGGAAATGAACTACACTTGGGGGTTGGTCTAGTCAGGTCTTGCTCCTCTGGAGAGAAATCCACCATCTTGGAATATAAAATGCAGTGTTTTATGGGACAAGAAGCTGCTAAACTTTGGAGGAAGTTGTCATACCTCTGGGTGGTGCCCTGCAGCTCATTGGACAGGAGTGTCCACTGACTGTCCTCCAAGGTGATGGAGTAAAGGTGACTGATCTGCATTGAAATTCAGATCTGCTGCCTGAACCACAAGAAGAAGAAGAACTGCCCTGCTGAAACTCTGGTTTGCAACCCAGAGGCCTGCACCTGTTGCACACTGTGACCACGGTCCAAATGACTTTGCCTTGCTTTAAAAAGGACTCAGGAGTAGGCTCCCTGAAGCAACAGGTTAAAAGAGCTTTCCTGCACCAACTTCCACAAAAGTCCACAGCCTGGAGTGTGTTCAGTGGACTTTGGCCATGTGCATTGTGGGAATTGTAGTCCCAACGTCCCAAGGCGCAACTCAGAGATTCTGAAACCTTGGATTGAGATTGTGGACCACTTTCCTGCATCAAGAAACACTTCTGGATGGGTGTGGTCTGGCTGCTAGAGTGAATGGCCGCCTGACGGAGAGACTCTGCACGCCAGGCTGGATCGGGGCCTCGGCGGGGGTGCCATGCTCCGCTAACAGCCTCTTCCGCAGCTCCTCGGAACCACAGGAGGCGCAGAGCTGTAGAACCACAGGGACTCGCGGCTCGGAACGGCCGTCTCAGCCGAACCCGACGCCTGACCGCGAGCGGCCTAACATGGTGTGCCGAGCCGTGCCCTAGTGTATGCAGCTGGACCGGTGGCGAGCACGGTTGTAGGGTAAGCAGAGAGCGCTACTACCTCAGCGCCCGTGGAGTGCGACACGCGACACGTCACACAACTGGAGCCTACAAGTAAGGACTGGGGGGTGTACCCTCCCCCCCCATGTGCAGCACTGCAATTGACCACTCTATTTAAATGCTTCGGCTTGATCATGGAGCCACGACGGGGCCCAGCAACACAAGGCCCTTGATCTGATGAGGAATGGTGGGCCTCCTTAAGGAACCATGGACTTTTTCACCCCAGTGTTGGTTGATTGAGTGAAGAAGGGGTCACCAGGCGCACCCCTGGCTTGCAAGCAAGAGAGGGCAGTACAGTTATATCCAGGGCCCTCTTTTTTAAACAAACTGGTATCTTCTTCAGTAGCCCTGACAGGGGGCTCATCGTTGGGGGGACGAGGCTGATTGTTTTGACAGGGCAGTGCAGAGGGGAAGGGTCTTTCACCTGTCTACAGCGGCGCTACACCTGAAGTCCTAGGTACCCTGCTCCCCCTTCGGATTCTTCCCTGTGGCCGCTGTTCTTTTAACCTCTATACCCTCACTTCTGCACCTGGTAGGGGGCCTAAGGTGGACCTGGGCAAAGCATGAACTGTTCCCGGCGGCCCCGGAGTCAGGCCTATGGACACCCAGATCGTCTAAAGCAGTGTTCCCCAACCCCCGGGCCGGTCCGTGGATCAATCGGCACCGGGCCGCCCCACTGTGGCGGGCGGTAAATGTTTGATCATTTTTCCGTGGCCCGCTTGTCACACAATGGGACAAGCGGGCCACGGAAAAATTATCAAACATTTACCGGTCCTCGGCGATAAAAAGGTTGGACAACACTGGTCTAAAGAGGCAGGAGGAAACGCCATCCACTGGACGCACAGTTCAACAGCCAATTCATCCTATGTGAAAACCCCCCCTTCCAGCCACAATCTACTGGAATGCTTCCCTACAACGGCTGCAGTCCCGGTAGCCTGTCTGACTACGCCAAGGGCCACGAGAAGCGAGACCTGGGCCCAATACGCATATCCCTGCTGGGCACTCTTTTTCCAGGGCCTTCGTACCTTTGGGGGAATGCAAAACGGGAAGTCTTCAGGTAAACACTCCCGCCATCTGCTGTTCTCAGAGGCCATTGCACCACCAAAAACCTGCCCCGCGCCCTCGCCAGCTGAACCCCCTACACTGGACGCGACAGATTGCATATTGCAAGAGATTGCTTCAGTGGGACGCCGCCTGGAGGCGATGGATTTAAAAATAACAGATTTAACTGTGGCCTCCTCCTCCATCCGCGCTGACATCGCTGGCTTCCGGGAGACAGCAAATGCCTTGGACCAACATCTTACAGCTGTGGAAGACCAGGTGGCAGCACTGTTTGATCAGGAGATATAGTTACGGTCCCTCCGAGCAAAGATTACCGATCTGGAAGATAGGAGTCGCAGGGACAACATGCGCTTTTTTGGTATCCCAGAACATAAAGAGGGATCCGATATCAAGTCTTTTCTTAAAACCCTTCTGTCTGATCTCTTTGGTATGGAGCTCTCGCCACTGCCGGAGTTCCAGAGAGTACACAGGATTGGCCCTTTCCATAAAGCGACCTCCGACAAGCCACACCCTATCATCGCATGTTTTCTGGCCCACCAGATCATTTCAGCAGCCAAAACGCGAGGCCCGGTCTCCTTGGAGGGTCACAAGATCAGAGTGGCGATGGATTTCTCTAGACTGACTAATGAAAAACGAAAGGCATTTCTGGCTCTTCGCCCGCAACTTAGGAACATGGATATTAAATATGGCCTTTTCGAACCAGCCCGTGTGTGGATTACATATAATGGCAAATCTAGAGACTTTACCGAACCAGACGACCTCGGCTCCTTTCTGAACAGCCTTGGCTCCCATCCAATGGAGACCGCCTCCGCACGCCTGGACTCTGACTCCCTCTCTGCCGGGGACGCCTTCACTACTCCATCCCTGCGGTCTCAACCCCAGCACCCAATCCTCACAAAAGAGAGACAGAATGTACGAACATTCCCCTAAATCTCAGGACAGTCGTGACCATGTCCTTCAAGCGGTGATTGACCACACTCAGGACTCAGGCAGAGACAAATCCCATTCCCCCTTGAAACCATTAATCGACGACCATCCAGGACATTGATTCCCTAAGGGCCCAGAGGAATTCTTGACCCGAACCTGGCACCAGATTCTTCCACCTTCAGACAGCTAAGTGGGAAATTCAACTGATCTAATTGATTACTTTCTTTTTGGTGGGAGGGGATCTGGGAGGGATGTGGGCCTCAGTAAACTCTTATAATCAGTGATAGGTTTGAGATGCCCTTTGTCTGCTTTCAGTGCTAACACTATGCTGTTTCGGGGTTAGACTTATGATTGGACAAGTGGAAACCACAGCGGTGGCAAATGTCCTGTTAACTTACTACGCATATTTTCTCTGATACAGTTTCTCTGATACAGTAGCTACAAGAGTCAATTTTTTTTCTGTTTTTTTCTTTACTGTTATTGCATTATGTGTGATATTACTCATCCCATACGAATCGTATGGCTGACCTTTGCAGGTTGGTCTTAATCCCGCCAGCAGAGTTAATTGGTTCCCTCTCTCCTACACTCCCCTGTCTGAGTTCCTTAATCTATCTCCCTGCAGGACGTTGGTCGCAGAACGTCTCCTTCTCCCTTCGTGACGAGTCTCCCCCCATGTCCCCTCAGCATTCTTCACATTCCGGCTAAGGGGAAGGCTAACTCCACACCAGTAAATCATTCCCCCACACCTGGCAGACTAGAGGGGTGTTCAGTGCTCTGGCGCAACAAGCTTTCAGCACTCGCATCGAGTTACCCAGGGGCTTACTTGCCCTCCCTAGATGTCCCCTAGATGAAGTTGCACAGCTACTCCCCTATCTCTAGCCCCTGATAATAGCGAGGGCACATCTGGCAACTGCTAAAGCAGGCTCTCTTGGTACTGTCTGTCCCGGACAGAGGTGACAGTGACGCAGCTCTCACCCTTTCTCTGACAGCATTGGGGCTACACCTTCTGAATACTCACTTGGGTGACAACGCAGAATGCAACCCCGCCCGCTGT
Organism: Pleurodeles waltl; assembly: GCF_031143425.1. Taxonomy (NCBI): domain Eukaryota; kingdom Metazoa; phylum Chordata; class Amphibia; order Caudata; family Salamandridae; genus Pleurodeles; species Pleurodeles waltl. The sequence goes on along the minus strand of NC_090439.1, from coordinate 1,082,537,650 downwards.
AATCCTTTGCACCCTGCACCGCTATGCTCCATACTATACTTTTCCTAATACTTCATATCTCATGAGTCATCAGGTCCGCCCCCCAAACCTCAGCCCTCATACTCAAAGCCTTCTGCGACCTATCACCTGCCACACAAAATTGTTTAACAATGAGGTTCCTTAGCGGACTTGTAAGCGCACTGTCAATTCCCCACCTCTCTCTCCCCACAACAGTGTCCTCCCGGCGCACGGGCCTTACAGGTTCAGACCCGCAGTTTAGTAGGACTTTCGGTAGCGCACTATACTCCGCTACTATTTTCATCCCTTTCCCCTTTCCCTAACGTCACTTATTTATTTGTATTTTCCTTAGATCTCTACACCCCTTTCCTCCCTTCTGAGCTTATAAGATCGTTTGCCCTTCCCCGCTTATTTGGGGGCTGCCTCTCCCTCTCTCTTACCTCTCTATTCTGCTCTCCATACATTTTCTCCTATGCCCCTGACTTGTCCTTCCACCTGTTTGACTCTTTCTTCTCCTGTGACCGAGGGCTTTATTTCCACCCTCCCCTTTTCTTCCCTCGTTCCCCCCATCTTACGCTTGGGCGGAGCTCTCTTACGCTTAACACCTCCTTTCTTTTTTTTTTCTCTCATCGAACACAGAACCCTGTGATTTTTGTAGACCAGGCCCCCCCTACATTTACCCATGGGGTCGATGACCCCACTCATGGTCATGTCCTGGAATGTACACGGTATGACCCACTACATCAAACGACAGAAGGTCCTATTTTATCTCCGCTCCAAACACACCGACATTCCTCTACTACAGGAAACACACCTTTCCCCATCAGAATCCGAAAAACTCCGTAGAGATTGGGTGGGCAGGGTGCTTTTCAGTGGAATACCATCCGTACACGATGGAGAGCAGGGCAGGGGGAGGAGGTGCGGGGTTGCAATAGTCCTTCATCGTTCCTTACAGTTTCGGCTACTCAAGACATGGAGTGACCCAGAAGGGCGCTACGTCCTTGCCAAGCTCACTGTAGGCTCTTCTTCAATTTGTATAGGTTCCATATATGCTCCCACAGGCTCCAACGATCCTTCTTCCTATCTCTCAATCGCCTATTAACACAGATTGGCGCCTCACAATATATACTAGGAGGGGATTGGAACATTGTTCGGGACGCCATCCTGGATCACTCAAGTGGTCTTGATGTGGGCAATAATGCAGATCGAGCCCTCCTACATGAGATGTCCTATCAGATCATGGTCTGCTGGATTGCTGGTGTCTTTCCCACCCCTCCGACCGTGAATACACTTTTTATTCCTCGGTCCATGGGACTCAATCACGGCTAGACTACTTTTTGATCAATCACCGGATGGTGCAGTCAATTCGAATGTCAGAAATCCTCACGGCCGCACTGTCTGATCATTCTCCGGTTTTATTAACCCTAGAACTCGGGTTGATCACACTGGGCCATAAGCCCTGGCGCCTCTCCAATCCCAGATACAGGAACCCCGAAGGGAAAGGAACAACTTAAAGCACATGTAGCCACATACCTTAAGGATAATAAGGGCTCAGTTTATTCGCCCCAGCTTCTCTGGGCGGCGGCAAAGGCAACCATTAGAGGTCAGCTTATGAGGGATGCGGACATCTCTAATGCTCAAAAGAGAGACCAGCAGAACAAACTAGAAGATAGTATAGCCCAAGCCACCAGGGAGGACATCCGAACGCCCACCCCGTCCAACCGTCGCCGCCTAGAACAAGCTAAAATAGAGCTCAACTCCCTTTATACCTCACGGGCGGAATATGCATTACAAAGACTGAAAGGTCACCACTATGAACATGGGGAGAAGGCAGGCCACCTACTAGCCGCCCAACTCCGTCAAAGGGAGGCTGCACTGGCCATACCAGCAAAACGTAATCAAGACAACATACTTATCACACACCCTCAGGCAATTGCGAATGAATTTGGCCGTTATTACCAATCCCTATATACCCTAGAAACAATCGAGGACACTAACCACTTGGATGCTCTCCTGCGGAGAGCAAATATACCCTGCCTCTCGGCTGAAGGTAGGGCGCTCTTAGATGGCGACATCAGCAAGGTGGAGATTCAGCAGGGGATAGCCAATTTACCATACCATAAAGCACCAGGGGAGGATGGGTTTACATCCGAATTTTATAAATGGAAGGGAGCTGACACTGTGGAAGCCTTACACGAGGCATTCAAAGGGGCTGACAAGATGGGTTCTTTACACCCTCTCTCCAACAAAGCCTCCATCACAGTCTTACCCAGACCAGGAAAGGATCCTCTTATCTGTGGAAGCAACCGCCACATTTCACTCCTCAATGGGGATATTAAGATATTGGCAGGGATATTGGCATCTCGCCTCAAGAAGTTCATTCTCTCCTTAGTGCACCACACCCAAGTGGGTTTCGTGCCGGGCTGCTCCTCAAGGAATCACCTCCGCACACTCTTTCATGCCATTTGGACAGTGCGAGACATGCGAGAGGAAGCCCTTGCTCTCTCAGTGGACGCCGAGAAGGCATTTGACCGAATAGAATGGTGGTACCTTTTTGAAATCCTAAAACGTTTTGGACTAGGGACTAGTTTCATTAATAGAGTGCGCTTATTATATGACTCTCTGACAGCCCAGGTAAACTGCGGAGGGTTCCTCTAGGGCACCTTCTCGATCCACAGAGGGACACGACAGGGCTGCCCGCTATCTCCATTATTGTTTCTATTGACCGTAGAACCCTTAGCAGCGGTTATTTGCAGCTCCAATCTTATATCTGGAATTTCGATCCCAGGTGGGAGTTCCGTCATTTATCTATATGAGGACGATATCTTACTTACTCTCACCGACCTGCCCAACTCTCTCCGAGCCCTTAGAGAGATCCTAACGGAATTCGAACATCTTTCGGGCTATCGGATAAATTGGGATAAAAGTGAAGCACTACCATTATCCCCTGTAACAGTCAGCACTTCAGTGCAAGGACTCCCGGTCAAATGGAAACACTCACGTCTTCGCTACCTGGGCATTGACATTAACAAAGGTTTGGATAAAATAGTGACTGGCAATTTAGACCCCTTGCTTAGCAATATGAAGCGGGATTTTGAGGAGTGGAATCAGTTGGGTCTCTCTATGTGGCGCTGAGTGCAGGCGGTACGAATGGGGACCTTACCAAGATTTCTATATGTCTTGGGCATGCTCCCCTTGCAAATACCCTTATCTCACCTCCGAGAGATAGATCACTGCATTTGCGCTTTTGCCTGAGGATCCATACGCCCACGGTTACCTAGACCCGCACTACTAGCCCGGCATGAGTTTAGAGGTCTAAGGGGGTCATTCTGACCCCGGCGGGCGGCGGTCGCCGCCCGCCTGGAGGGAACCGCCATTCGGCCGCCCCGCGGTCAGAAGACTGCTGGGGCCATTCTAACTTTCCCGCCGGCCCAGCGGGAAAGGGGCCTGCAACACAGAAGCCGGCTCCGAATGGAGCCGGCGGTGTTGCAGGTGTGCGACGGGTGCAGTTGCACCCGTCGCGCTTTTCACTGTCTGCTAGGCAGACAGTGAAAAGCAGGCTGGGGCCCTGTTAGGGGGCCCCTGCACTGCCCATGCCAGTGGCATGGGCAGTGCAGGGCCCCCCAGGGGCCCCAGGACACCCGTTCCCGCCAGCCTGTTCCTGGCGGTAAAAACCGCCAGAAACAGGCTGGCGGGAAGGGGGTCAGAATCCCCATGGCGGCGCTGCTTGCAGCGCCGCCATGGAGGATTCGCCCAACCGGGGGAAATCCGGCGGGAAACCGCCGGACCCGGTTTTCCGACCGCAGCTTTACAGCCGCGGTTGGAATGGGCAATGAAGCACCGCCAGCCTGTTGGCGGTCCTTCAGTCATCCGTGGCCCTGGCGGTCTTGGACCGCCAGGGTCAGAATGACCCCCTAAGTCTTCCCTCAGTCGAATACTATGCCTCCGCATTGCAACTTTCACAATTGGTCTTTTTACTCCCGGACGCAAGGGATCCACCACTCTGGGTGGAAGTAGAACGGACGCTCACGGGTGCCTCATCCATCCTCCAGATGCTTTATGATGCAGGTCCGGTGTATCAGCAAACCACCAATCCCATGATTGGAGCTATGCGGAAAGATTGGCGGCAAGCACATTGATCCTTAAAAGTAGACCCCCATTTACATGATAGAGCTCCATTATGGGGCAAGAAAAGTTTTCTGATCGGGGGAAAACTGTCTTTTGGAGGGATTGGAACCTGAGAGGTCTCATGCGGGTGGATCAGCTCATATCGGGTGATACCTTGAAGACGTTCGAGGAGCTCAAAGAAGAATTCGATCTCCCTGAGCATTATTCATGGCGTTTCCTTCAACTCCGACATGGTCTAGTGCAACGGCTAGGGCACCTCCCTCAGCAACTTGCACGCTCTCCAGTACTCCAGTACCTGGAAACCTGGGGTCAATTGAAGGGGGCTGTTTCCGGACTGCAGGCATTATTAAATCTGCATCTTTTCTCACTTCCCATCTTAATTCCCTTAAGAATAAATGGCAGGCATGACTACAGATTGACTACGACCTAGAGGACTGGGCAGACTTGATTGAGGCTAGAGACCAGGGGGGGCCCGAGAGGGCCGTCTGAAATTTTGTCTTTTTAAAACCTTACATGATTGGTATAGGATTACTGTCTCACGCCTCTTGCTGGAGATGCACGTATGTTCATTGTGACTTGCCCCATATTTTACATGATTGTCCGGTCATTCAGCCTTTTTGGCGGTTGGTGGGAAATACCCTTAGGGAGATGTTGCCCATGCCATCTCTCCTCCCCCCTCCCCCTACTACTGCATGATACTAGAGAGCTCCATGACCTCTCCCGACCACAATGCCGTTTACTGCATACCTCACTGGCCACAGCAAAACTATGTATCCTTAGACATTGGCGTGCAGTGGCCGTCCCTTCTCATGAAGAATGGATTGCTGCAATGTATCAGGCGGCCATCCATGAACGACTTATGTATGACCTGCAGGATAGAGCAGATGTGTTTTTACAAACCTGGTCGCCCTTTCTCTCCGGACCAATGAACTGGGTCCTTCCCATGAGAGGTCACAACCAAACTACACGGATGGGGATCCGCTTCCCTGAATCATTTACCATCACTCCTTGCTTAACTATATTCCCTTCGATCCGGTACTGACCCCTACTGGATGCAAGCATGCATTCTATTGTGACTGTGCCGCTCCCCCCCCTCGCCACATTCTTTTTCATTTTCATCTTCATTAACCTCGTCTCCTTTCCGTGCTACCATCGCTCCGTCTATTCTATGACCCCAGTTCTGCCCCCTTCCTCTTTTTGTGCGGTTCTTCCACCCTCGGTCACTACTGCTAATGTTACTACTGCCATCTCTCTTATCATCCTTAACCTCTTTCCTATATACATTCCTGCCTTCGTCTATGCTCCTTCTCTTTCCTCTTTCTTCTCATTCTTATTATCACTCTTCCTCCTGAACTATTCTCCCCTAATTTTCCTCATAGCACGCTTGTCATCCCCGACCCTCTATTGGTTTTAATTTTGTAATTTTTTTTTTTATTATTCTTTATCTTTTCTTCTTCTGCATAATCATAGCCACACCCTTCTCTTTTTGCTAGTCTGGTTTGAAAATTTCTCCTCCTCCAGAGAATTCCCGGCCCTCGCTTCTGATTACTTCATATCTGTTTCTTATAGCGTTCAGGGTTGTCTATTCTCCTTACCTACACCACTATTACTGGGGAGTTATTACACTTCTGCGCCCCCTACCTGTATATTTAGGTTTTCTTTCAGGCCTCCTTTCCCCATACCAAGGACAGGACACTATTCTCTTCTACACTATGCTGGGACATCATCCCTAATCCTTAGCACATACCTTCTAGCCGGAGGTCATTCAGAGCTACCTCCTCCTCATCATCCATCATCCTCCTATAACATTCTATTTGCACCTGCCGTTCTTGCTTATTTCGCTTATCTAGTGAAGGACTATTCTGGAAGGATACGGCTATCCCTTTTTGGGGTTAGGGGCAGAGCAGAGACAGATTGTTAGAATGCTATTGAACCCTACAGCTGGTTTAACAATACTGCACTACAGTTATACAATAGAGTGGTTGTGTTCTTCCTCCTTGGTTTTACTATAATAGGATACTGTATGGGAATATTCTTGTACTATTGTACTGTAACTAGTTTTCCACTTAAAAACTATGCTGGTAACATTGTACTTTCTTAATCTGTTTATTATTCTGACATGTGTGTACATGACAGACTATCGGCTGTATACGTCATGTAAGTCTTGAAGGTCTGTGGTCGGTGTTTTTGTGTGTTGTTTCAAGTTATGAAAACAATAAAAAAGTACAACACAAAAAAAAAGAAACACTTCTGGAAGCGCTATTGGCTTCTAAACGATAGTTACTTTTAATCTTTAAAAATTCATATCTATGGTTCCCTATATTGGATTATTACATTTGGGTGTTATTTTGAAGATAAAAACATTTACTATTTTTATAAATTGGTGTGAGATTTTTATTGTGTGTTGTGTCTTACATATTTACTGTATTGTTGTATTTAACTGCTTTACATACCTGTCTCCTGAGATAAGCATGATTGCTCCCTGCCAAGCTACCAGGGGGTTGAACCAAGGGTTACTTTGTAGGACCTTGTCTTGGCACAACCCTGTGGGTATATTTCTAGTGGTAGGTGTGTCCTTACCCCTAGCAATACCCAGCCACTAACACAAGGTAATTCCCCCTCCTTGCCCACTAGCACCTGCCTTCATGTGCTATTTTCTCTTCCATGGGGTGGCCCACTCCACCTACCCACTGACCCCTTAAGTACTCCCTTATCGTTCGCCAGGCTTATGAACCACACCTCACATGGCCACTCAGCACTTCTCCTGCCAAGAACCCCAAAACAAGCCACATTCTAGGTATGCCCTAGCTCGTTGACATAATCCAGAATACTCATTAGTGTAGGTAGGGTCACCTAACCTCTTACCACACATCCTCTGGGCTGCTGTGGGTCCATTGCTACTCAGTGATTCTAACAACATTGCTAGCCAGTGGCCTCTTCTCTGGGACTCTGTGTACAGTGATTACCCTACTTTTGTCAGGTCACCCAACCTTGTATCACACCTCCGCATAGCTGCTGTGGGGCCATTGCTACTCTGTGATTCTAACAACATTGCTTGCCAATGGCCTCTTCTCTGGCTCTGCTCCCATTCACAGGCATACAGCATTGCTCAGTCAAGGGCCCCAAGAACCATGCATCTGATGTCTTCCACCTTTTCACCAATACAGCCCTAATCATGAGTGCTCCACCACCCTCCTCTGAGCTGATGCAGGGCACTGCTTCCCCACTCACTATTGGACAATGGCACTAGAAGAGAAGTGCAGTGCACGGCAGCAGGCCTGGCCCACAAGTCTATAGATAACTTTGTGGGTATCATTTTAAGGCCTGCCCTGCCCACACATGGTTGAGTACTGGGACAGACATTCCTGAATTTGTGTTTTGTGACTTTATTAAAAAAGGCAGTGTTCTCGTTATTTGAAATCTAATGTATATTTTATGATATTTAGTTATTCTGCTTGCTCATTCTCCTCCTAGTTTCTTAGAGATTGCTGTGCGGTGAAATATTCTGTTCCCCCAAAGAATGAGTCAGTTTTCATTACCAATATTACATTTCATTTGCTAGGGACAGAATACATAACTGCATAATTCATATATTGCATGCCCATCAGCACAGTGTTTTATTCACAAAGTGATATTTTCTGCTCAGTTTCATTTCCGCTGATTGTGATCTCAGCGACATTCTCTACTCCCCTCCATGAAATCCATCAACAGTAATGCCTCTGACATGTACAGCACTGAAAAGAAATTATGATTGTTAAAATCAGAGCCAAGCTCAGGGTACTCTTCACAGCCGTTTTCCTCTTTTCTTATGTATACCCAGGGTACCGGAGGATGTTATGAGGCATATACAATCACAGTTTATTTACATATCTATCTTACTTTTAGTTTAAAGATGTTTTATTTAAAGATTAAGCAAAATCATGAAAACAGGAACAAAAATTATATGATATCATTAAAAAATAATATTATGTATCTCATATATTATAGAAAACAAATTCAACATGTGAACCTACAGGAATCAGTACTAGGCTAAGTATTAATAATAAATAGAAGACATACAGAAAAAATCTATTTGATAAAGCATAGTAAATAATAACTAGAATAAAAAGAGATAGAAAAAAGAATACATGCTATAAAATGAAATGCATATATTAAATATGTAGTCCAGGAAAATCATATACATGATTATTAATAGCAAATTTATAAAATAAGAATAAGATATATTGTAAGCAGTATTGACAAATACAATATCATTGGTAAATCATGATATGAACAAATTTGAAAAACATAGTTAAGGAGGCTTTGTAATTTCTTCTGCTGATATATCTATAGATTTGCTATGAAAACTAGACTTGTTAAGAAATATTGTTAAATGTAACCACATCAGTTTCTTTTAAGAGCTAAAGCAATAGGATTAATGTATGCTCTATTCAACCTATGATTAAAACTTACTGTGGACCACTAGGCTTTAAAAGTAACATTTATAGCATTTTCCAATTAGAAGAAATTTAATGAAATGCCACAGCAAGTAAACAATCCCTTAACTAAGTAGTACAAGGTAAGGTGTCCAAATCAGGGGAAGTACTACCTAGGAATATATTGGATAACATGTAAGGAATATTAACATTACAACCATATTAAGCTGTTTCAAAACTTGTTTCGAAAATCTGGAAATATGCAGACAAGTAAGTAACACATGCTTTAAATCACTGTGTTCTGCATCACACAACCAACAATTGTTCTGTGACATAAGTTTCAATGTAATTAATGGGACAGCTGTTATTAATTATCTATTATAAAAAAGTAAACTTTGAGTAGAGTTGCCAAGTCTAACTTCACAGTGAGAGATTCACATTTGTTACTGTGAGATAGAAGTCTAAATAGTTCATATTTATCTATAAGGATGTTTGCAAACCCAAAAGAGACTGAGGTACAGCAAAGGGTATGACCTCTTCTTTAATTATTAAGTGATTAATCCATTCAAGGCCTCTGTCTCTCCAAGTCTTCCCAAACATGATTTTATTCTTGAATTTAATATTTTATTGTATCATAGAGATGAATTCATAAAATGTGTTTCTGCAAGTGTTGAGGAAACAAAAAAGACTCACAATGTTTATAGGAAAATGAAATGATAGATATAGTAAGAGAAGTTATTTTGGCTGAAAATGAGAGAAAGGAGGAAGTAGAGATGAACGCGCTTTTTTAAGTAAGCCATAATGGTTTAAGCACATCTTCATCAAATGTACCCCAGTGTGCATTTTGTAGTAGACAGAAATCTGAACAATATTTCTGAATGCTTGGAAATTGTACACCTCCAGTTTGCTTATTTAATTTTTGATGTGAGACAGCTACTCTAGATGTTTTATTATGCCATAGAAATGCAAAAAACAGATTCTACTCATTTAGAAAAAGTAGTTGGAATTTGGATAAGAATCATGGAAAGTAAGTACATCTTTAGAGGTAAAAGCATAACTGTAATAGAACGAAGTGTATCCCACTAGAACAAAAATAATAGATTTCATTTTGAATATATATTTCCAGTTTCTTTGTCACATCTTCAAAATGTATTTTAATTGCATCTTTATTTAAATTTGTGAACCATCTTCCTACGTATTTGACTGTATTGGGATTCCAAGTAAAACCCTAATTCTTGAAGGAGACCTTGGAAAAAAGTTTGCTAAGGGTTAATAGTTTGGATTTATCTGAATTTAATTTAGAACCCTGTTGGAATTAGCTCTCTACATAGGGAAACCCCAAATACTTGCCTTCTTACCTCTGTTTTCTGAACCCGTTTGTGCTGGCTTTATGACTAAACACTTTACTACTGCTAACCCGTGCTAAAGTGCTTTTGCCTTTCCATTAAATAAGGTGAAATTCAACTACACCCAATTAGCAATTTTAATTTACTTGTAAGTCCCTACTAAAGTAGTAATACAGGTACCCAGGGCATGTCAATTAAATGCTACCAGTGGGCTCTAATTGTACCACCCACTTAAGCAGCCTTTTTAAACGTGTCTCAAGCATGCCATTACAGCTGGTGTGTCCAGTTTTAAACTGCATTTTGACCTGACAAAAAAAGTTTGCTAGGCCTAAACCTTCAGTTTTTATACATATAAGTTACCCTTAGTGTAGGCCATAAACAGCCCTGAAGACTAAGTTTTGCATTTCTTGGTAGTGAAAAACTCTCTAATTCATTGTTCACTGTTACAACTCCTAACCTTCCTTTAGAATAAGATTGTGCTACCATATTACATTCAATAAGTGATAACCTTTGGTTAAGAATATCACATTTGGTGCCTGAGGAATTATAATTTAAAACCCTCTTTAATGGTATAGTAAGATTTTAAGAAACAATTCTGAAAATGGCACTTTCAGAAAATTGGCATTTTATTGCCCTAACCATTTAGTGTCTGGAGCCTGTTCCTGGGTCACATGACTAGATGTAGGTAGCAGGTGGTCTTTGTGTATTCCTACAGTATTCCAATAGAGAGTCTGTGTGTTGGCAGGATGAACCATTATGGCTCAATGGGATGGGGTGCAACTGTGAGCTACCACACTTAAACTGCAAAGGAACTGGTCAAATGCACAGACAAAGGACTTCACACTAGCCTGTTGTACCTCAAGACAGACTAAGACAAGGTTAGGGAGGCAGGAAATTCCAGACACCTCTGTAGGGGGAGACTCCAGAACCTTTTCCCACTTCAAAGTTGGCACCTGGTACAAAAAGGGGACCCTCAGACCCACTCCAGTACACTCCTGGACCTGTTTCTTGAGGCCTGCCGTGCTTGCTGAGAGGGAAGAATGGACCGGCACCGTTCATCCCAAGCTGAAGTGACTCCAAGGGTCATCTGACAGACCTCCTGTTCTGAGCTACAACAACATAATCAATCAATCAATCAAAAAATTTGTAGAGCGCGCTACTCAACCGTGAGGGTCTCAAGGCGCTGGGGGGGGGGAGAGTTGGGGGGGGTAGGGAGGGTTACTGATCGAACAACCATGTCTTGAGGTTCTTTCTGAAAACCAGGAGGTCTTTGGTTTTGCAAAGGTCGGTGGGGAGGGAGTTCCAGGTTTTGGGGGCGAGGTAGGAGAAAGACCTGCCTCCTGTGGTGGTGCGTTGGATGCGGGAGACTGTGGCTAGGGTGAGGTCGGCTGATCGGAGGTTGCGTGTGGGAGTGTGGAAGTTAACTCTTTCGTTGAGGTAGGTTGGGCCGGTGTTGTGGAGGGATTTGTGTGCGTGGATGAGGATCTTGAATGTGATTCTCTTGTCTATGGGGAGCCAGTGAAGGGATTTGAGGTGTGGTGAGATTTGTTCATGACGGGGGAGGCCCAGGACGAGGCGTGCGACTGTGTTCTGGATTCTCTGGAGTTTGCGTTTGAGTTTGAGTGTGGTGCCGGTGTAGAGGGCGTTACCGTAGTCCAGTCTGCTGCTGATGAGTGCGTGGGTTACTGTCTTTCTGGTGTCTGGGGGAATCCATTTGAAGGATTTTTTTAGAGTGCGGAGTGTGTGGAAGCAGGAGGAGGTTAGAGCATTGATTTGCTGTGTCATGGAGAGGGAGGTGTCAGGGTTGATGCCGAGGTTGCGTGCGTGGTTTGCGTGGGTGGGTGCGGCGCCTAGGGCGTTGGGCCACCAGGAGTCGTCCCATGTGGTTTTGTTGGGGCCGAAGATGATGATCTCGGTTTTGTTTGAGTTGAGCTTGAGGTGGTTAGTGGTCATCCAGTTGGCGGTGTCGAGGAGAGCGGCGTGTAGGTTGGTTTTGGCAGTGGTGGGGTTGCGGGTGAGGGAGAGGATGAGTTGGGTGTCATCTGCATAGGAGAGGATAGTGATTCCGTGTGCTCGGAGGATGTTGGCTAGGGGGATCATGTAGATGTTGAAGAGTGTGGGGCTGAGGGAGGACCCTTGGGGAACTCCGCAGGTGATCTTGGTAGTGTTGGAGTGGAAGGCAGACTCTCTGGGTCCGGTCGGTGAGGAAGGAGGTGAGCCAGTCTAAGGCTTTGTGGCGAATTCCTATGTTGTGGAGGCGTGTGCGGAGTGTGTGGTGGCAGACGGTGTCAAAGGCTGCGGAGAGGTCTAGGAGGATGAGTGCGACGGTCTCGCCTTTGTCGACTTTGGTCCTGATGTCGTCAGTGCATGCGATGAGGGCGGTTTCCATGCTGTGGTTTTTGCGGAACCCGGATTGTGACATAATAAGCTCCAGAGGTCTCCTTGCATCTGCCCAGCTAACCTACTAAGTAACTTCCAGCCCTACAACTGGCATTTTGGAGGCTTGACAATTGCATGTACAATCACAGTATATGCAATTGACCAGCAACAGAATCTGAAACCAGGACTGCCTTAAACTTGTTGGCCTCTGCTGGAGTATGTTCCTATCCCTAAGAAGAACCCCTCAGGTCATGGGCCCTTGGTGTGGCATCAGTTGAGCTCCTCCTTGAAGAAAAGGAACAATCTTAAAGGTTAGGGCTCTTCAAGAATGTGAACGTGCCAGTTCGCTCTAAGATTTTGGTGCCAGCGTCGACCACAAGTGGGAAGCTCTGATGAACCAGACTCTTCATGTTACAGCATCTTCCAGCAACAACCGGCAACGCGAGATGTCCATGCTACAGCATCGACAGCCCACAGTGAACGTCAGTCCTAATTTCCAGCAATGACCGTCCGCAATGCTCAACAAATTGGTGTGAGATTTTTCTTGTGGTTTATTTTCTTTTTATCACTGTTTGGGTACTTCATAAATACTTCACACATTGCATGTAAGTTAAGCCAGACTACTTTTGTGCCAAACTATCAGAGGGTTAAGCACAGGTTAATTTAGTGACTGTGGTTAACCCTGACAAGGATTACAACTGTTGCCTGAGTAGGATTTCACCCCCCAACCCCAACCCAATTCCTCACAAACCTGAAATATTAGAAAATGGTTGAGCCTCTGCTTGGAAGGCAGGGATCGATTCATTTGGGGTTCAGATGTATAAAAGCATAACATCAGCATATACTGATAATTTCAATTGGGAATTTTATAGAAACATCCTGAAATGCTGAGTTAGAGTCAGCAAAAAAAGTTATATAATTAAAGGAATTCAGGGAATAAGCCGGTCATTACGACCCTAGCGGTCTTCAGACTGCCAGGGCTGTAGTGGTCCCGCAGCCACATTACAACCGTGGCGGATGTGACAGGGTTGGACCGCCAGCACTGCACTGGCGGTGCTGGCGGTCCCAATCTGCCAGGGTAGCGCTGCAAGCAGTACTGCCCTGGGGATTACGACCTCCCTCTCTCCGCCATTGTTTACATGGTGGTTATCCCGCCATGTAAAGGCTGGTGGAGAGAGGGTGGAGGAGGCCCCATGGGGGCCCCAGCACTTCTCATGCACTTGGCATGGATAGTGCAGGGGCCTCCATGGCCAGCTAGCACACCCTACATACTGCAACATTGTTGCCAGCTCAATTATAAGCTTGCGTCAGTGTTGTGGGTTGTGTCCAGCTGGGCACCGTGGGAAACTTGTAATGGGGCCCACGTGAAGGGGACCACACTGGTAGTAACCTGACTGCAGGAGCTTGGCAGACGGCCTTTTCCGTCTACCAACGGAGTTTTCCGTCAACTCTTAATGACCCCTAAAGTGTGTAGAAAAATAGTAATACACTTTTGTAGGAACCCATCTAGGCCTGGTGCTTTACCAGTTGTTATTTGTTTAACTGCATCTACATTCTCTTTATGAGTTATGCTGGTTTTCAGTTGGAAAAAATCAACATTTTCAAAAGTAGGTTTTGGAATAGATTTTAAATGTTCATTAGTCATTGGTTGTGTTGGTGTCTGTTCATGAGCATGTAGAAGTTAATAACATATAAATATCGTCATTTTTGGAAACAATTTGATTATTCAAAGCCTTAATATAATCCATTTTATTCTGTTCTTGTCTAGATTTTAAATAATTTGGCAACACGTTCCCTGTTTTATTTTGACCACCATAACATCTAATGTTTGGTTGTACTAAAAAGGATGCAGATTGTTCAAAAGACTTCTGTTTTAAATGTAACTTGCTTTAATTAAATCAAGTAATACAAATTTAGACTTGGAATGGTAGTATCTGTATTCCAGTGATTGATATAATTCAATAAAGTCGCTGATTGTTTATCAAATTGCTGTTGTTTCATGCTTCCCATATTCATTAATAAAACCTTAGCTGACATTTCCCATACAATTGTCAAAGAAGTATCATGAGAGGTATTATTTGTAAAACAAAAATTCATGATACAATTCTTGAATTTAGTACTGAAAGAATGATCTAAAAGGAGTGAATTATTAAACTGCCATTGCTAGGTTAGTGAATTTGAAAGGGATATAAATCAGTATCAATTATGCTATGTGCATGGTCAGATATGAGTAAGAACCTATTTATGGGCACTGAAGATGCTGTATTCCGCTTTGATATCATATGATATTTACTGATGGCTTGTTTATAAACCAATTTATCCACACTCAGATACTGTTCCCCCTAGTGTATCTCCAACCTTTTACAATGGTTTATTTTGGTGGAGAGTTCCGGGGAGAACCAAGGGGCAGATGGTGTAGGCCTGTGTCAACCAATAGCTTTAACAGGGGCTACAACGTCCACATCAGTAGAAAGCCATTGGTTCACTGTTATAATATCCTTATTGGTTTCACCCAAAAAAAGTGCAGTTCTGGAGAGTTCTAGTATCTCGTGAAAATCAAATATCAGCACTTTATGCCAAGATCTGACAAGAGAAGTAACACCTGAGAGAATGCCAAACAAATGGTATAGGAATTGATCTGATCATGTAACCTCCACCTTTGTATCCGTAGTAATGAAAGTGTTGGATAAAATCAGGCCAATAGTGTGTCCCACCTTATGGGAAGGTCCCATGGAGTACAAACATAAGTTGAGAAAGGTGGTTGTATCTAGAAAGAACCTTGCCTTTACATCCTCAATGTCATCCACTTGGAGATTTAGGTCTCCCAGGACCGCAAAGTTCATGAAATTTACTATGTAGGGTGCAATTGCCTGATCAAAAGAATTGACAAATTCCCTAGAATATCCCAGAGGACAGTAAATTAGTACTAGTGCAAAGGACAGACTGGCAGATGGGGATAGACAAAAGCCCTGTGATTCTGCTCCCTTTAGGTACTCTAGCGCGAAACATAGAGCACTTAATATTGTCTTTATAGGCAATGGCGAGCACCACTCCCATGTTACCCATTCTATCCTGATGTATGCACATATGGTTATTTGGAAATGCCAGTTCAATGTCCTAGAAAGCACATTCTCTCATCCAGGTTTCAGTCATAAATAAAACATCTAGTTGCAGATCAATGAAAAGGTTGAAAATGTCTGGCACATGTTTGCTCAAGGAACACATTTTAATAAGTGCTGCATTAATACTAGAATGACACTTCACCATACCAACACCACTCACTAAGCCCATATTCTCAAATTGCAGAGAGGTACTGCAGCTAATGCAGGTCACAGGGCCCATACATTGTGGTAAGACAGATTTACATGCAGGCTTGTCGAAGGCCCGAAGTTCTGTTGTGATATTTCTAAGGCACATGGGGTGTTTTGTGTCCAAACCAGCATAGTAGCTTAAAACAGAACTTTGCTGAAAATAAAAGTAGTAGCCTACACACAACAAGGACTAAAGAAAAGTGCAAAATGTGCAATTATAGCTTCATGCCCCAACAGAGCATTAACAGGATATTTCCCACCAGCCCTGGTAGCAGCACAGACTGCTGTGTGATTCGTATCATGGAAAAAATGCTTAACATTTATACCTTAACTGTTCTGAGACAAAGTTTCCATTATGTAGAAAATCCTGTTACTCCTCAGAAATCAAAGTATGTTTACCTCATAGTTCTCACAAAACATATATGTTGAATAAAGGGAAGATTTGAAGAAACAAAATAGCGGCCAAAAACAATGGTAAGGTCTAAAGGCACCCGGAATATCACAATAGCCTTATGAGTGGCTATGCACTCCTAGAAAAAAGGTACCCAGAGAAGTGATAAGAGAAGAAACACTTTGCTCACTTGAGGTAAGCGAAGAATCCAAACGTTTGCAGGGCACTGAAATTCAGAATAGTTGGCAAAAGTTGAGTGAGGTAACTATGGCGAGCATTAAACTTTCAAGATTCATGAAGTCCGCTATAGTATAACTGGAAGACTGCTCACTGGATGTAGCTAGGTGAGAAGCAGCATGTTTCCAGTGAAAAATGTTAGCTTTTCGATATCTAGAATTGTGTAAGCTGGACTGCCAGCATTAAGGGGGTCATTACAACCTCGGCGGTCTGCCTTGCAGACCGCCGAGGTTGCGGAAGCCAGAATACCGAGGGTGCTGACGGTATGGCTGGCTCCGTATTTTGACTTTTCCGCTGGGTCAGCGGACGGTAACAGAGTCACCGTCCGCTGGCCCAGCGGAAAAGTCACATCAACATTGCCGCCGGCTCGTAATTGAGCCGGCGTCAATGCTGATGTGCAGCGGGTGCAGTAGCACCCATCGCGCATTTCACTGCCACTGCCAAGTGCATGGGCAGTGCAGGGGCCCCCTGAGTCCCCTTACCGCCAGCCTCTTCCTGGCGGTGCAAACCGCCAGAAACAGGCTGGTGGTAGGGGAGTCATAATCCCCAGGGCAGCGCTGCTTGCAGCGCTGCCCCGGTGGATTATCACCGCCGGGGCTAAAATGGCGGAATACCGCCGGCCCTCGCGGTGCGACCGCCACGGTCAAAATATGGGTTTTCGTACCGCCAGCCTGTTGGCCACTTTAACCCTGGCGGTCACCGACCGCCAGGGTTGTAATGACCACCTAAGTGTTGAGGGTACGTGTCCATCCTGCCCGGGGTCTGTGAACGCTGAATTCTTACTAATAAAAGTTCATGTATTTGAATTATGAATCTGCATAGAATATGACTTAATATAGAAAATAATGCACGGCTTGGAAAATGTGCCTACTTGAGTGGCCGCTGGTAATCATGAAGTGTCCTTATTAATTGCTTATTAAAATGACTTGATGTGCTTATGTTTAAATTAATGTAGTAGTGCATTATATTAATGATGCCATATTATGTATTTGCTTTATTAATTGTAGGCCTTAAATTTAGCGAGGTCTTGGGCCTAGTTGCACAGCCTCATGTTAAAATTTACTGTTAAGATAACGCTGTGACAAAATGTTCGCTTGAAGAAATTAATACTCAAATTGTTCTGTCCCACTGAGTTGACCAAACACTAGCAGATGCTTTTCTTTCCCTTGAGAACTGCTTGCTAGAATGTACTGTAATAGTTATTGTTACTCTGTAAAGTTTAGTGTGTGAGAAACGATGTTCCCAGGAGCTACAAATGGATGCAGTTACTGGAAAACGGAGTGATACAAAATTGATACCTGACAAATCTGACGATGGGAACTGGAGAAGAGGAGCCAATCATCAACATGTGAGACAGTTTAGCTATATCTTAGAATTGCAGTTCTATCTTCATTGGACTAAAGGTAAACATACGATTCTTTGACCAATGGCGACGCGGAAAGGGTTTTAGAGGATTTTAACTTAGCCCAACTTCACTGAGAAGAGACAGGTTTTTTCCCACTTTGATATCCTCCTGAGAAGATTTCTATCTTTGACTTTACTTCTGATGCTGAAAAATTATCCCTTAGACATTGCTTTCCATATAGTTCAGATAGCTTTGAGTCTCTGGCTCTGAACTATACCCGTTCATGGTCCGAAGTTGATGCTGACCAAACAGATGTCAATTTGACGAAGCGAGTCGCAGCTTGCTGATCCATACTGAGGAGAGGTATAATCAAATGTTATTGTTTTGATGTAATTTGTCTTTTGTTTTAAGGTACCTACCGCTATTTCGACCGTATCAAGATGTTTTTCCAAATTTATGTTGACAAAATTGTTTCGTATGAAGTCCCAACATGGTATTCTAATCAGAAGGTTAGTAGGGGAAATCCTAAAATGCTAAAAAGTTGTTATTAATAAATAATTGATGTTAATCAATTCCTGAATATAGATGTATGCGATTTCTATTGCACAATTGTTCTTGCTATTGATTTGTTCTGTAATTCTAGAGTGCCTAACCATTCATGCTTTGGTTAGATTAAGATTCTTTAGAAGGTTTGTTCAACCAGTGTTGTTTCTGTATGTTTATCATTTGATTTTGAGATTAAGCTACGTGATATTAGCATTGTTAATATAGGGAAATAAACATTCTAACTTTTACATAAAGGTGTGGTTATTCATGGCCAAAGGAATCATGGTGTGTGAGATTACTAACTACAAATACTATTGATGTTGTTGATTGATATTGTTAATGATTTGTACTGAAATTGAGTCCTATGGTGGAATTTACTCTAAAAGTAGTCAAAAGGTCCATCGAACCTCTAATGCGTCCCCTTATGAATTAAAGATAAAAACCCAAATTAGGTCAAACATGCTCACAGAAATGGTAGCAGAGCATGTTGGTTTGTCTCCTTAAGAGCCCATCATAAAGTTTAGAGATAGGTAGAAGAGTAACATGGTTATGTCTCCTTAAGAGGCCACCATAAACGTTTTCCCTTGAGAAATAGCAGGTCTTCCCAGAGATGGCAGTGGGGTAATGATTAGTCTCCTAAAAGAGAGCAAAATAATTCACAGATTTGGGTAAGAGAAATTGGTAAAGGTTAAGATTTGAGATTCAATGATACAAAGTGGAGAGAAAATGTGTCCCTAAGAACTTAGAATGACTTTCCCAGAACCTTGGTGCCTACTAATGATTGTTTGAGGATGTTCTCGGTGTTTTAGTGACAGTGTGAATGGAATAGGTTTTTGCGCTTGCACAGCTTATGCAAATCTCAGGTGAACTGTGATGTTTGAAAGGGCATACGGAGTATGCATACTCCAAATTAAGTTGTTGAAGGAGTTTGCGCACTCTGAAGTGTGAGAGTAGGGAAGTTGCTGAACTTCACATGTGTATGGCGCTTTATGCTCAAAAACTGTCAACATGGTTGTTGATATGAGGACCCTGCGAGGACTAAGACTCCAGAGTATATTGAAAAGGGTATGAGACACTTGGTTTATTGTTGTAATTTGTCTGGTTTAATAGGTCAATCGGGCAAGGTTGACAAACTTGAGAGTGCATGCTAAAGTGAGAGAAAGGTTTTTCGTCTGAGATCTGGCTGGTCCTATGTGCACCAGGACAGACCCACTGATCACTTGAGAGTAAAATTTGCGGGTTGGATTTTGCTTGCGAATCTGGGAAACTGGGAAAGAAAGAGTAGTTGCTAGAGCGAAAGGGCGTTAGTGAAAAATCGGTAAAGTTTCTGAAGCAACTGTGTTACCGTACCTGTAGTAAATGGACAAATTGTGTTTTTGATTTTGTTTAGTGCTCGCAATAATTTTGCATTACTTGCGTGAGTCCCAGTTGAGGAGGACAAGCCAAAAGACTTTGTCAGCCACTGAATGTGTGAGTGTGACATCATTGAAGCTGCGCTGGGATAGGTCGGTTAGCCAGAAGGGTCGCGTACAGATTAGCTGACAGCCGCAAAGCGAAATTGGTTGAGAAAGTCGGCGAAAGGGATTGTGGGATTGAAAGTCACTTCCTGATTTGGTTGAAAGTAGCGTAAAATTACAAAGATATGTATATTCCAACAAGTATAGGAAAAGTTCCACTGCCAGAAGGTATATCTGCATATATTGTATTCGAAGAGCAGGGTGCTGCGCCACGTCTTTGGCTGAAACAATGTTGCAAAGTGACAGAGAAAGATGGTAACTTAGCGTTTCCAGCCCATGGAACATTTAATTTGAGGAGCTTAGAGAATTTAAGGAAAGCACTGTATGATTTAAAACCTCCTCCAAGACTAGCACGGTTTGAAGCTTTAGCAATTTGGGAATTAGTGGCTGGATAGCAACAGCAACTGAAATTCGAGAGAAGAATGAGAAAAGCTGAAAAGACACTAGCAGGGACCAAATGGGATAGTGATCAGAAATTTGGGAGATCTGGGACTTTACAGGGAATTAAATTGTCTTCTGCAATTACATAAGAAAATGAGAACGAAGCTGGGAAGAGCACTAGAAAGAGGGATTTGTATTCCTAGAATGACAAAGATCAGAAATCAACAGGATCTAGAAAGTCTTTGACAGAGGATGAAGAATCAGATGACGATAAATTCATTTTATAGTAATTGAGAAATTGTTCCCCTCCATATGCAGCACATGAGAGAAGCTCAAGCACCAGTGTAGATCCTATGGCCCTGATGTCAGTTGAATGGACCCAGAGCCAGATACAGGTTAGCCACAGTGTTCCAGTTACTTCGGCAGTTCAAAGGCCTTTTGCCGCAGATGAATGTTCCCAGAATTTACCTAGATGTACCTATCATAGATACTGCAACAAACTTGATAGTGCCTACTGGGCAGGTTTACCAGAAGCAGAGTTTGTTCCAGATAGAGTCAACCCTGAACTTGATGTCCCTGATACAGACACAGACGGTTCTGAGATATACCCCCATAGCAGGATCACAGATGGAAATGTCTGCATTAATGAGTCAGACTACAGGAATTGCATTTTCAAGAGACACAAATGTCATGCCAAGTCCAAATGCAGTGTCAGTACCACTTACCATAGGTCCAGTCATACCATTGTTCGTCCAGGGAAATAACTAGAACAGTGAGCAAAAAGCTCTGAACCCGAGCATCGAAAGGGAGAGATGCAAGAATGACAATTCCTGTGAGACCCACATTTGAGGGAACAGGTCCATTAATTGATTTACGTTCTTTCAGGACTCCTCCAAATAATGAGGTGAGATCATACATAGGTCCAAGTCCAAACAGGGTGACACCAGAAACCCCAAATGTAACATTACAGCAAGTCCCAGGTGTAAGTCACAACAATGTTACATTACAAGGTTTAACAGCTCAGCAGTTAACTGAATGGTTAGAGAAGTTGAGTAGTACACATGGATATCCTAGTGGAGGAAGTGCCCTGAATTTGACCAGGCTAAGACTAGATGCAGAAGACCTAATAGAGGGAACAAAGGGCTAGACTGGATTGACACGTTCAGAGAAGATGAGTTGCGTTACTTGTGCAAACTGATTACAAACAAACCAGGAATTATACATCATTAATTAGCAGACCCAGCAGAGAAATATGACATAGAGGTTGAGAAAAAAAGCACTTAAAGAGGAATAACAGATTAGATTTTGATTCAATGGATTTTGAAAACAGGAGAATCCCAGAAATGAAAATTCACCTTAGGGAATTAATTCAGATCATTCATACGTGGGAAGCATTAGGCAAATGGGAAGGAAGATGGGTGAAGAAAAAAAACAAGAAAAAAAGAGATTCTGCGAATCTTACTGCAATTATGCAGCAGGTTGAGGACAAAGTGAACATTCTACCAATGAGAGATTCCAGGAGGGAATTTTGTCAGTATCCCTTGGAGCAGAAGTGACATTCTATCATTTACAAACGATTATCCCAGGTTGAGAGAGAAGCCAGAGGAACGGTAGCAGCAGACAGACAGGTTTGCGAAGCTCGCAAAATGCCTGTGGGAGGATTTGAACACCCTTTTAGATATAGTAGTTCCAGCAGACTTATGGGTTGAATGCAAGAGGAGCGTAGATTGGCCGCAAGAGAACCTCAGAGAGATCCGACAACAGGTGCACAATCTCCTGACGTAATGAAGTATTATTATAAGGTCATTGAGTTTTTGAAAACAAGAACTTCGCCTGAAAATATTGACTGGCAGAGAATAGACAGGACAGCACAGGAATCGAAAGAGTCAAATCATGTCTATTACGAGAGATTGTTGCAGGCGTTCAAGCATTACAGTGGCACAGAAACAATTGAGCCAAAAGACGATTCATTTTGTGTTCAGAGATGTTGAAGGATTGAGACCTGAAATTAGCCAGATGATTAAGAGTCATTTGGTTTGCTGCCAAGCAAAGCCGATTGATGAAGTATTGCAATATGCAAAGAGATTGAGTTGAAACAGAGAAAGTTGAAAGAAAAGGCAATGGTGATGCAGATTAAAGTGGCACAAACAGGAATGCAGGGAAGTTTTCCGCAACAGCAGCAACAGGGAAACATGGTGTTTCAGAATCAAGCAAGAGGTAGAGGTCATGGAGAAATTGGAAATGTGAGTCGTAGTCCTGAATACTGTGGTGGTTCAGAATGATGTGCAAGTAATGAAGAAATGTTTGCCATGTCACACGTGCGGAGGGCTTGGACATTGGAAATGGAAGTGTCTGACGTAAGTACAGGACGGTGTTGTTCAGCAAACGAGTGATATCAATTATTTTGAAAACATGAGAGAATCGAGATTGAGAGGTCAGGAAAGTCACGTGGAACTCCCGTCATGCCCCATGACTGAAAGCCCCACGAGCAGCAAGATGGCGGGCGGTGCATGCTGGTAGCCGCACGGCTGCACTGATACCTCTTCCAGGGGCCTCTTCTTTTCCCCCGTCTTAGAGGTGCCTCTCCATGCATGACTGACAGCTAGGCACATGCAGCCGCAGACAAGGAAGACTCAGTGGCAGAGACCCAGCGGCAGAGGTGAGAGGGGCCATGCATGCACCCGGGGCTCGAGAGGTGTGGTGCGGCTTCTTGTAGCAGCTGGCAACTGGAGTCAAAGTTTACTCCACACTGAGCACTGAGCACTGCTGGCAGCCTTATTTTCCTGCCTGTATGCCTTCTGGGGAGGCCCAGAAACACAGTCCAGAATCATGTGATTCACGGAGATCGATAAAAAGGCAGAAGGAAGAAAAAGATAAGTAACTGGTTCAGTGCGTGCAATAGGAGGCCGGGGTGGCCGGCTGGAAGCCTCTGTTTTTGGTATGGGCGTTTGTGGAGACCGCAGGCAACGCTCAACTAGTGCAAGGGGAGGAAGAGGTGGTGGCATTTTGCAAACAAGTGCTGTTTGATAGACTGTTGAACTAAATGAAGCTACCTCTGCATTTAGCCCTGCAAAAAGTTGGGAGATCACCACTATGCACCACACTGTGTGAGACTTTCTGGAGACTTTGTTGAGCCAAAATTCCAATATCGATGGGGTTAATGGTCAAAAGGAGATCGAGCAGCCTGTCACAGCAGCACTAAGAAATTGTAATGGGCAGCGGATTACTTACCGCTAAGGCTTCAAATCTTGTATCAGGAGGCTCCTGCCTGGCTGTATCCGACTCGATATCATCTAATGCCAACATTCTTCCACAAATTCCATGCTCTTCTTCTAGTACCCTTGTTCCGGCCAGCTCGGTATGCAGGGTAACTGACATCCCTTTGATGGAGAAATTGATGGGTCAGATTCTAGAGGAGCTTCTAGCAATAAAATTATCCCAGGAGGAGGCTCGTAGGGAGACCAAGGACAAGGTTAGCCAACTTAATACCCACCTAACCCATCTCTCTACACAAGCATCCCAAGGGGAGCAGAGGGTCTCAGACCTAGAGTATGCTGAAAAACAATTGGAATCAGTATCATCCCAGATCCAATGGGAACTCGAGGAACTTCAATTAAAGTTGGATAAGATGGAGAACAGGTGTCGGCGCTCGAATCTTAGGATTGTAGGGGTCCCCGAAGAGATTGAATCAGCTTCATCCGTGACCAAGGTTGTCTCGGATCTCATCTATAAGTGCATCTTTCCAGAAAAGGCAAGAACTGAAGAGCATCTCTCATTTATGAGGGCACATAGGGTACCATTCACGCGTCCTGCGAACTCAAAGTATCCCCGTACTATACTGGTAAATTTTGGCGATTTTCGGATAAAGGAACAAATCCTTTCCCAAGCCATAAAAATGAGGAACTTTCCTTCTGGTGACAGCTTCAGCTTCCGCGTGTTTTCTGATGTGTCTCTTTTAGGTGTCTATCGATGTCGCAAATTTGTTGGACTGATAGACTTTTTTAAGAGATAGGGACCCCAGCGGGTATCGTGCTACAACTAAACTCAAGGTGTTCCATAAAGGACAAGCGCATGTCTTTCAGGGCGTACAGGAAGCATAGAACTTCTTAGAACTCCTAAAAAAACAATTTTTGGTATGGCGGGAGGATGAGGGAAAGAAGGGGGAAAAGCAAAAAATAAATATGCATTATGGTATTCTACTACTAGGGTACATTTCTAACTGGTGCTATGTGTTTTTTGTTTCTTTTGTCTTTTCTATTTCCTTTGCCCCGCTGCCCTGCTGCTCTCCCCGAGATCAATACTCTAGGAGTGCCATTACTGCGCACTCTCTCTTTGGGAATGTGGGGGCGTCCATGGGTGGGGAGTGGTTCACAGCTTGATGAAGCCATGACGAGTGGGACCCACTGGGGAGAGGGGGGAGATATCCTCCGTCTGGTGGGGGGGGGGCTTTGCACTAGAGTGGGGGAAAAGAGCAGATGACAAAGCAGATAACAAATTGAAAAAAACATTTACACGGAGTGCTAGCTTGTCGGTCGTCTAAGACTTTGGTATAGGATGACAGCGCTTGGTAAAGGAGGGTCAGGGAGAGAACTAAGAGAACTAAGGGTTATCTCTTGTAATATTAACGGCGCCAACAACCATGTTAAGTTCGCTGCTATATTCAACTGACTTAGGGCCTCGCAAATGTCAAAATAAGCTCCTAAAGCTCCCTAAATGTATTGCTCAGGCATACTATGCATCGGCTAATGCCGCTGTTTGAGGGGCCATTATATAGGTGTCTCATGAATTTTCTGGGAAGGTGTACCAGATCCATAGAGACCCGCAGGCATGGTAGGTAGTGATTAGTACTCTTATCTTGACTAATCATATCCATTTTGCTAGCTTTTATGGCCCACTAGAAGATGATCCACGTCCCCTTCAGGGCCTCTATAAGGTTTCCAGACGGAGAGCCGCCAGCAGTCATACTGGCGGTCGGCGGGGAAGTGGAGGTTGCTCCACCTCCACCGCCCCGTCAACAGAACACCGCCCACCGAATCACGTTATGTGATTTGGCGTGGCGGTGTTCTGTTGACGGGGTGCTGGCGGCGGAGCAGCCCCCATGGATCCCGTCCCCTCCCGGAGGATCAACAGACCAGGTAAGTTGTTCGTCCGTTAGGGGAGGGGGGTGGGGGGACGTTGTGTGTTGTGTGCGTGCATGGGGTTGTGCGTGTGAGTATGAAGAGGGGGTGTGTGAGTGCGTGTATGCATGCGGGGGTGTAGTGTGTTTGGAAATGTGTGGGGGAGACCCATATCAGTGCCAGAGAAGGGATTACCTGGCACTGATAGTGCTTACTGCCATGGATTTCATGGCGGTGCCCAACCCCATGGAATCCATGGCGGTCAGCCGGGTCATGATACCGCCGGCGGTCTTGTGACAGCCGACGGGCTGGAGACCCAAGTCTCCAGCCCAGCGGTCGTCTCCACCCTGGCGGTCGGTTCGGAGAAGTGGCGGATGACCATGGCGGTAACCGCCATGGTCATAATTCCATTTTTTTTACCGCCAGCCTGTTGGCGGTAAGACCGCCACTTCTCCGCCAACTGCCAGGGATGTAATGAGGGCCTATATGTATTTTTCAAAAAAATATAGTACGGCTTCCAGAATAGACTTCTTTTTAACTTAGTTTCTTTTCTTCCACAAAGTAATACCTTTACACATGCCAAACCTTTCTCGGATCATTCGGCACTTCAAGTCAATCATAAACTACATTGTGAGATGGATGTTCGTCCTCGTTGGAGCTTCGATAAATCTATTTTGGCAGACAAAGGATGGGTACAGATTCTCAAAACCTCTGGTACCGATTTCCTCAAGATTAATAAAGACTCTGCTTCCCAATTTTCCATTTGGGAAGCACTCAAAGCCTACATAAGAGGTGAAACGATATCTTACAAGGCTTTTACAGTCAAACTAAATAAGCAAAAGGTAAAGGAGCTCCAATTGTGGCTCAATCAAGTACAAAGAGCCCTTTTGACCTCCCAAGACCCAGAGGCATTCACAAGATGGAGTGTGGCTCAGGCCAAGTTAAGGGATTGTTTTTTATCTTGCGAGATAGTCAATCAGCATACAAGTCTGCAGAGTTGGTACGAAGAAAGCGAACACGTAGGCAAATTTCTAGCCGGGTCTGTGAAAAAAATAAAATCCCATAAAGACACTATTAAATCTATATTTGATGAGGGGCCAGTCACGCTTGTTAAACATCAAGAAGATATTGAAAGAGTCTTTCTGTCTCACTATGCAAAAATGTATCCTCACTCTCTCCCAACCAATGTTCAGCAGATCAATCAATACCTTGATCCAGTGATTCTGCCAAGTTTAGACAAGTCTTCAAGGGCAAAACTGATATCACCTATCTCACTTCTTGAAGTAAAGGAAGCAATTATGGCCTCACTGAATGGGAAGGCCTGTGAGGTATATGGTCTTCTGGTGGGAGTCTATAAAATCCTCGTAGACCAAGTAGCTGGGTGTCTAGTTGTCCTTTTTAATAATATCCTTCAGGGGGCAGACATTCCTGCATCCTCTACAAGCGCCACAGTGATTAGCTTCCTAAAAAAAGATAGGCCACCTCAGGCCCAATTTTTATCATCCGATTAGTTGACTAGATTTTGATTATAAGCTTCTTGCAAAGATATTGGCACAAAGACTGCCCTTAGTAGCCCAAGACCTAATCCATGAAGATCAGTGTGGCTTTCTCCCGGGTAGGCTGTTAGCGACTAATATTAATTTTCTAATTCAGTTGATAGATTTTTACTCTCACAATAACAAACCGGCAGCTATCATAATGTTGGATGCAGAGAAAGCCTTTGATTTAGTCCAATGGGAGGTGCTTTTGAGGATCTTAGTAAAGTTTAAGTTTCCTAGACAATTTATTCAGATATTGCAAAATCTTTACTCTAAGGCCCAAGACAAAAATCTCATCAATTCACGTATATCAGGAACCCTTCAAGTTCATCGAGGCACGCGTCAAGGATGCCCCCTTTCTCTGGTGCTTTTCATGCTCTTTATTGAGCCTTTAGCCACGGCGCTATGCCAAGATACTGCTATTCTGCCTCCCATGCCTATGGCACGTAAACTAAAACTGTTTGCTGCCGATATGATTCTCTATCTTGCAGCAGAGACCACAAATGTTGACAGGGCTTTTGCTAAAATAAAGGTCTTTTCAGATCTGGGGGGATATAGGATCAATCATTCTAAATCAGAAGCTTTCCTGTTCAATACCACCGATAATATTCTTCCTTTGGACATATGGGCTCAGTACCATCTTTGTCGCCCCATTAGATATCTGGGTATTTATGTATCACACAATTTTTTGGATCTCTTTGGCCTAAACTATATCTCTACTATTAAGAAAGTGCAATGCTTATTACAGAAATGGGAAGCCTCCCCTGTGTCAATCATTGGACGTGTGGCACTCATCAAAATGATGATCCTTTCTCTTTTTTATTCATCTTCGCTAGTGTAATTTTTAAAATCCATCAAAAATTCTTTAAAGAAATTGATGCGTTACTTCGACAATTTATATGGGCCAACAAAAAACCAAGGGCACAGCTGGATATTGTTTCCCTCTCAGTCGAAGATGGAGGACTATCTCTACCAAATTTTAGGAGGTACTATGAATCTGCTTTTACGGACTGGGGTTTCAAAGCAGCCCTGTCTCCTAATCTTAATTTCTATCTGAAGTCTATACTAGTAGAGCACGGATATCAGTTAGCACCATTTCTTAAGTTCCTGCATCAGCCTAAACGTACTAGAGACAAAGTCCCTACATTAATCTATGCCAGGCTTCTTCAATTGTGAGAGAAATATCAAATTCCCAGATTTCATCGTGTTATTGGCCCACTCAGGGATGATGGGACTAAGGCTGATTTCATTGCATCTAAATCAATGGCTAAATCTGGGATTTACTAGTTTTCGTGATTTTTTAGCAGGAAACCAAGTCAAGACCTGGGCACAGTGTCAGACTGGAGTCCCTATTTCAGACTCGCTAAGATATTCCTATGTTCAGATATTGCATTTGTTTCTCCCACACATCCTTTAGTGGATCTATCTTCTCCTCCTATCTTTCAGGCATTTTATGGGAACCAGAAGGAGATCAGCAATTGTTACTGGATCCTCAACTCTCAGGGAATATCACAAATACTCCCTTGCTTTCTGATGAAGATCAAAAACACCACCCGGTATAAAATTGTGCTGAAAATGTGGCAAAACCTCAATAGCATATCTCACAAGGCGATAAGGGGGGTGCAAACTTTCAAAATGGATGCTATAGCTCACCCTAGCTCAAATCAAAAAAGCACTCCTGTCCACTCCAGGTTCTTGTCCACGATGCAATGGCAACCCAGGGGACTCGCTCCATCTGTGCTTTACCTGTCCCAAGCTTATGAATTTTGGGACAACATTTTTCAGTGTTTCAGCGTGAAGATACAGTGTGTACTTATCCCGGATGCTTTGGTGGCTTAGTTTGGCACTTCGGGACACCCTGAATTAACGATTCTGGCAAAACAGTTGCTATTTATGGCATCATTGATCACGAAATCTTTCATTTTACAGGCCTGGAAATCACCTATTCCTCCTATATACAAAGCTTGGGAGGCAAAAATGAATGCGGTGCACTTCAAGGAAAACTTGTACGTGCAAAGAGTAGGCGCAGTCTGCAAGTTTAAGGGTATTTGGGGACCGACCTTCGAAGGAGAGGATGTATCTTTGTCAGTTTAAGATGATAAAATGTGCTTTTACACTTATATTTGCTGTCTGCTGTAGAATAAGTTTCAATCTCGTTTTTTGATGATGAATTGTAATCTTATGTTTTGCTCGGTGTACATTTCTTATGGTTCATATGGTTCTTATGGTTCATTTCTGCTCAATTAAAAAAAAGAGAATGAGAGGTCACTATCAAATTTTCAAAGTAATATGAATCAGATGCAAGGTTATCAGCCCATGCAACAGATGCAAATGCAGATGTCCCAGTCGCAGCAAATGCAACCTCAGGTTCAAATGGTACCTAGACAGCAAATTCAAATACCTTAAGCCCCAAAGGAGCAGCAGCATGTTATGCTTCCTCAGCAGGCCACAGGTCAAAGGTTTAATCAGAGTAATAACACAGTGCACCAATTCCCGTCACACAGTGAGGATGGAATAAACGATGATTGGGTGAGCGAGAGTTCGGATGGAGAGGAATGTGTGTTAACAGCTTCACTAGAGGTAGATCAGAAAGGTCCATATGTAAAGGGAAAAGTAATGGGTCATAAAGTTTCATTTTTGGTTGACACAGGAGCTACACGCTCTACAGTAAGAACTGCAGAAGTTCCGAACCTTCCCCTTTCGGGGAACACAGTCCAGATTGTAGGAGTAGCGAATCAGTGTTAACCAACCCTATTACAGAACCAGTTCAGGTTAAAATTGGCAACTTTAAAGGATTACACAAATTTATAGTTGTTATTTTACAGGAAAAGACATTGGTCTAACAAAAGGAGATGAGCCAGTTAAGGTCCCAGTCAAGCCAAAAGCGATCTTCCCCAGATTCCACAATACCACATGACATGACGGAGGACACAACTGAAGGGATCGCACCCATAATTGCAGAGTTTGTAAACCAAGGAGTTTGAAATTAGTGTTGAGTAGTCCATGTAATCCACCAATATTGGGATTGCAAAAGCCCTGTGGGAAATTTCAATTGTTCAGAATTTGAGGAAGGTAAATTACATTGTGATTAAATGTTGTCCCATAGTGCCAAATCCAGCCGTGATTTTGTTTCAGATCCAGTGCGATGCTGAATGGTTCACTGTAATAGACCTGTTACAAGAGTTATTTTCTTTACCTTTTCATGAGGATAGTCAATTTCTTTTCTGTTTCAAATTTTGGATCGAGTCTACTGTTGGTGTCGAATTCCTCAAGGGTTTGCCGAGTCACCTTTGGTACAGTACATTTATGATTTATTGATTGCATCAAAGAAGAGAGAAGCATGCAAGTATGATACTATTGTTTTACTGAATCATTTAGAGAAAAATGGACATAAAGTGTCCCCAGCGAAATTATAGTACAGTCAGAAAGAATTGAAATATTGAGGTCATCTCATTAAGAAAGGAACCAGGAAAATTTCCAGAGAGAGAGAGTCACAGCCATACTGCAGATGAATCCCCCAGCAAACCAGAGAGATGTCAGGATGTTTTTGGGAATGGTAAGCTATTGTCACCAGTGGATTCCCAACTTTTCAGTCATTTCGAAGCCACTACAGAAGCTGACTCACAAAGAAGTCACTGATCCCTTAGTGTTAGATCAAGCCTGTATGAAAGTATTTTCAGAGATGGGAGAAAGTCTGTGCAAAACCTCGGCTTTGAGAATGCCTGACTACACAAAACCCTTCCTGTTGTTTTGTCATGAGCATGATGCATGTTCATTGTCTGTCTTGACTCAAGTCCATGGTGCTGCAAACCTCCCAGTAGCATATTTTTCAGCAACTTTGGACCCAGTTGCAGTAGCTTTACTAGGCTGTCTGCGTTCAGTAGCCGCGGTTGGACTGAGCCTCATTCAGAGTGACAGCATTGTCATGGGACACCCTTTAACAGTCATGGTCCCTCACTCCATTGAAGTTTTACTTACACAAACCAAAATGCAATACCTTACAGGTGCTAGGCTGACTCTTTATGAGACGGTCATCATCGGGTCCCCAAATATGTCATTGAAAAAGTGTGCAGTGCTTAACCCAGCAACCTTACTCCCAAAGGAGAATATTGAAATTGACAAACTGAAAGAAGTTGAATATGACTGTCTGAAAGTAACTGATTTGTGCATCAAACCGAGACCTGATATTAGAGATACCCGATTGGAGGAAAATGACCAAATTACTTTTGTTGATGGTTCCTGTTTAAGAGACAACATGGGAACACTGAGAGCAGTATATGCTGTGTGCACAATTTCTGGTATACTTGAAGCGTCCTGGCTTCGAGGAGTATATTCTGCACAGGTGGCGGAATTGGTAGCCCTTACTAGAGCATGCCATGTTTCTGCACTGCTTAAAAGTACTATCTATATGGACAGCCAGTATGGATTTGGCGTAGTCCATGATTTTGGCCAGCTGTGGTCACTGAGAGGTTTCTTGACCTCTTCTGGTTCACCAGTCAGAAATGGTGAAAGGATTCATTAATTGCTACATGCTATTCAAATGCCTGAGAAGACTGCAGTGGTGAAATGCAGTGCACACCTGAAATCATAAGATTTTGTGTCAATGGGAAATGGATATGTGGATCAAGTCGCAAGGTTTTGCGTATTGAACTGTTTGTCTTTCAAAGAAAAATGGGAATTGTTACCAGAGGAAGAGGAAAATTGTACTAGTTATGCCTTACATATAGTTGACACTTTAGAAGAATTGAGGGCGTTGCAGGACAATGTTGACAGGGAAGCAAAACGAAATTGTGGAAAATTGAAATGTATTCAACGTGAGGATGAACTGTGGGTTTCAGAAGAAGGACAGTTGGTTTTGCCAAGTAGCTTGTTGACTCAAATGGCAAAGTTTTACCATGGTCAAGCACATGTTGGGAGGGATGCTATAAGTCGTACTTTTAAGCAGGTCTGGTTCAATCCAAAACTTAGAGAGGTTGCGAAAGCAATTTGCCACCGCTATGTCATCTGTCAGCAGATGAACGTGGGTAAGAAGACTGTGGTCAACTTGAGCCACACTGGAAGAGCAGGAGATCCATTCAGCAGAATGCAGATGGATTTCATTGATATGCCTGTATGTGGAGGAGTGAGACGTGTTGGTGATTGTTTGCATTTTTAGTCATTGGATTGAAGCTTACCCTACACGGAAAATGAGAGACTTACAGTAGCAAAGTTACTGCTTAGGAACTGAAACCACATTTTGGGTTTCCGATCTCTTTAGAATCAGATAAAGGAAGTCACTTCAACAATGACGTAATTAAATTACAATGTTCAGCTTTAAACAATGAGCAGAAGTTGCATTGTAGTTACCGCCCTGAAGCCTCAGGACTTGTGGAGCGGATGAATGGTACCTTGAAATCAAGAATGGTGAAAATGTGTGTGTCCACAAATTTGAAATGGCCTGACACACTCCTGTTAGTTCTGATGACAATGAGAAACACACCCGACAGGAAAACAGGACTGGCACTGCATGAGATCCTCATGGGCATAGCAATGAGGTTGCCAGTGGTTCCTGCCAATGCTCTTGTGAACATAACAGATGATATGGTGTTGGACTACTGCAAAGGTCTGGCTGATGTGGTTTGCTCTTTCTCTCATCAGATGGAAGCCACCACACTGCAACCATCTCAAGATCAAGCACACAACCTGAGAGCAGGTGATTGGGTTGTGATCAGAAAGCACATGAGGAAGACTTGTTTAGAGCCTCGGTGGAAGGGTTCTTACCAAGTAGTGATGATCACTACCACAGCTGTGAAGTGTGCTGGAGTTCCTAACTGGATTCACGCAAGCCATACGAGGAGAGTACCATGTCCGTTGGACAATGAGGAGGAGTTGTTGAGAGTACCAACAATGTCCAGACCATCCCCAGAACTGGAGAGAGGAGAAGGTGAATCAGCGACTGAATCTGACCAAACTGAAAGCGGTTCAGCAACTCCTGTGAGAGACGAAGCGGATGAAATACAGGAGGGGGAAAGTGAACCAACCTCAACTGAGATAACAGGAGAGTCTAGTCAGAGGAGGGCTCTCCCAGAAGCAGACATTGTGGAAGACAAACAGAGCAAACTGCAGATCCTGAGGGGGAAAGAGTTGAGGAGGATCAAAGAAAATGTGGTCTGACTCCACCTAAACCAGTCACAGGTACGTCAAGAGAAAATCCTGCAGAACAAAGAGAAATTACAAATATGTCACTGAAAAGAGCATTAACGAAAGGCCCACTGAAAGGAGATAAGTTGCCGTAGTCACAAGCAAAGAGAAAAGAAGCAATTACAGTGACAACAATTGAAGAAGAAGAAGACACGACAAGGAGAGAATATTTGAGCGATGGAGGATTATATGGAGATCGCAAATTGAAAAGGAAGAGAATTGCAAGTCGAAGACGCAGGCCTGAATGGGCATGTGCAACAACACGTGATTGGCAAGTATGAATTTTTGTCTTTTTGTTTTGATAGAGACATTCCAGGTCAATATTTTGGCACTTGAAGGAAACCAATAAATTGAACTGTTGAAAACTGTGAACTGAGAAAGTGCTAGAGAAAGAGACTATTGAAGGTAACCAGAAAATACTTTTTGAGAACCTGATTTGACAAGCTGCTAAACTGATTTTGACAAGCTCCCTATTTTTGACAAAAAGGATCCTCGAAGAAACACTGAAAGCTGTAAATAACTGCGAAAGAAAAATTGAAGTTTTTGTTTTTGATTTTGCTGCATCTTTATAATTTTCTCTCTGCTACTTTCTGATTCTTTACAGATCATGAGTAACCTTAGCCAACAGGGTAGAATGAATAGGTGCTGTAAATATATGGGCATTGGTTTGGTGATTGTATGCATGATATTATGTTTGGCGTTGATTGTGGGTATGACTCTTCTTGATAAGAGTGTGGCCAACCTTAACTCAGCTTTAGAGATAACTACTAAACTCACAGAAGTAGAGAAGTTTAGGTTAGACGAGAAATATTTGCACACACATAGCATCTGAAGAGAATTTTCTTCTAATGTTTTCTATCGCTTATTGAGTATGTTGAGTCGATGAATGTGAGGGATTGTTATGTCTGCATGCAGATTCCTTCATTAGTCGAGGAAGGAGTTATTTATCATAGTTTGCCCCTTACTTATGGGATAAGTTGTAGTCTGTTACTATCAAGATTCTAGAACCAGGAGTACATTCAGTATTTTTATTCCAATTATGATGTCAGATTTTCATTTGTCCCTATAATGAAATATTTGAGTAGAGCAGCTAAGGAAAACGCCATGGAATTAGTGAGAGGATTCTTTGAGCCAACATTGACAATTGATACAGCTTACGCACACCGCAATAACTTAACATGCTTGCTTACACCCATAGAAAAGAGCTTCTTAGATCAGACAGATGATAGAAGAAAGGCATTAAAGGAGAATTTTGAAAAAGGCTTACAGAAAAGGACATTTAAAAATAATCATGCATTTAGTGAAAGAAAGACACACGAAAGGTTAGTTTTAGATGCACAACACGTAGGAAAGATTTGTGTATATAGGCCTAAATCTAGAATTGATACATTGTTAGTGGGAATGAGTGAATGTAGACATGTGTTTTTGTTTCAGAGTAACTGGACGTTCATGTTGAATAGACAGGATCTGACAGTTCCAGGAGTTTATTACATCTGTGGACCAAATGCATATTACCATCTTCCAAGAGGATGGTATGGTACAGGTTACTTGGTCTAATATTCTTCCCAAAAATATTTCAACTTGAGAACTTGAATAAGTTATTGAAAATGACTGAATTACATCACGTTAGACAAAAGAGAGAGTCTCCTTCTAGTATAGTTGGAGATATATTTGGAGCACTAATTCTTTCAGTAGGACTTATCCTAAATTCTATAAAGATTTGAATGTTATCTACTATTGTGGATAACATGCTGACAAATTGTTCAGGAGTCATGATCCTGATGGATACAGAAATGACGGCGGTAAGATCTATGACTCTTCAGACCCGCCTTGCGTTAGACATTCTTTTGGCAGAGGATGGCAGAGTTTGCAAAATGCTGAACTCAAAGCATTGTTGTTCATATATTCCTGATAATAGTAAATAAATTAGAAACATTATTATTAATCTGACTAATGATTGTGCTGATTTGAAATAATTGAAAGAGCCTGTAGTTTGGGAAAATGTTGGCAAAGGATTTGCTTTTGTGAGCAGTTGGCTCGGCAATCTAGGGAAAGGAATAATATTGAAAATAATACAAGGGATATTGATTATTGTAATTTGTATAACTGGAGCATGGGGAATATGTAAATTGCACCATGTGATTAAATTAAAGAAATTGAAAAATGATCAGAGGAGGGAGGAAATTCAAATGGAGATATTGTTCAGGGAAGATTAAAAAAGGGAACGAAAAATTAAAAGAGATCCGGAGGACAAATTTAGGGGAGCAGAAATTTTGTGTGGGAAGATAAAAGCGTGATGACATATTTAGTCATTAGAGGAGGGATTGTGAATGCTGAATCCTGCTAATAAATACTCATGGATTTGAATTATGAATCTGCCTAGAATTTGACTTGATATAGAAAATAAGGCACGACTTAGAAAATATGCCTACTTGAGTGACCTTATTAATTGCTTATTCAAATGACTTGCTGTGCTTATTTTTAAATCAATGTAGTAGTGTGTTCTAATAATAATTACATATTATGTATTTGCTTTATTAATTGTAGGCCTTAAAGTTAGCGAGATCTTGGGCCCAGTTGCACAGCCTCATGTTAAAATGTTCTGTTAAGATAACGCTGTGAGAAATGTTCGCCTGAAGAAATTAATACGCAAATTGTTCTTTTCCACTTAGTTGACCAAACACTGGCAGATGTTTTCTTTTCCCATAAGAACTGCTTGCCAGAATGTGCTGTAATAGTTATTGTTACTTTGTAAAGTTTAGTGTGTGAGAAAGTGATGTTCCTAGGAGCTAACAATGGATGCACTGGCTGGAGAACGGAGTGATACAAAATTGATACCTGACAAACCGGACGACGGGAACAGGAAAGTAGGAGCCAATCATCGACATGTGAGAGACAGTTTAGCTATATCTTAGATTTGAAGTTCTATCTTTGTTGGACTAAAGGTAAACATACAATTCTTTGACCAATGGCGGCATGGGAAGTGTTGTATATTTAACTTAGCCCGACTGCAATGAGAAAAGACGGGTTTTTTCCCACGTTGACATCCTCCTGAGAGGAGCTTGTTCTGTCTGAGGAGCTGAACAGTTCCTGAGGACTTTATTTCTATCTTTGACTTTATTGCTTAAACTTCTGATGCTGAATACTGATCCCTTAGACATTGCTTTCCATATGGTTCAAATAGCTTAGAGTCCCTGGTTGTGAACCATTCCCTTTCATGGTCCGATTCTGATGCTGACCGAACTGATGTCCATTTGATGAAGTGAGTCACAGCTTGCTGATCTATACTGAGGAGAGGTATAATCAAATGTTATTGTTTTGATGTAATTTGTCTTTTGTTTCTAGGTACCAACCACTATTTTGAAAGAGCCATAACTAGATGTTTTTCCAAATTTATGTTGACAAAATTGTTTCGCATGAAGTCCAAGCATGTTTTCTAATCAGAAAGTTAGTAAAGGAAATCCTAAAATGCTAATAAGTTGCTATTATTAAATAATTGATATAACTCAGTTGCTGAATCTAGATGTATGCGATTTCCATTGCGCAATTTTTCTTGCTTTTGATTTGTACTGCAATTCTAGAGTGCATAACCATTCATGCTTTGGTTAGATTGAGATTTTTTAGAAGGTTTGGTCAACCGGTATAGTTTCTGTATGTATATCCTTTGATTTTGAGACTAAGCTATGTGATATTAGCATTGGTAATATAGGGAAATAAACATTCTAACTTTTACGTAAAGGTGTGGTTATTCATGGCCAAAGGGGTCATGGTGTGTGAAATTACAGAATCCAAAGATTATTGATATTGTTGATTTATATTTTTAATGATTTGTATTGAAATTGAGTCCTATGGAGGGAGTTACTCTAAGCGTAATGAAAAGGAACATCGAACCTCTAACGTGTCCACTTATGAATTAAAGATAAAATCCCAAATAAGGTCAGATGCGCTCACAGGCCCAAGCCACACCCGCCCATATCAGATTTGTTGATTGGATGTGAACTGAGAGGGCTTACAGAGGTGATCCTAGGCCGGAAAAGTCATGGAAACCCTTTTCGTTAATGTTTTTCGATTAGAAATGTTTCTGAAGGACTGCTGTGAAAGTTTAGGAAAGAAAAGGATTTTAGCACTTGTGCTGGAAACATATTAGAATTGTTTAAGGATGTAGGTTTCTCATGGTGTCTGTCTGGAGAGGTGAGAAAGAATCTTCCACCAAATGTTTGTCTTGTCGAATTTCTTCATTATTTAATGTCTTGTGTTTGAATATGCATCGCAGGCTCTATCAAAGTGCCCCTTTATTTATCACACAATGTTGCTTGTCATTGTTACCTTTATGGCTGCATGCATTCTGTTTAAACACCAGTATATTTGTAAGGAAATGTTGAAGATCCTCACTATGTACTCGAACTTATGTAGCAACTCTTCATCTGTGTTATGCCTCACTGAAGAACTTCAGAGGGAGAGGCTGGTTGCTTGATGACATGGGCACATATAACGAAAATAATTTATTTTCTTCCATTTGCAAAGGCCGCATTAGGAAAGGCCTTTTGTTTTCTGCTAAAACCGG
Organism: Pleurodeles waltl; assembly: GCF_031143425.1. Taxonomy (NCBI): domain Eukaryota; kingdom Metazoa; phylum Chordata; class Amphibia; order Caudata; family Salamandridae; genus Pleurodeles; species Pleurodeles waltl. The sequence goes on along the minus strand of NC_090439.1, from coordinate 1,082,500,258 downwards.
TTGATGTGCAGTTGGGCATATTGCTGTCACTGAAGATAGATGTGCAATCCTCTGAACAATTAACAGAAACATTATAAGCCTTTTACATTTCAGTTTTGTTAGACTGGAAGGTGAGCTGTGCAATGAAACCTCATATTTTCCCACAGTGCACGTGCTCAGCTGCTTTTCCATGTCGCCAGATGGATGCCGCAGTAACCACAAAATTCACAGCATAATAAACATGTGGCCTCATTTACAAGAACATCAAGCATCGCTGCATTGCAGCAGCGGTGCTTCAAAATTAATTACGATGCGCAAAAATCCGTACAACGCCATGGATGTGTTGTATTTACTATACAGTGCAACATGGCACTAGGAGCCTCCGCAATTCTGATGCATATGTGGGAACTTTGCCGTAAAGATTCTGCCCCACAAGTGGTGCATCACTGTTGGCCACACAAATGATGCAACTTAAGTGATGCATCAAAATTTAGAGGTGCTGCATCAGTTTTAATTGACGCAAGTAGCCTAATGAATGAGGACCAATTCAGGACCTCATTTATTAGAAATGATGCATCACTGAATTGCAGCAGCGGTGTGTCAAATTAGTTACAAATGCAAAAATCCGTTACAACGCCATGGATGTGCAGTATTTACAATATGGAGCACCATAGCACAAGGACCCAAAGTGCCTCAGAAATTATGATGCATCTGTGGCAAATTTGCCAACTTGATTCTGCCCCAAAAGTGGTGCATTGCTGATGTTTGTCACACAACAGACGCAACTTCAGCGATGTGTCAAAAATTAGAGGTGCTGTGTCAGTTTTAATTGATGCAAGTAGCCTAATGCATGAGGGCCAAGGTAAAAAACTGGTGGAATAACATCTTCTACATTTTTACATTGGTCCTGGATGTAAGAGGTAATGCATGCTGCATGGCTATGTGCCACGTTAAAATGGACATAGTCTACTTATGTGTATGTAGAGACCTGGGAATGTGTGACATAGTGAGTGACAGTGTAATGTAAGTTAATACATGTACATGTTTGAATGTGAAGTGGCAATACATTTATTATCTACCTTATGTGTGTACTTACCAGTTGTTCTTTAGAGTATGCAAAACTGGACTTCAAGCCTAGTCCTCCTTGGAGAAGTGACAATCCTGGCCTGTCCCTTGCAAAGAATATACAACGTCACATAGCCTTGCTGCAGAGGATGATGAAACATAGGTGCCATGGTCTCAGGCTGATCAAGGGGGTACTACTGCATGATTGCCACATGTGTAGACCTGCTACAACTAGTTGGGAGGTGGAAAACAGACATCCTCCAGGGTGTGAAGTGACCTCAAATTGTCAGAATCCATTTTAAAACACCTGTTTTTAAGAGGCAAAGGAATTCTGATGCACTGCAGGCTTTGCGCTGCGCATTTGGCCGATGTAGTAAATGAGAGTGTTGTAAATATCACTGCATCAGTTGTAAGTGACTTCTCCAATGGAATGCCCACTCTGCATACATTCAAATCAGAGTGACGCAGCCCTGTAAAACTGATGCATTTGGCAAAATGCATCACATTGTAAATATGGAGCAAACAACATACCGCCGCCGTGCCTCCCAGCCGTCTACCGGTATCATGACTGCTGATGGTATTCTGCCAGAATGGTGGCGGAACACCGCTGGCAGTAATGGCGGTAAGGCGGCGCTGCTGACAGCAGCACCGCCACGCCAGCAAAACACTGCCGACTGTATCATAAGCAATGATACGGCCTGGCGGTGTTTTGCTGGTGGATGCTGCTGCTGACAGCAGCGCTGCAGACCGTCTCCAGCTGGAGGACCCCCTGCAAGCAGGTAAGTCAGGTTCTCTGACCGGAGAGGGGGGTGGGGGGTATTGTGTGTATGTGGGGGGTGTTGTGTGTATGTATTGGTATGCGTGCATGTGGGTGTGAGTCGCGAAGGATGCATGCATGAATGAGTGATTGTGAGTGTTGTGTATGCATGTGTGTGACAAGGTATGTTGGTGTGTGTTGCAGTGTGTGGGTATGTATGTGTGCATGCATGGGTGGTGGTGGGTATGCGTGTGTGCATGTGTGTATATGGGTGCTTGTGTTGGTGTGTATATGTGCGGGGGCAGAAGAAGGAGGGGGATGGTGGGGGAGGACTCTGCGGAGGGGGTGGGAGGTGGGGGAGACACCTATCAGTGCCAGGAAAGGGATTCCCTGGCACTGATAGTGCCTACCGCCATGGTTTTCGTGGTGGTAAATTTGGCACGAAAACCACGGCGGTCGGCCGGGACGTAATCCCGAGGTGGGATTGTGGCGGCCGCCGGGCTGGAGACCGAAGTCTCCAGCCCAGCGGCTGTTACCACCCTGGCGGTCGGTGTGTTAAAGTGCCGGATTTGGATGGCGGTAGCCGCCATGGTCCAAATCCCATTTACCGCTGGCCTGTTGGTGGTCTTACCGCCGCTTTTACACCGACCGCCAGGGTTGTAATGAGGGCCTATGTGTTGTTTGTAGGTTGCACTCTCTTGCAATAGTGTATCTGTTTCTATGCATGAAAGATGAGAGTAGTCTATGCTGCTGCTCTGTAAAGTTTACATGGGGTTGGTGTCTGTGTGTGTGCGTGTATGTGCATTTGTGTGTGCACGTGTGTTGTATTTATGCTATCTGTAGTGTGCATGCTGCATGTGGGAAGGAAGTTTGTGTTACTACTGTCTGTACAGTCCCTGTTTTGCATTTGAATGAACTTTGCACCACATCCTAGTCACCAGATTATCAGTCATCATTGATCTAATATGCTGGACTTTGCACAGTGTATTTATTGGATATTCGACCAGAGCGTGTTTGACCCTTTTTGGTTGACTTTTGTGAGATTTATTTTGCTGTGTGAGGTAACAGCACAAAATGCAAGTCTCTAAGCTAAAATGTAAATCACACCTTCACCCCTCCACCCAAAACTGGATCCTCCTGCCCCAACCAAGCAACGGCCAGATGATCGGTGAGAGCCACAAAGGCGGTGAGGAGAGTGCATGCCGGCAGTGGGTGGTGCTGAAGAGCTCCTGATAGTGGGCACGTGGTTGAAGTGACCTGCTCTAATGATGGAAGTGGACAGCAGCCTCTAAGAAAAATGTAGGGCCACGGCACCTATTTACTTATTTATTACACAAAATAAGCAGTGGATAGAAGTCCATAGTTGAAATAAAACGAGGACTTTTTAAATGTCACACCCTACAATGTATTAAATGCAGCAATCACGAAGGGTTAGGTTAACAAAAAGGCAAACGTCAGCAATTTATTAGCCAGGCATATCTATAGACTAAAGGACGTTCATGATTAGTCTAAAGGTTGTATATATGGCTCTGGCTGCATCAAGATGAAATTCACAAAAGACGTCTGTGTCAACCTCTAAAGATGATTTTCAGGAATTTGTTTTTAGCCAAAAAAACTCGACCGCATCAGACGTGAAAGGAATACATTTTTGAATAACACTCAATGTAACATTTATGTAAGATCAGAAGTGAAACAAAAAAGGAAAAAAAAACTAACTTCTTTCTTTGATTAAGGCCCATTACTAATGCTGCATCCTAAGAGCAGAACACAGCATTTTGGACCTTTGCACATATATCTATTCATTCACGTTGCCAAACATAATGGACCCCATTCACAAAAGTAAATGTAGAGATTCATATTTACTCAAGTGTAAACTTCTTACTGCATCTAGTAGTTTTTTAACACTCATTTACTATTCACCTTTCCCATGTGTTAGTTAACTGCTATGTGCAGACATATACCCCCCACCCCTCAAAGTAGGATGAATCCTGCTGGTTCAGGATTTAAGACCCTCCTTTCCCTTCCCTATTTCCCACACAGGTACTCACAAGCAGTCCCCATTTCCCATCCACTCCTCCAGGTTCCTCCCACATTTAAGACAAATACCTATGTGTGCGGAGGAGAACTCTGCAAAGAGAACATTGGTGAGGTGGAGTTGGAGATATCAGGATCTGGGTTTGTGAATAGCATTTTGTAGTATATGAGTAGTGCTACCGTAGAACTACTAAACACACAACAAAGTGTAGTTTGTGCATAGGCCCGAATATATTCAAATTCCATTACAATACCCATGAATCAGGCCATTCGGAAAGAAGAATAAGGCAGGTGAATAACGCAGCCATGGACAGAAGTGAGGAGCTAGCTTATCCCTCACAATTGCACCTATATCATACATTTACCAGAGGAATTTAAACAATTACCTATAATCGGGGTGTGTGATTCATTTATAAGTTGCATTCAATAAAAATCAGCATCTGCATTAGTGTAAGTGGCTTGTGTTTTATCGCTAAGCAGGCATGGGTGTAATACTTCATGTTTGTAGAACTGTTGTAAATTAGTTCTTCGTGTACTACACGGTCATATAAAATGCTGATGGGATAGCAAAGGACATATTAGATGCTATTTGCATCTATCACAGAGCCACTTTGTTAATTACGTCGGCAAATAAACTGCTGTACCTAAATTAAACACAGACACCAGGAACATTTTCAGATTTCATGGCTTTTCTCTTAGCTACAGCAGCATATGCTTAATTTACTGCACGTGTTGGCACTAATTTCTGTTAAAATTGTCTTCAAATAAAATAGTGACAAATATCCAGATAAACAAAGGAAGGCTTCCACATGAAAACACGTAACCAGCTGGTCTTCCTTAGAGAGTGTTTAAAAACAAAAAATGTGAGACCAGGTGCAGTCCTTTGACTTTTCTTTGGCCTAGGTTTCAGTGGCAGAGGTAAAGTCTAGATGATTATAACAAGTGGCGAATCATCTGGAGGCAAGGAATTGCAACTTCTTTCAAAAAAATTATGAATACTGATCTGAAGAAAGGCGAATAAACAAACTAGCACTGGCAAAGACAATAGATCTGGCTTTGGCAACCTGTGTGATGGTTATTTTTTATTGCACATATATACCACAAAAACAAAACATAAAATCTAAACATGGCTGCTGCGTGCTTGTGTTGAAAGAATTACGTTTAAAAACACATTTTCAGCGATTTGTTCATTTTACTAGTGATATTTGTTTAAGTACTAATGCCCATACTTATACTCCCTTTGCGCCGGAGTAGCGTCATTTTTTAAACGCAAATCCAGTGCAAACTTAACATCATATTTACATTTTGACGCTAGACCAGTCTAGCATCAAAATATCAGAGTTTGCATCATTTTCTGGATGGGTGAAACCGCCTTGCATCAATGAGATGCAAGGTAGACATTCCCATCAAAAAAATGACTCAAACACCCGTGCGCCTTATTTATCCAACCGGGCCAAAATTGACGCACGGCTGGGAAGCGGTCCTGAAAAATGACGCAAAGCCCGATTTGTGTCAAATTTTAACACCTGGGTCAGGGCAGGCGTTAAAATGGGGCAAACACACCCCTACTTAAGGAAAACTCACACAAGCAACATCATTGTTCAAGAAGGACGACATGGAGGTGCTACTCATGCAGCATGCCAGACGACGCAGAGCACAGGACCAACAGCAGCAGCTACCACCACACCAACGTGGACCCCAAAGGCAACGCAGAAGGCAGGAGAGGCTATTCAGGACCAGGACAACCCTCATGGGCCTCAGGGAACAGGAAATCATCCAGAAGTGCCGACTCAACTGGCAAGCCATACAGCAGCTGCTGTGCCAAATTGAGCCACAGTTAATAGCCAGCCTGAAGACACCCCACATTATTCCACCGGAGACCAAGCTGCTTGCTGTCCTGCACATGTTGGCAAGTAGCTCATTCCAAACTATGGGTGCCCTGTTTGCTGGGGTATCACAGCCCTCATTCTCCGCCTTCCTTCCCAAGGTTCTTGATGCATCATCTCCCTCAGACCCTGTCACATCAGCTTCCCCAACACACAGCAGAAGCAGCAGGAGACCAAACAGGGGTTTTACCAAATACATGGCTTCCTGTATGTGCTTGGTGCTATTGACTGCACACATGTCCGGATTGTACCACCTGCTGCAACCTAGCACCTATACCACAACAGAAAGCACACCCACTCCATAAATATGCAGGCCATTGTTGACCATCAGGGATTGTTCACCAACATCTTGGCAAAGTATCCTGGGAGTGTACATGATTCCTTCATCTTCCGCCACAGCACCATCAATCAGCACTTCCAGGATGGATGATATGGCAATGGCCTTCTTGTGGGTAAGTCCATAAACCTAGTAATATACACACAGCACAGCAACCCTGTAGGACACACAAGAAATACACCACTACATTGACACGTGGCCAGGAAGACACTGAGGTGTGACACAGGTAATTTGAAAAATGGTGAGGTCCCACTGTGTAAATACAGTTTTGTTTCTCAAAATCAATTTGTCTTAAGACGTGTAGCGTTCATCAGAAAGGCTATAATCAATGCCAGTGTTGCTCCAATTCCAGTTTTTTATTTAAGAAAGACATACAACTCGCAGTATAAATGTAGACACTCATAGGTCCGAAGGAGTGTATGAATTGAGCCAGCCAACACGTGTTTCGCCCCACAGGCGCGTAGGGCAGGGCTTTCTCAAGGCTGGGAAAGAAAGAGAGATGTCATAAGACTAGAGAACATAGTAAAATAAGGTGTAGTTATGTTAAAGAGGGCGAAGAGAAGCCAAAAAACACACTGACAATGACATGGCCTGCACTGGCAGTATAACTTGGAAGATTAACCATTCAATATCACATAAGGCCACATAGTCAATCCCACACCCTTCCAAGCAATAAGTACTGTGTAAGGGGTGTGCAATGTGTGTTGCTGCAGGTCAAACACCATGAGACACATAGCATGATGATGCTGACTCACATGTAGGTGACATGGAAATACCGAGGCAGTACCAACATTTCATATCACTCCTGGTGTGACGTTGCCAGCTAGCAATAAGGAAGTGGACTGTGCTATGGACACATGTTGATGTGACACTAATGCAAAGTGCACACTGCTGCACATGCTGAAAGAGACAATTTTCCAGCTACATAACAAATGTATGGGGAAATGGCCCTTCCTGCAGACATACATCCACCTCCACAACCCAGTTAGCCAGCTCACCTGGAGCAAGTTCAGTAGTGTAGGTGCACAGTTGCACATAAGCCACTGGCAGAGGGTACTACAAAGGTTTGCCTAGAACCTATTCACACATGGGACAATTGTACATTGTCAATACTGAACACCTCAGTCCTGCAAACGTATGGAGATGTGTTGTGCATTGTCACAGAGCCAAATCAAAGGGCCTCACTGTTGCATTTAATCTATCTGCAATGACATATGTCTAATTGGATGGGCTGTCCAGGCCATGTAGTGCAACCATGTTACCACCACAGTGGAATCTATTGTGTGTATGTAGGTATCATGTCCCCTCCAGGGAACGCACACTAAAACATCTTGCTCACTACATAACACATGGGAGATACACACTGAACTGCAATTTTGAAACTAAACCATAGATATCAGGTCAATGAGCCAAACACAAGTTTTCAAGTCAAACAACCCAATGCAGAAAGAACCTCACAGAGGCCCAGGATCCCACACAATACCACAAACACATATGAGTCACAGGCAACACAAGATATCAACTGCCATGCTACATGACATTCCTGGTGCAAGCAACAACAAAATCATTACTACTATTTTCTCTTTCAGCTGATCAGGGTTACGGGATCCAGCCATGGATCATGACCCCATTTGCCAACCCAAGCACAGCAGCAGCAGAGCATGCCTATAATGAGGCACATCGGAGGACACGCACCACTGTTGAACGGACTTTTGGCATCCTGAAGTCCAGATTCAGGCGCCTGGACATCACCGGAGGCAGCCTCCTATATTCCCCAGAAATAGCCTGCAAGATCATTTTGACTTGTGCCATCCTGCACAACATTTGTGTTAGGAGGAACATCCCCCTATATGAACCTGAACAAGAACTGCCTGAATGGATGGTGGCCGGGAAAACGAGGGGGAACATCCAAACACAACTGCAGGAATGCATCGCAGACAACAGATAGTTCAAAACTTTTTTCAACAATAGTCACTATAAACACATTGTCACGATATGGAATTAAACACCTCACTTTATCACTGAATCCTGCTCTGGGTAATTATTTCAGCATCACATGTTTTTTAGGAATCAGAGTATTACCTCAGGGAGCATGTCACAAAGACAAATCTGACTACTTCTGTTGCCACATCACATTTGATGGGTATGATTGTACAGCAAACATCACACACAGTTTGTATGAAAACCATCTCTTCTATTTCACATTTGTAGGGCAAATTCATAGGACCACAGCTATGACAGACATCGATGTTGCCAACATGGTCTATTGTAGCATATGACACACAACTATGACATCATCAATCATAAGGTAAATAAGCACATCATAAATGAGGCAGTGGATGTGAAATAGCATTGATAACAGGAATATATGACCAGACCCTTGACATCAGTAAGTGTGACATTAGCTATCTCTGCAAGAAGCTTGTGTGACAGGAGGTGCATAAATCCTGAAAATGGATAGGATGAGTGTCCCAAGTATGTCAAGCAGTGCTCACAAGACATGCCCTGCACAGTCCATCCCAGGTAATACGTCCTGCCACATCCATGTTTCAAGTCTCTGATCTCCCTTCTTTAGGGGGCGTTGTAAATGGACTATCTGTACCCTGGGAATCATCATCTACACTCACCCAGACTCCCATTCTGACTCGTGTTTGCTTCCCTTTTCAGTATGGCATGCCATAGTACAACTACATTAGCCTACATGGACTTCAGGTCCCATAATGCACTGCCTGGTAGTCGGTAAGACCTGTAATCTTCTGACATTGCTTCCCATGAAAAGGGTCAGATTGGCCCCTTATACTGCATTCTATCCTCCAGGACTTGTGAGAGACTGAAACTACACACACAAGTGAGGGAGCTTGGGTGACGAGTGGTGCATCAATCCTGAAAATGCATAGCACAGGTTATCCCAAGTATGACAAGCAATGCTCACAAGACATGCCCTGCGCAGTCCATCCCAGGTAATACATCCTGACACAGCCATGTTTTAAGTCTCTGGCCTCCCTTCTCTAGGGGATGCTGTAAATGGACTATCTGTACCCTGGGGATCATCATCTACACTCACCCAGACTCCCATTCTGACTCCTGTTTGCTTCCCTTTTCAGTATGGCATGCCATAGTACAACTACATTAGCCTGCATAGACTTCAGGTCCCATAATGCACTGCCTGGTAGTCAGTAAGACCTGTAATCTTCTGTCCATTGCTTTCCATGGGAAAAGTCCGGTTGGCCCCTTATACTTGATTCTCTCCTCCAGGACTATATGATAGAGCTGCACATCAGGCATGTAGACACTCCAACAGACATACTACTGCAAACTTGCATTCAGACTGTCACTCCAGTGAGTGATTGACACACATATGCACAAAGGCAGTGGCCCTAACAATCACGTGGTGCTAAATCTGACTACACACTTTTGTGGCTAATCCATTTCAGATGGTATTCCATTTCATCATTTGTTATTGGGTGACAACTGCAATGGCACTTTCCTGGTGCACTGCAATACAAATGACTCAGGTATTGTGGCGTGTGCATCAAGGGACAATAAGTAACTCTGTGATGGACATGTGAGTCGATTTGCATTCAGGAATTATTGTGCTTTCAGTGGTCCATAATAGGTGTGCCAGTATTGTATGTAGGTTACCAGTGCCCCATTGGTAGGGCACCCTAAGCTGTATATGCCCCCTATGACAACATGATGGCAGGGATCCTGTGTGTGTAACTATGACAATGTAGCGCTAAAACTGGATTGCCCACTTTGCTGTTCCAAAACTGCTAAATAATGTATGCTGACAGTGTCTTAGCTGATCATCGTTGACATAATGCATGGGCACAGGTGTAGTAATTGCACCGGAAATGTGTCACTCAGGCCATGTGTACCTATATCAGGTATTGTGATTCACACATTGCGAGACTCAGCATCTAGCAATTAGCAGGTTGGATGATCAGAGGTAGAACACTCAAAATGACACTGTTTGCAAATAAAAAATGGGGTAGCAAATGACCTACCTTAATGAGATAGATCTCATTTTGCAAACCCCTTGGGAATGGCGGCACTCACAGGAACACTGGCCTGCTGAGCTCAGCAAACCAACATGTCTGTGACTGCTTTCATATTGAGATGTTAACATTTGTTGAAATGCAGCAACATTTCAGCAGGAGTGTACAGAAAGTATTTTAACAACCTATTTAATTACTAAAATAGATTTTTGGAAGCAGTTAGTGGTTCCTTGGACAATTTCATGCTCAGAAATAGTTTGTGGTCATGCATTCACAAAGAGGAGGGATCCTCTGCTGACCCTTTCCCTTTAGAAAATGGATTGACACCAATTTGAAACAGACGGCAACCTCAATAGCTCAGTCACGGCAATTGTGCCCAAGAACTTTTTTTAATATGTGCCTGTGACTCAATGATAGGATTTGAATGCCACTTGCATTCCACACAGCCACAAACATTGTATGCAGCATGTCACAACATCTGCTACTGTAACTCAGGAGCATTCAACTGTACACATTTGTCCATGTGATACTCACCAACAAGGCCACCAATCACCACACCCAGGTGGTCCAGCAGGTCCTACTCTTGGGCCACCAGGTCAGCCCAGCGATGCTTGAGCTGGTGCTCGTTCCGGGAGGTGTTAAATATTCTTCTTAGGTGGAACAGCACCTTTGACCAATGCAGCCGTCTTGCCTCTGTGTGATACCCCTGTATCACACGGCCTCCTGCTTCCAACATCATGGGAAGGAAGTGGCACTCCAGCCACACAAATGCCCCAAGCTCCCCCTCACCCATGCACCCCAGCCTTGCCTTTCCCAACATGGTACAAAACACAATGTTTGACAGTAAAATGAGAAAAAAAGGAAAAGGAAGTAGAAAAAAGGAAACTTAGAAACCCCAATGAAAGACCCAAACTACCCCAACTAATCTTACCCACAAACAGACCCCCAACAGTACAAAGACAATTCTGACAACAATAGAAGACACAAACACAATTACAGAGGTACAAAATACAGTTAGGTAACAACAAAAGACAAAAGATAGACCACACAAGAGACAAAATCCACAAGAGAGCAAGACCAACACACAACTACACAGTCTAGAAAAATCACAGACTGCAAAGTGAAAGTGAGAGTACAACAACTGTACCATTTCTGTAAACAGGATATCCTATTACATCACTTTCTGTCCCATTTGCGGCCCGTTTTCCGTCTTGCGTGCACATTTTTGATGCTTACGTAGTTTGCATCAGTATTTTTGACGCATAAGCTACATAAGCGTCAAAATCACAACCATTCATGGGAAAATACATTTTTCTAGGATATCCGCATGCCTGGGGTGCGCTGGTGGAATTAACGCTAAGGACCCATTGATGTATATTGTGCATTTGCGTCAAAATTTCAGACTCAAACTGTGTTTGCGTCATTTTTCATATTTTAACATGCATGCAGCCTATATCAAGACAAAGATAGGATGGTATGGCCTGCAGTGTGTGTTCTAGTGTGTGGCCACTTGTGGAAGACCATGCAACTGCAGACCACATTACTAATATCTTTGTGCAGGATATGCTTTTTTAACTGATGCAACAGCAGCACAAACTTTGGAAATTAAAATGGAATGTGTAAGTTTGCACAGATGTTGCGTCAATAGAGGACAGCAAGGCTACACTACAAAAATATAAATCATGGCCTGTGTGTTTTGTGTGTGAATTGACTATTACAACTATTTGTGTGCTTCTGTTGGAACGGCATGCAAAACATTATGCATAATGTTCATGTATGAATGTGTTACACATGGGTATCAACATCAGAGGCCAATCAATGAGGTACAACAGTCATGATATGTGTTTGTAATATGTGTCAACTCTTTTGATGTGTGTAGTTGTTTGACTTTGGGTAAAATACTTTTCCCACAACAAACAATACACAGGGAAGATCGAGGATGGATGATGAGGGTTATGTCGGATATGTTACTCCTCACATGTCATTCATTTTTGCCTACCATTTCATGGTCACTTGTGTGTATACTACCCATAAGTCAGGCATTTGAACATGTTTGGTATGTACAGTGTTTGCGACAAAGTGCCTCAATTCCAATCATAATATTGTTATGTACACGTCAGTTTGACTAATGTAAATTATCAATGTTCCTCCTGTGGCTGTGGTGGACCAACAGCCCAGCCTGCATGTATTCACATATTTTCAGAGGTGCACTGCACAAAGGTATCCAGTTCAAGTGTGTGTGCATGTGTACGCTGTGTCAGTATTGGGCTCCATGGTGTAACGGTTTCGTGCAGGTCTAGTCAGGAGTCTGTGGAGGCAACCCTTGAGTTCACAGAGTATCTTTCAAAGCAGTTTTGACCTAAAGCCGAAGTTCCACTTAAGGCATACAAGGGGATAGGACAGCTATTGTACAGCAGAAAATACAAAAGAATGAAGACAGAGCAATCTTGGTGTAGCCAAATAAGTTACGGATCAGTAATGGACAAACATGCAGGTCTCATCACTATGTTTGTACACAGGGTAGGGCTCTGAACTTCCCACAGCAACAGGGAACATCATTGCCTCTGTGCAGATTAATCTCACAGCTAGTCACCACGCAAGCCCCATTGAAAAATGGCGGCAGAAGTGAATGTGTGGCTGGACCATCAGTGCACAAACATGGATTGTCCTTACATACACATGACCAGCCCTTGTTTGTTGGGCTGGAAGCACAGTATCAAATCCAGGAATACGCAGTTGGTTAGTGTAAAAAAAAAAAAATGACTCTAACCAGTTCTTAGCACCACCGCACGTCAAAGTATAAATTTGACGCACAGGTGGTGCTAAGAAATGGCGTTAGCCCCCGTTAAAGTATAAATATGGCCCTAAGCCTTTCACCTGTGCATTTTATTATTATTGCAGTTTGTAAAGCAGACCAGAATAAATCACTGCATGAACATGCACTCAAATTGCAGGAAGGTTAAACGTTACGTAACTCTTTATAACTTTATAAAGCAGGTGGAAGCAATTCACCTTTTATATGTGCACATAGACGTCTAGACAACATAAACACCTGTTGTTTAAAACTTAATAGACAAAATTTAGGGGAAAAAAACACATTAAAACTATTTTCTCACTGGAGTGAAATAACTATTTTAGATTGAGGATAACAATGTGCACAGGAATTGTGCACTCAAAGTGAAAAGAAGATAACATTGTACATAGGATTTGTGCAGTCAAAGTGAAAGGAACCAATGAGCGAAGAGAGCAGATCCGTTACCTTATGCTGTATGGTAGACTGTGTAAAAGCAAAAATGTGATTGACAGTTTAACAGACCAGCGGGTGAAGCCCTCTGACCAAAAGCCACTCCGAATAGCTGTATTATGTAGGATTTCTTTTTAAATCTTAGTCTTTTGAGACAACTGATGCTGTCTCAAAGCCAGGCCTAAAAACATTCTGAAGATTATCAGTCCGCTTTCGCCAACTTTATTTCAAAAGACCCAATATCAAATGGCAGTTCTGCATTCGAATTCTGGTGGACAAATTTAATTAAAAGAGCACGGCAATAACTTAGCAGTACTATGAAAAATGAAGTAACTAAAATGCAAATTCACCAAAAAATGAAAAGGCTAGATCTTAAAAAACAGGCAAAGAGGTAATTTGTTTTCTCCCTTTATTAGAACAGCAGCTGCATTGTTGATGAGGACTGCATTGTTGATTTTCTCAAGAAAAAAGGCAAAATGAAACAGACAAAGGAGGACAACATTTTTTATGATAACCACTAATAGCAGGGCACTTAAACTAAGTGAAGTAACAGAGTGAAAAGGGAAGGGAGAGGATGAGGTGAGCGGGAGGAGTAAATAGGGATACAAAGAAGGAAGATAAAAATTAACGTTGAAAGAAGAAGGGAGACATATAAAGGTTGTAAAACAGAGTGTCAGAACAGAGACCCAAAAAGTGGGAGGTTTCACACGGCTTGCGAATAAATGAGGTAAATAGAGAGAGAGCTACAGGGCCAGTAATTAATGGGGCGGAGGGGCAGAGGCAGTTCTGTTTCATGACCTCTCACAATACCTGGAAATAACCCTTGGGATGGGGTGATTGCGTGCCAGGGCGCTCGCTATGGCTAAACCATGTATGCTCCACCATTGGAGGGTCACTATTGTCCCCACTATGGCTGTCTGGCTGACAGGAATGCTTCATATGGCCTCAAACAAAAACAATCTTTTCTACTTTAGAAGACGCCTACTAATTTTTGAAGTGCTCTGGGGCTATTTTCTAACTTCTGATGGAGCTTCCTCTTAGCAATACAGGGCCTCTCACACTACTAGGACTGGACAAGAGCTCAGATGGAATGAACGTCCCGTTAGAATCCTCCTTGGGATTATCAGTGGAGAGTACAACGCACCATGTGGCGTAACATAGGCCCGAGCTCCAGGGAGACCCCTCAGCACTGTACCCTGACATGAGAGAGCTCCTGGCTGTGTCTGGAGGAGGGCCCTTCCATGAACTTTTCAGGGAGGACCCCCATTTTTCGTTACACCACTGTCTGAACCGCACAGGGGTAGCCTGTTTTATGCGCGAGGAGGGTACAAATGGTTGCACACACATATGAGAGTTCCATACACTCAGCACTAGTCTGCAGGTGGAGTTGATGCAGACAGTGTTCATAGTTAGAATGAGATGCACGAGACGCATGCTTTGTTTGCCGACGCTTACACCATGGTAAGACCCTCTTGAATGGGGGTGTCATCAGGCATCATTGCTTCCTGTATGGAATGCGTGGGCTTGGCAGTGGTGGAATCCTGTGAGCTCAAAGGAGTTTTGGGGGAGAAGGATTCTACAGGGAGCAGTTCAGAGAGACACATTTACATTTGTGAGCTACCTGCGTGCCCCTGTGCTTGTACAATTGACGAATAAAGATAAGAAAATCATATACTTGCGTCATCATTTCGACAGTGGCTACAAGTAACACGTAGAACATACCTATCAAACACAGGAATATGGCGATTAACTAAGGGTGATCCAATTTGCCTGCCTGTGATGGTGACGTTTACTTTCAATATTGGGTATCAACTAGAATCCTGCACTGCACTGAGTTTAATTGCCTGTGCTATTCACAATGTAAACTAATATTCATTGAGTGTATACTTTGGACTTTGGGTATTGGGAAAGCACGGCGTGAGGTGGTCTCTGAGACCTAGCATGCAGTGCCGCAGTGCCAGTGCCTAGGTCAGCCCTCTTCTAGCACCTTCCGTCACTGGTATATGTTCCCTTTCATTTAGTTCCAGTGTATTTCTGTGCTGTGCACTCCTTTAACTCTCTTTGGTGCTGAGGAACATGAATGGAGCTGAGTGAATAAGGTGGAGCGCACTGGCTGCGAAATTATTGCTTGTGGTTTGGGCCCAGAATGGGAATGACATATCAGCTATAAACATACACTATCTTGGTTTCACTAAGAGAACCATCAATTAGAGTGGAACCTAATTTGTGGAAAGTTATGACACCTCCTTTAATAACCTTGCAGATAATTTTCAGTTTAAAAAGGACACATAGGCCCAAATTTAAGAGTCCCTTGCGCCATTCCAATGGCGCATTAGCGTCATTAGTTTTACGCTAATGTGACATTATAGGGCCAAAAATGGCGCACAATATTTATAAAGTGGCACAATGCTTGCATTGCACCAATTTGTAACCCATAGCGCCACATTATGTCTGCACCAGGCATAATGTATGCAAGGAGAGCGTTCTGGTGCTAGGGGAGCCGAAAAAATGATGCAAAGAAATCAAAGCAATCTCTTTGCATAATTTTTATCTGCATTTTTAATGCCTGTTAAGAGCAGACGTTAAAGGGAGGCTCCCATTGTTTTCAATGGGCCTGTGGGTGCTTTGCAGGATTAGCGTCAAAATTGTTGATAAAAGCTCTTGATAAAAGCATCAAGATTCACCAGTATGCCGATGATTTGCAACTCTACTTGAAAATTCCCTTTGATTCAGACATCCATCAACTACATCCAAAAACTCAAACACTGTACGTACGTCATCAAGACCTTGATGTCCATTACCTACTTGAAGCTCAACCTAACCAAAGCAAAACAAAATTCCTGTTGTTTACCAAGAAAAACAAATTAGATACAGTACAAACCAGCACTCAATGACCTGATCCATGACAGCTTCAAAATCCCCAGCTTTCACTGAAAGCAGTTGTTTAGATTCATCCTGGACACCAGCTTAACTCTTAAGGAATAAATTGCCAAGAAAAAGACAGCCTGGTACCAGCTCACTTCTTCTAAGTCAACCCAGTTCTTCCAGGAAGTGACTTTAAAACCTCTGTTCAAACCCCCATACTCTTACGTCTGGATGGTAGTAATGCCCTACTCCATGGCCTCTCAAACTCCACATTGGCACCCGTTAGGGGCGACCTATATGTCACAGCACATCTCATCCAGGGCCAGAAGAAATGTGATCATATCATCCCTGTTCAGATGGAATTCCATTGGTTCCCCATGTTAGCCTGCCCCATATTCAAAACCAGCTGCATCATTTACAAGATCATCACAGCCAGCAGCCCTGCTTATCTTGCAAACAAACTCACCATCTCTTGTGGTTCTCTGTGCACCCACAGCCAGAACACCATCAAACTGGAGACTAAGAAATGTGAAAAGGGAAAACAAGATACCAGGCCTTTTTCGTCTATGCTCCAATGATCTGGAACAATATCCACATATCCATCAGCACTATCCTAACACTTTTTAAATTAAGAAGAGTTGATGACTTACCTCTCTAAAGAAAATGATATCAGTGTGCACTAACCAGCCACAGCAATCAACTTTACACTTGCCTTTGACCATGTATAGCTGTCTGCTGCCTTTTTGGCTAGGTTGGTGCAATAGAAGTATCAAATGCACACGTACAGTCATACATACATACATATATTTTTATGGTGTGTATGAATACTATTAAAAGTATGATTTGAAAGTAAGAAATTACCACTTAGAAAGCTGTTACAGAAACGGAATTGTTTGTATTGTGGTGAGAAACAACAAAAGGTCTTTAAAGCAGTGAAAATTGATACTGTGAACTGCTGCAGCTTGTGCGTACGGGCCGAGGGGCCACACCCCCCATCGGTTGCCCCCACAAGAAGAATGTCAGGTCAGGCAGCCAAGAGCTGGACATGAGCTAAATGTGCAGGTGCCTGGCTGTCTGAGTTGAACTTTGCCAGGCTGAGGATTTCACAGCCCTATGGGCATGACCTCATCAGTCTAGCAAAAGTGCCCTCCCCTCATGACGAGAGGGAATGTCACTGATAGCCTCAGACCTGGGTGCTTCAGTTTGAAGCCCTGAAGTGCCCAGGGCCAAGTGTCGATCAGTGACACTCATCAAAGTGGGGTAACCCTAGGTCAGCCAATGAGAGAAAGCAGCAGTCCTAACCCTCCTGGAACTTTTGAGGCTTTCCTCCTAGAGAGCTGCAGTGAAAACAAGTTTTATGTTTTTTGATGTGTGCATTTGTGAGTGTGTGTTTATATATGGGTGTGAGTGAGTGTGCATGTGTGCGTGTGGCCCCCCTCCCTGGTAAAATTACCAGTCACCACTGACTGTGAATACACCCACACAACAACTATTTTACTTTTTTAAAATGTTTTATATAGCACAAACTCGACCTGAAGATATTGGAGTGCTTTGCATGAGCACCAGTTACATTACAAAAGTGCACATTCATGTTTTAATGTTTTGGCATGGGGAGCTTATTGATTTACCAAGAATCCCAGGACGTTCAGCCGATGTCAGGACTTGAACGTGGGTTGCTGGTTCCAAAGTCAGCCATTCTGGCTGTTATGCCACAATCTATATAGGAAAGGTGTATGATAGCAATAAACAAAGTGTATGTGGATTAGCTGTCACGTAAATTCAGGAATATGACACCCAGTTATGGAACATAGTGCATGCACCTTGTGGTTTTATCAGTGTGAGAAGAGATATTCTGTGAAGGAGCGTGCCATTGGCTGTAGCATGCAACAGTTAACACTTCTGCTAATTGTGAGATGTTCAGTTTAAAGTACACACTGATGTCCAAAGGTCCAAATCAGGAATAGCAGGTCTGACCTCATAGCAGTACCAATACTATTTGTGTATGAGGTATGGACCCAGATAGAAAAGTGCTGCACTGTCAATTAATAACAGTAGAAAAAAATCATAGCATATGTAATTGTATACAAAAAAATATAGTGAGATTATTCTACATTTTACATTCTAATTTTGCTCTCCTAAAATAACTACATTATTTCCCCATTCTACCAAAGAAATGGGGACATGGAAAATTTAAACAACCAAAAAGGGGTAATTACCTACACTAAAAATGGGTGCTAAATTAAATACACTTTTATAGCGCAATACTGGGCAGATGCAGATTACATGAAAAAAAGTCTCCTTGCATTGGTCACACAATATTCAATCTTCTTGGTTTCATCTTTAGATACTCACCTGTCCTAAATATAATTATGGCAAGTTGTAAAAACCTCATCTTTAGAAAAGTAAGGCCTAGATTTATGAAAAGTGGTGCTGCACTTTGTGCAGCGCCACTTTTTCTTGCACCCCTTAGTACCCCCCTAACGCCACCATGTGTGCGCCATATTTAAAATACGGCACACCATGGCAGTAGTCAGGGGGACTAGTATCATAATTTCCAAAACGCAACAAGGATCCATCAAGATTTTGGCTTGCAAATTGTCACATTCTGATGATGTGGGTAGCTTCAGTATGTGGGCCTAGCGTTAGTAGCCTCAAAGGCACAAATCCAGACTTTTCTGAAAACTAGACAATCAGTGAAGTACAGGGTGGTGTCACTTGTGTGGATCCCACTATATTTTCTTATCCAAAATGCACTGCAAACATCAAACATTGTCTAAAATCACAAATTTTCCTCGCATTTCTGTTACAGCATATTAGGAATCTCTTAAAAAGCAACATGACAACATCACAATGTTACCATGCAAATTGACCCAATCTTATAATTTGGGTAGCTGATGTACTTGGACCCAGGACAGCCACTAGCCACAAAAACCTTCTAAACTCAGATGTTCTAAAAAAAATTGGTGACTGGGGTGTCCAGGGTTGTGTGTCATAGTTGGATCTCATTATGTTTTGCTATCCAGAATGATCTGCAAATGTTAAACTTTGGCTTAAATCACAGATTTTAATCACAATTCTGTGAGGGAAAGATCCAGAATCTCTGTGGAAATCCACAAAATTCCTACCACTCAGCATTCCCATCCTTCTCCTAGTAAAATATACTCCATGGCGACAGACCTTAAAATACATTTATACATTCTGGTGATTTGAGTAGCAGGGGAGTTAAAGGCTTGGCTCAGCCATTTTCTATTGGAACCCACTTAACCCAGGCATTTTACTCTATATTGGTGTGATGTACATGGATCCCACAATATTTTCCTACCCATAACCTCCTGAAATGTCAAACTTTAAACTTTGGCTCAATGCACAGATTTTTCTTACATTTCCGTGGTAGAAAGTTCCTAGGTCTGCGGGGATCCACAAAATGTCTTGAACATAGAACTTCCACACTTCTCCCAATACAAATGGTGCCCATTTGTGTTGCTGGGCCTATCTTCTGTCACAGGAAAGGCCCTAATATGCAATGTGGTAACATGAAGATTTCACCTTGCAAATTGACCCATTCTGCCAATGTGGCTAGCTGCAGTAGTTGGGTTTGGGCTTGGCGACCAGGCAAAAAAATCTACCAAACCTAAATATTTCTGAAAACTAGACAACCAGGGGCATCCAATTTGGTGTGGCTTATGTGCCCCCTACTGTGTTTTCTTACCCATAATGCTATGCAAATGTGAAACTTTGTGTAATATTACAGAAAGGCCCCAAAACACCATCTGGCAACATTAAGATTTCATCTTGGATGTTGGCACATTCTGGTGATGAGAGTAAGGTCAGTATTTGAGCTCGGGCTCCTCCACCACGCATGGAAACCTACCAAACCCAAGTATTTCTGCAAACTAAACAACCAGGGGTGTTCAATTATTGGGACTTATATAGCTCTATTATGTTTAATTACCCTTAATACTATGCAAACATTAAATCATAGATTTTTTTTCATTTCCTGGAAGGAAAATTTCACAATGTACTGGTAGCCCAAAAATGCTACCACCCAGTGTTCCCACACTTTTCCAGAAAACAAAACATGCTTCACTTGTGTGACTGGGCCTATCACACTGTGATAGGAAAACAACGTTACTTGGACCATATGAAGTCAATGTGCTCTCTATGAGGTCTCCACATGGAATGAGAATACTGGTTGGTAAGACTTTGGCCATTGTCTGTACCATAAACATGGAAAAATAGCCTTTTGACTTATACCTTGATGTTCACAGTGCATTCTGTGTTAGAAAAAGTGCTAGGATCAATTTGAGCCACATCACCATGGATTCCACTGGGCCCCTACTTTTCAGAAATGTCCAGGGTTCATAGGGTTCTCTGGCTGCAAGCTTAATTTTGACGTATGGGATTGCAGAGAGGAGTTAACACCCCCTTATAATCACCATGCTGCCAGAGCAGAAACGCTGTCCAGTGCTGGTGGGTGGGGATCGAAGCCTAGATGGTCCAGTTCTCTTTCTCACTTTTTTCCTGTTATTCTCCTGGGCTTTCAGCCTCCCTGGGTGGGCAGAATAGAGTTTTTACCTATATTTTCTGCCTTTGCAAGGGACGGGAGGGGTGTGATAAAATCCATCAAACCATCAGAGACAAAGGTGAGAAACAGAATGGGGTGCCAGGTTTGCCCATACTCACATTGTATCTCCCACCCTCAAACACCAGACAGTCTCTCAGTGATGCAGGGGGCAGACAATTAGGTTTATTTCCCTCTCTATTGGACTATGAGAATCCTCATTTTGTCATGATTGCCATGGGGATGATAATGATCTAGGACTCAGGGCAGAAAGACTGTTGGGGCTTTAAGGGTGGGGGGGTTGGCCAGTCTAAAGCCAGGTTGGGCCACACTCCACCCCATTCTTTTTTTTTTTAAAGAAAATACTTTATCCCTGGCATCCAGTGACCTTTCAGTTTCCCTCATAAGGGACAGCTTGGGTGAAAATCCTTCAATCTGGCCCTAAATTGATCAGTTAAACTGTTGGGGCTTTAGGGGTGTGAGATATGTCCAGATATCAGAGCGGGATGGCCCCACTCCTTAATAAAAAGCTATCCCTGACACCTAGTAAGCTTTTTGCCCTTGGGGCAGATTGGGGTAAATCTCCCAATCTCACTCTGGGGAACAGAAAGACAACTTCCCTTTGCAGGAGGAGGTCAGGCCCACTGAAGAGAATGCTGTCCTTATCCCATTCTTTCATTTTAAACATAATCCCTGGTGTTTAGTGGGAGGCAGAAATACTGATGGGAATGTTAGGAAGTAGGGGTTTGGGACAATTCCAGGGCAGATCTTCCCCTCCTCTTTTCTTTTAAAAACTACATTTCCTGATATCTAGAAACTCTGTCCTAGGGAGTACAAATTGAGGATAATCCTCCCCCCAATTCACTCCACAGAAAGGTACAGAGCCTGTTGGGGCATTTGGGTCTGGTGCCAAGGCTGCCCACCCACACTCCATGCTCTTTGTTAATGCAAAATAATCTCTGGTGTTCTAATGGGCTTTCTGACCCCTCCCCCAAGATAAAAGGTTGGGGCAGAAAGACTGCTGTAGCCTTAAGGTTGTAGCATGATGCCAAATGGCAGAGTGGGCAACCCCCACCCCTTTGCTTTAATATTTCCCTAGTGGGCATTCTGCCACCTCCCAGTATTTTGAACATGAGGATGCATTTCACAGAAAAAAACACAAATGGCCAAAGCTCCACAAATAGCAGCTGTTCTTGTTCTGGTCATTCATGGTGTTCATGTGTGCTTGTGCTGGTATTGCTGTGAAGAGCACGTAATTAGTGGCATACTAGCATTATTTGGGTCATTTCAAATAACAAGCTTAAAGTGAAAATACAGATATTACGTTAGATTATACTTGCATAATGGGCATTCTACCCATGCTTAATTCTACTGCAGTGACAATACTCAACAAAGTAAACTTAATGAAAATTGCTCAAATTTTTTGCATTGTGAGATGATGATTTCTTGCTCCATTTCTTCTGGTGCCAGGATAATTATATGACGTACCTCCTTCAATTGTGCTACATCCTACAAACAGCATAATTTTTGCCTACTTTCCTCCACACAGCACACCTTAGTGTTACTGTGGTTACCATCTAGTCGATTGCCATGACTAGGGGAATGATTTATAATTTCATAGATGGTGCTCCATCCGTCAGGTTGGCAGAGGACACCACCTCCGCCTTCCTGATGAACTACTGTCAATCACATCAGAGATGACCATCAGCCCAGTGATCATCTCTGTACATTGAAAGGTTTTTCCTGACATGATGGTCAGGAAAAACAAGACATCACACCGTCCACCCAAACTGGGGTCTTGGGGGACTTGAGAATTTCCACCATTAGAAGATGGTTTCCATCGAGAAAGTCAATGGTGACTGTTTCAATAGAAAACTTAAGGTCTGCTCATCTAGAAATGAGGTGGGTGGATCAGGTGTTTGGCAGACACCTTTTACCCTGCCAAACTTTAAACTAGACCCTAAATGTTTCTATTGTAATTACAGCATACTGCAAGCCCATCACATGTGGCTCAAAAATCTTATGAATATGTAGACATATTCGAGGAACGATTCTGTAACTCTTTTCTATTCTGCCAGTCTAGAAGGTCAGGATACAAACTAAAAAGTAGAGCTGCACCCTTGTTTCAAGACACAAGTATGAATATGCCTAAAGATTCAAGGACTGATATGGAGTTTGGTGTACAGGTGTCACACTTGTAATAAAGTGAACAGGATGTCCATTAAGCTTGTTACAGAGTACCCATCCGTCAAACTTCAAATCAAGCCCTGAGTTATCAGACCTGCACAAGGCTGACTGGTAACCTATGTAGCATCTGAATAGAGGAATCTTCCTAACATTTGCGTATCGGTATATCATTAGGGCAGGGTCCATTGTATTGTCAAACATCCCACAACATGGAAAAAAAACAGGCTAGTAAGGTGGAATTTATGTTTCATCTGTAATTTAAGACTACAGCTCAGTCAGTGTGATTTTTACATAAAACACAGCTTCCACATCTAATAAAGTATTTGGTAGCTCTCTGGTTTTGTTAAGATCAAAGCCAATTATTTAGGACCTCCTTTAAAAAAATAATTATTAAGAAATTAGGCTAATTGCAAGGCTCAGCATTTTTTTATTAATTTATATGTCATTGGTTAAACAACTCGATCCAGAGGTACCATTTATCTCACTTACATCACTAACACTTGCCACTTGTGCTGCTGTCCAAGTTAGGAAAGACGTGCCCAAAACATTTTTTAAAACCCTCTTTATTAAATTGTGGTTGTAGTACAAGTCAAATCAGATTTCAACACATCACCAAAAAAATAACACCTTTACAGTTTCTTATATCCGAATACATATTCACTATCTATATAGCTGAGCAATGTGTCTATTTTGCAGCCTTGCTATGTCCTATATTCCTCAGAACAGCTCCTGATGGATGCTCGGTCATGTAGTTCACAGTCAGAAATGTCCACAATATATTCTCTGGGGCCACCAAACTTGTGGGGGCAGCCACAACCCAAATACACAGATGTTTCCACACCCAGGCACCAATACAGATCCACTTTCCACTTTCCAATTGAGGGCAAATCGGTCACCCTCCACAGCAGTGAAATGTTTTCCCATGCCACCACAACCCCCATGATACTAAACAACTTTTGATACCTGTCATAAATGTCATCCCCCCATATTCCCAGGATGAAGAGTCAGCAGTCAATTGCATCCCAGTCACTTCGGAGATACATTTGATAACCCCCTCCCCCCTCAAACGTTCCTAATCCTGGGAAATTCCCACATGGTATATATGTACAATCCTAACAGCACACATTCCTGGAGGCAATCCGCAGAGTGAGCCCACAGAATTCTGGTCATCAAAGTCCTAGTATAATTCACCCTACAGTATAGAGAATATTCAGCTTTACCATTTAAAACCTGACCTTGATAGAGACCTCCCTAGGACCACGTAGGGTTTCACTCCAAGCCCCATGCATTAGTTCCCCAATATCCTGCTTCCATCATTCACAGGGGCCCTCCTAGGTATTTGACATATTGTTAGTTATTTTTTTATAGGTGGGTGATATTGCCTTCTGCAGCAAGTGCTCAGTAAGCAATCTCTTCTCCAGGGAGGAGTTGTCATCCACTCTGGCATCCATTGGTATATCCCTTTTCACTGCATGTTTCAGTCTTATGTATTGGAAGACTTAAGTCTCCAGCATCCCATGCTATTCTTTAAGATCTCCTAAGGGTTATGCAGCATTGTCAGCCTCTATATCTCCTAGTTTACTTACCCATATTAAATCCCACCCACCAAAGCCAGTAAGCATTCCAGTTTCACTCAGTTGAGTGCAATAGTGGTATCTCCCTCATCAGGATTCCATGTTGTCCCAGACCCTTAGAGATAGATGTATAAAGCTCTTTTACCATTGCAAACGGCCCATTAGGCCATTTGTGACTGGTAAAAGTCCTTTTGCCATATGCCATCCCTATTTTGTGACATGCTACTGAATGGCAAAATAGAGATTGCAACTCGCTACTAGGAAGGAGCGTGCCAAGGGCATCCCTTCCTAATAGCGACTTGCAGGGCCATGTATGATTGTTTTACAACAGGTAATGTGGTTGCAAAACATTCACAGTTACCACCAACTTTAAGGTGGTGGTAAGCAACTCGCAAAGCAACGCGTTTGCGAATAGGGGTGCAAATCATTTTTAAGAGCAGGCAGTGATCCCACGGATCCCCGTCTACTCGTAAAAAATGAAAAGAAAACTTTTCAGTTTTCTTTTTGTAATGCATCCTGTATTCCTTAAAAAAGATTGCTTTTTTTAAAAGCAATCACAAACATGGTGGTCTGCTGACCCCAACAGGCCACCATCCCTGTGACTGTAGCCATTCACAATGGGTTGCATATTGCGGCCTGCCTCATGAAAATTGATGAGGCAGGTCCATTTGCGACCCACTGTGAATTGCTAACAGTGTCAAACGCACTGTCATACATCGCAGTTTGTGATTTTCTAATAGTGAATGGCTAACTGAGGGTTCCTCCAGGGGGGCGAATGCCCAGTCTAACAGTAATAAGCTGCATCATATGCCTCTCATGTTAATTTATTCAGGCCAATTCAGGCCATGTAACGTACATACACAGGTGATTGATCTCCTGGAAAACTTACATTCTTCTTTATTTTCCTTTGATTCCAGGCAGATAGTGGATAAAACATTAATTTCATGCAATTCAATCTAAACACAGCAAATCATACAAACAAACAATTGTCAGCATTTGCAGTAGTCAGTCAATGGACAGATCTGGGTCAGATAAATATGATAATAAATCTTCTGTGTATCATTAATTCTGGCCTTCCCATCCTATATCCCACAGCACTCTCTTCACCAAGGGATCCCCACCGAACCAACATGTGAATGGTGCCAAGGCAAAAGGAAATGTCATAGGAGAAAGAAAACACCCCTTTCCTGTACCCCTGCCCATGGGAAAAGCACTGGAGTACACTCCTTTAACCTTGACATAAGGCCCAGGTCCTCAGAAATGGAGTTGTTTCACCCATCCCCATTGGGCACTTTTCTTGCTGGCAGAGGAGATGGCTGCTCCTGTCCTCTCTCCCCTCTTCTGCCTGTGAGCAAACTCTTCAGTAACATGGGTGGGAGGCTGATGCTGCTGCAACATGCCAGACTACTTGGTGCAGGGAGAACAGCTGAGATGGCACACAGCCCGCACTAGGGCTTGTGGATCAATAAACGAATGTGGACCTCACAGGCTCCCCAGGCAGGGGGATCACCCACACTGCTCCCCACTCCAAACTGGAGTAATAGTATCAGAGCACACTGTCCAGCCTAGAAGGGAAAACTCATAAACTGTTAAGCATGGTACAGATATGCTCATCTGGCAGCCTTGAGCACCTGCTGGACATACTTCAAACAAAAAGGTTGAATGTAGGCAGATTTCTCTGGACGTAATGGCCAAATTTACACTGGATCTGCGCTCTTTTGCACCTGATGGAGTGCTCCAGCCGCTAGTATCTAATTAGTGGCTACTAGCCTTTAAATTTGTTCTCTGGAGATCTTTATCAGACTACTCTTACCCATTGAGAAAGAGCCCCAATGACTTCCTCTCCTTCCTCTCAGCTATGAGTAACCTCCAGATCACGGGTCTCTCAACAGAAACACCGAATGTATTTCAGCGAAGGTTACATTGTAGGGCACCTTTGGTGCCCTACAGGGACCAGAGGTCCACATCCTAGGGCACCTCCAGCCAGAATGGTGCACATAAAGTCCATGGGAATACTGTCCTTCAAAGTCCATTCTGTCAAGGTGTCCAGCCACTGTCCCACCAAGTGAGTGGGGAGGCTAGTGTCACCGGTGCTAGAGACAGAGTTTACAGAGTCCCACATTGTACTAGCCAGAAGTCATCTCAATCAAGGGTTCGTCCAAACAATGGGTCATATCCTCCTCTTCTCTCAGTGTTCCTCCCTTATGCAGGGATAGAGGATTGACATTCGAGATGCAGTGTTCTAAAAGGCAGGTATTTCTGACCAATGCACACATGCCACATCATTCATTCACTCCTGACAGATATTTCTTAGGAGCAGCCGATAGTCTGGCCGACCCCACCAGCATAGCATCTTAAGAGTTATTAAGATGGCAAAATGAAGCTGTGGTCTGCAGGTACTCCCATTGTGCCTGGCTCTGCCACTAACTCGTATTGCAAAACATCTTGTTTCCTTCCAAGTCTTCAAAAGGAAAGTCTGATATGACTGGAGCAAGAGTTCTACTTTTTGCTACTTTGTCCCTGTGGAAACCACATGCCCTCGATTGTCAGGTAATCAGTGATTTCTGTTTGCCTTGTTACTTTACTAGAAGAGGGCTAATCTCACCCAATGGGTCTGTTGACCAGAGGTGGGTGGCATTGAACTCCCAGCAGAGTGAAAAAATTAGGTCCAAAAGGGGTAGCTCAAACACTTGAATATCATAAGGGCTGGCTCAGGGAAATATTGCAGAAACTAAGGTATACGAAGGAGTGCAAAGGTGACTAAATTAATATTTTATTTGTACTTGACACCTTTTTCCCCATATCAAACATTATATCAGTCATCTCTCTATGACGAGCCAATCCAAAAATTATATTTTGTTCAGTCTTCACCCTGCGAATAAATACAATAAAGTGCTGAAGACTTACCCAAAAAGAAAGGGCATCTACTTTTTTAGATCCCCAGTTAAAATATAAGGCCTAAGCAAGGTTTCCCTTCTGCAACAGGATGTCCTACGTGCAGAAACCAGCCTGAGTCACACAGTAGCATTCGGCACTAAGCCTGCACACGTGTCCACACATGTGGACTCGTATTCATGTGTAACCGGTATTGAGCCTGCTACCCCAGCTGTGCAGCCACAGGGCTGATGTTAAATGGAGAGCACTGGTGGTTCGGGTATCACGCAGATCCAGCAGACACTTTCAGTGGGTGAAGCTCCTTCACTCAAACCAGAGATTCAAAAACAAGACTATCCAAAATCCAAAATATCTGTTTGGATTACATGGGCTAAAACCCATCACTTAACATGCTATATATCTTGTAACTGAAGAAAAACCCTTTAAACTGGAAAATGTATCTAGTTGTACATACACATGCTGGTGATAGAGTGAATTTATTTATGCAAGTTTAGTGTGGCTGTGTTGCAGGGTACTGGGGAAAGCTGGAGAAACCATTTAGAACAATGCTGTACCACATTTATGAATCTTGCACAGAGCCTACAAATAAAGAACATCACAGATTAAAATCACTTTTTGGTAGATTGCTGAAATGTTTTAGGAGGGGTAGAGTAACAGCTTAAGGAGAGTAGGGAAGGTGTGTTTTAAATTAACAGGATGGTTTCTTCAAATATCAAGAGGCAGACACTTCCTGACAGTTGCTGCAGATCTAGTGAAGGAATGTTTATAGACAAAAGAAGTTCTGAATCTCAATAATGTCAGCTGTGGGAGGTTTTGCATCTCAAGCCTCTTTGGCTATCTGATACAGAGAACAGATAAATATGTTGGATTGTTCAGATGAATGATTTTTCGGTGGGGCAGCATAATTTAAGATTGACACTTGCTTTTATTGGAAACAAGTGGCAATATTGAACAATGATTATGATGTGGTCATGATGTTTTGTAGCTGTGACCAATTTAGCAGCTGAATGGCAAAACTGCATGGCACCCCAGCTACTCCGTTTACCTAAATCATATCTTAAAAGTACTCAATGACCTTGTGTTACTCCTTTGACACAAAACTAGCTGCACCGTCACAAAACAGGTATTTAAATTAAAACGTTTACTGGGAGGACGTAACTGGCAGAGTACATATTAATAAGTGACTAGAGACCCATCTCTTACTTCTTTTCTACATGCGAGGGCCGATTCACAAAGCAACCTCTATATACGGAGTCCCCATCACATGTAGAATTTTCGCCTAGGGTGAGGTCTTCACCTGGATGGTATTCACCAATTCTGGATGAAAATTTCCACCTAAGGGTAGGATGGATGAGTGTTCACCCCTCATATGAGGAGATGGAGCTTCTTAAAATGGAAATTTTTAAGGGTAAAGTTGACATTAGTATCTTCACAGTCAGAATACTACTATACCCTTGTTGTGTGAGTTCCTCACCCTGGCAGCAGAGTTTTCCGCTGCCCGGGCGAAAGGAAAACACCATACACATTACTCACATTTCCCACACCTAACACACATTAATCCTGCAATCATATAAATACACCCGGCCTAGGCCATGCCCTATTCTGCTTAAAGTGCCTCACTAAAAGGATGTAAAAAAACCACCTATACAGTCTAAGATGCAGCCAGCTGCACTCAAGAGAAAGAGCAACTCCACTGAAAACGTGCTAGACCTTGCAGTTACCTCTGTAGTGGGTCCTTAAAAAGTAATATATTGTCTGCCTCCATACACACTCAGTGGAGTAAAGAAGGCATCCACACAGCAGCAGTTAACAGAATGTCGGTGCATAGGTGGTGAAGGTGTGCATCATGGGGGCCCTCAAGAAATAGTGGCAGAGGATAAGTGAGGCAGGCTAAGGAAAACGTACTCAGGATGCAGGTGGCAAATGTTCCTCCTGGAGGATGGCCTGAGTCACATCACAATTTTGTCTCACTGGAGGAGCCAGAGCTCACCATGTACTCAGGCCTGTATATGGCTTGCCTATTTCAGGAAGCCCCATTTTAGGGTCAGCTAAGAGCTGAGCTTCCCTCTTTCGCAAATAGTTCTGGTATTACCACTCATACCACTCCGCCCTCCACCTTTTACAGATGGGCAGACGTCACACATATATCCCACAGGTGCAGCTTCTAACACCTGCCATGTAGCACATGGAGCCATTATTTTGACATATGGCTTTGGAGCAGACTTAAGGTCAATTGAGCTCTGCTTCCCTTCTGAAATTGTGTCAAGGGTCATCGGTGGTGAGAAGTAGTATCTGGCAATGCCTGTTTCCCTTGACTTGCCAAACATGTTGATCCTCTATTTGCAAGTCCGATCTCTCCTTCCCCGATAAATGGTCCTTAAAATAAGCGGTAAGGCAACGCCGATGTGTCTCAACATGGTGAAACAAATACGTTTTTTGTCTGTCTCCTGCTTTTGTGTTTGGGAAGGCTGTGTGATTGGTTGGTTTTGTAATAAGTTTGCGCCTCTTAGTTTAGCAAGTGTGTTGCATGTGTTTCCTCTTTGAATGTGTTTTATATAATTGAAAGGTACAATAGGAGTTAATTTTATTTATTTATTTCAAAATGTTATCTAACAAATAAAGAATATAATTTAATACAGCATATTTTTTAGTCATTCAGATATATTGTTTTCTATTTTTTTCTAATTTCCCCTATGTGGTGTCAGTGTTATTCCTTGCCTTCGTGCTTTTCTACGAGAGTGTGTTACAGTATCATTGACTGGCCATGTGTGACACTTGGCTTACTTCTAGGTTTAGCTTCAATAGATGTGAGCCTATTTTGTCGGTAGTACTACTGTAGTTGATATTGGTGCATTTTTTAGTGAATAGCAGTTGCCTTACTCTGTTGTGGGTGCCCGAGCCTCCCTAAACCCTTCTTTTAATTTCTCTTAACCCACACTCATTTAGAAGTTGATATTCTACAATTTCCAACTTTACAAATCCTCCCTTTTACCCCTGCCACATTTACTTCAAGAATATATACCTACACGTGCGGAGATCTCTACATAGGGTAGACGTGATCTTCAACTGGAGCTTTGTGAATAGCATTTATGAATGTTTTATGTAATACTATTGGTGTGGTACCTCTTGCACTCAAACATGCCTATACGAACAGGCCCTTTATAGTAGTTGTTTTAATCACATGGCTGAAAGAGGTAGTCCTAGGTCAGCTTTTGCTTTTTAACCCTGGCATAGTGCAGTTCAACATTCTACCTACCCCTTTCATTCATTTCTCACCCTGCCCATCTAAATTCATTTTCAGGCATATATTATTACTGAGAATCTACTTGGGGTGGATGGTGTAAGAACATGGAAATTTGCACAGCTCTCATAATATCAGAACCTGTTTCACATGCATGTGTACCACAATAAAATGCCAGGGATGCACACAAGTTGCTAGGGAAAAACACAAAATATTAGGGATGCACATCTCATGCTCGGTTGCCCACAAGTTCCAGAAGTGCTGTCTATGACAAGGCAAACATAATAGCTAGTTGTATGTGACCTCAAGGCAAGGTATGTTGACAGTGCAAGCCAGAATATATTATCTGTCTGTACTCGCTTACTTCATATTTTACAACTGAAACACATGTAAGAAACACGAGAAGGAAACACAATTGATATTACAAGACAATGTGATTTCTGAATCTATATATGTGTCAGATTGAAAAATTAAGATGCTGATGTCCTCAGACTTCCACAAGAAATGTGGCTTATCCATTCGTGCTATGGCTGACTATTTCAATCACACATCACTGGACTCCACGATACAGAAGATTCAATGCAGCATACACTGAGACTTCAATCACAATGTAACAAGACATTTTGACATGGGTTGCTCAGGTAGTGTTGTCCCCAAGAACATATGAGGAAATGTGCCCCTAGATTAGTTGGATTTTCAGCAAATCATATAGCATAATCATTTAAAAAAGCCTTCTTGAGACAAGTATAATTTTAAAACTATAAAGGTTTATTAAAATATTTATATCTATTACAGGGGGCAAATACATGATTAGTTTCCAGATCAGTCAAATGAATAATCAGTCATATTGGAATTACCATTCAACTCGGTCAAATGCAGCAGACAGTCTGATATTAAATAACCCCTCAAAAGAGAAATCAAAATAATTCAAAGTTCTAAGCATGAGACAGACTGAGAGAGGTCTGTTCACAAAGAGTCAGGGTAAGTAGCCCTGTATATCAAGTCGAGACCACCAAGTCAAGCTCCGTAAGTCTTGCTCACCTCCAAAATTAGGCTTGAACAGTTATAATTTGATGGACAGCTTCCTCCAGTGTTCACCAAGAACAATATCTCAACAAAGAATTTCATTTGTCCACATTTCAATGAATGCTGGGACGGTTAAAGGTGATAACAAGGACACATTGCAATACAAGATTAAGGGGGTCATTCCTACATTGGCGCGCGGCGGTCGCCGCCCGCCAAGCGGGAACCGCCGAATGACCGCACCGCGGTCAAAAGACTGCAGCGGCCATTCTGGCTTTCCCGCTGGGCCGGCGGGCGACCGCCAGAAGGCCGCCCGCCGGCCCAGCGGGAAACCCCCTTCTACGAGGATGCCGGCTCCGAATGGAGCCGACGGAGTCGAAGGGGTGCGACGGGTGCAGTGGCACCCGTCGCGATTTTCAGTGTCTGCTTTGCAGACACTGAAAATCTTAGTGGGGCCCTGTTAGGGGGCCTCTGCAGTGCCCATGCCAGTGGCATGGGCACTGCAGGGGCCCCCAGGGGCCCCACGACACCCGTTACCGCCATCCTGTTCCTGGCGGTGGATGGCGGTAAGGGGGTCGGAATCCCCATGGCGGCGCTGCAAGCAGCGCCGCCATGGAGGATTCCCTGGGCCAGGAGTAAACCGGCGGGAAACCGCCGGTTGCCCTTTTCTGACCGCTGCAATGGCCAAGGAAGCACCGCCAGCCTGTTGGCGGTGCTTCCGTCATTTTAGCCCTGGCGGTCGCCGACCGCCAGGGTTAGAATGACCCCCTAAGTTAGCATAGTTTTAGTCATTGTTTGGCCATGCTAAAAAGAACAGACACAAACCCTAAAATTCAGACAAATCTTAGAGTTTGAGACTGCTACAATACCTCTTATAATGTGCTAAACCCAATTAAAACATCAAGGAATCACTATTTGTAAGGGAGGTGTTAAGGCCTTCCTTTCCAAATAGCTGCTTCTTAAGGTATGATGTAATGTTTTGTGATGACATCCTGTCACAAAGCCTTCGTTTTTAACTACTTATACAAAATTGATGTAAAGCACAATAGGAACCCTTTGAGAATGTACACTAAAACATTTTAGGCAGTAGGCAGTGGTTCTTGGGGCCAATGGCTACTTCTAAAAACGTTTGATTAACTTTTCTTTTTATTTAACCGCATCCTGTTTGTTTTAAAAGAAAACAGGATGCATTCAAAAAATACTTACTTTATTTAAAAGCAATCACAGACATGGCAGTCTGCTGTCCCCAGCAGGCCACTATGGTTGTGACTCTAGCCAATTGTAGAAGGTCTTAATTTGTGACCTGCCTCATGCACATTAATGAGGTGGGTCGAATTTCGACCACTGTGACTAAGCATTTTGTGAACTGACCTATTAGTACATCATTGCATAGTGCAAAGTTCCTTTCCATTTGTAAAGTGTTGGTGCACAATTTGCAACCCCTTTTTGCAAAATGGAAAATTCAGAAATCAGGCCCACGGTTCAGTATAATGCATCACTTGTGTCCTGCATATTTTGCTTCCACTCACTACAGCATACAGCTTGGGGTAATGGATCAGCCTGTCAGCCTACTTCAGCCACTAGCTAACTTCACTATGAGTAAGAAATCCTGCCCTTTCATAACGGGCAGATCCATACACAAGTGGTTCATTAGGTGCCAGGAATTACCATTGCCGACAAAAATTGCTTTTCCTTTAGCCATTTTTAAGGGTGTAGGTCTGGCAGGTCCCCTACAATACTATTGCTTTTCACAGTGCTTGTTTAAATTACATCACCTCTGAAATGAGTGAACTTCCATAGCTGTGTGCTTTTTGCTCAGAAGAACAAAAGGATGGATGGATGGATGGAAAATAGTTCATTAATGTCTTGGTACATGGCTGCATATGTTGCTGCAGTTTAAGCTTGATTCTTTGCTGGTGCACTGAAAAACTGCCCTGTCCAGTGTTCATTGTGACTCTTTCTCAGGGGGCTTTAGGCTGTTATGAGAGACATCATGTAAGGCACTGCGATCTTTCTTCACTCTGATGTTGTTGTCAATTTTATATGTCATATATTAGCAGTTGCTTACTTAATTCAGGGTGTGCTACCTCACCTTCTCTTTTCACATCTCAGTAAAGTGGTATTATGCGCTGGATGACTGGCTGACACTTTTGTTTCTTTTTCCTGTGTGACCTGTGTGCTACTCTAGATATGGCCAATCTAGCATTTCTACTTTTTCTGTTGGGTCCTCTCTTATTTTTAAAGGATGTTGTACCAGTTTCCAGTGATGGTCAGAAACCTTGCTGCCCTGTGTCCTGCGCATGAATGGTGACTCGCTAAAACTTCAATGTATCACATTGATTGTCAGGAATGCTGCTGTTATATGTGTTGTAGTGGTGTTATATGGTGTTATGTGCAGTGGTGTTATATTAGTGGTATCACGTGACATTTTGTATAAATTTCGTTCTGTTGGTGAGCTGAATTTATGAGGATCACAATAATACCCACTAAATTCCAGTGAGTTGCTACTGGGCCTGATGTTGGATGTTTGTTTCATTACACCTGTTTCACCTTCTCTTGTATGTATTGAGGGTATTTGCCCTTTGGCCGGTGATAGATATTGTGCCTCACTTGTAGCAGACTGGATAAGGGGTTTTGGCCACAGGGAACTTGGCCTCTGCTCTTCATATATGATGAAACCTCTTTATGCTATTTATTTATTGTCTATTGTCTATTAACTCCTTTTACCTGTGATGCTACAGGCCCATTGTGGCTGCCGTATAAGGACCCGCCATGTTTTCTGTGGCTGGCTTTCAGGTAGTGTCTCCTCCTGCTTGAAGGTAAAACTGGCCATGATTGTGTTGGATTCTTGCATTGACAAATTTTCCTCTTTGAGTGCTAAGTGAGTTATTTGTTCCTTTATGGTTTGTCTGTTTTGGAAGTTGACTCATCCCAATATTTCAGCTCAGCATATTGCAGTAGAAATGTCTGCATTTTGGAGTCTTGCTCGGTTTAACATATTCCAGTATGTTTCTTCCTTGTTTGTTGTTAGAAATGGGGCTCTCTGGTTGGCAGTCAGTTTGCACTCTGTCCAAGCAGGGACCCTCACTCTAGTCAGAGCACTGGAGATACACACTGAAGATAACCCCTGCTCACCACCTTGGTAACTTGGCACAAGTAGTCAGGCTTATCTCAAAGGCAATGTGTAAAGTGTTTGTACCAAAATGCACAGTAATACAGTGAAAAAACTACAAAATAGACACCATGACAGTTTAGAAAAATAGTCAATATTTATCTAAATCAAACAAGACCAAAACAACATTAATCCAACATACACAAGTAAAGTTATGAATTGAAAAAAAATAAAGAGTCTTACTTAATAGAAAACAATGGAAGCGTTGTTGTTACATAAAGTACCTAGGTTGCGCCAAAAATAAAGCGACATGGGCAAGCGTGCATCGGAAAAGTCAGCGATCCGTCGTTTGCTTACAAGCGAGGCCATGTGACGTTTCTTCTCTGGTCTGGTAGGCGATGCATCTTTTTTATCTCCTGCAAGAGAGCAATGCGTCGACCTCGGGTCCGGGCAGTTCACATTGATTTTGCCGCCCAGCAATGTAGCATGCAAAATCTGGCCACATGATGGTGAGAATCCGAGCTGCATGGGGTTTGCGTCGTTTTCATTAGACACAAGCAGGTGTTGTGTCATTTTTCCAGCTGTGATGCAGGTGATGCATTGATTTACCATCCGCGATACCGGTGATGGGTTGATTTCTAAGCCGCGATGCAGGTGATGCGCTGTTTTTACATACCTGTTGCAGGTGGTGCGTCTAATTTTTCCCCACATGGCTCCTGTGCATGGATTTCCACCTTGGTTCCACCAGCTTCACCTTTCAAGGGCCCAGGGACTGGAGTAGGCACCACCTGGCAGGGTAGGAGTCTCATCAGAGAGTCCAGGTGCTGGCAGAGGAAGTCTTTGCTGGCCCTGAGACTTCAAAACAGGAGGCAAGCTCAGTCCAAGCCCTTAGAGACACTTTACAAGCAGGAATATACCACAAAGTCCAGTCTTTATCCTCTTTCAGGCAGAAACAGCAACTTCAGGCCAACCCAGCAAAGAACAGTCACAGACAAAGGGGCAGCACTCCTCCTCCAGCTCTTCAGCTCTTCTCCTTGGCAGAGGTTCCTTTTGAGTCAAGAAGTAATCTAAAAATCACTACGTATACCCCTTTCTGCCTTTGAAGTTGTCAAACCTAAAAGGAAAGTTTTTGTTGTTCACAAGCTCCTGCCTTGTCCAGGCCCAAGTGGGTTGGAGACTGCATTGTGTGCATTGTGTGAGGGCAGGCACAGCCCATTCAGGTATAAGTGTCAGCTCCTCCCTTCATTCTAGCCCAGATGGCCCATCAGGATATGCAGGTTACACTCCAGCTCCCTTTGTGTCACTGTCTAGTGGAGATTCAAAAACAGCCCACCTGTCAGTCTGACCCAGATAGGGAATACACAAGCAGGCAGGGACACAGAACGGTTTAAGCAAGAAAATGCCTACTTTTTAAAAGTGGCATTTTCAAACTGACAATCTAAAAAAAAACTTTACCAAAAGATGTATTTTTAAATTGTGAGTTCAGAGACCCCAAACTACACATCTCTGTCTGCCCCCAAAGGGAAACCTCACTTTAAAGTTATTCAAAGGCTGCCCCCATGTTAACCTATGAGAGACATAGGCCTTGCAACACTGAAAACCAAATGTGGTAGTATTTCACTGTCAGGACATGTAAAACACCTCAGTACATGTCCTACCTTTAACACACACTGCACCCTGCCCTGGCCTAAGGGCCTACCTTAGGGGTGCCTTACATGTATAAAAAGGAAAGGTTTGGACCTGGCAGGTGGGTACACTTGTCAGGTCGAATTGGCAGTTTGAAACTGCACACACAGACACTGCCGTGGCAGGTCTGAGCCATGTTTACAGGGCTACTCATGTGGGTGGCACAATCATTGCTGCAGGCCTATCAGTAGCATTTGATTGACAGGCCCTGGGCACCTCTTGTGCACATTGCTAGGGACTTACTAATTAATCAAACATGCCAATCATGGAAAAGTCAATCACACATACAATTTACACAGAAAGTGCTTGCATGTTAGCACTGGTCAGCAGTGGTAAAGTGCCCAGAGTACCAACACCAGCAAAAACAAAGTCCAGCACACAGTCAAAACAGGGGAAGCAGAGGAAAAAAAGACAGGGAAGACCACACCAAAGATGCCAGGTCTAAAATTGCTGTTACTCAGGGATTTTATTTGTTTTTTAGTGTGGCTCCATAATCGTTGTGGTAGTCAGGTGTTAATCTTACAATTGTCTCGCCTGTGTTTGTGGCAAAAGCACACCATGCTTTAACCGCAACCCTGGGCCGGCTTACTATTGCCCAGCATGCTGAATTGGACCTGGTGCTGCTTCACTGAAATTACGACTCTTCCATGCTGTATGGTATAAATTGAAGCTGCTGTTTTTCAAACTTTTACACCTGTTCAATGTGACACTTGTTCTCTCAGTATGAGACCATGTGAGGATGGAATGGGTCCCTAAGAAGTACCTCCTCACTTACTGTGGAGCCTATTTTGTCCTTTCTGTAATCCCTAAGCATTGCGCTCTTTAATAAGGAATTTTCTTTCAGGTATTATGGGTTGTCCCTCACATTCTTTGACATTATGTCTCAGATGTTATTGTCTTAGGGACATTTGGTGTGTCCGCCTATACCATTATTTAGATTTGGCTCTGAGCAATTCCTTGTCCTTTCACAGTCTTTTTTGTTTGGGGTTATTTTTCAAGACACACCTCTGACATCTCTTTCTCTGGGCTTCAGTGGGTGAAAATGCTCTCTCGCTCAGCTCATCCTTTTTATTGGAATGATTGTTTTTCAGGAACCACCTCATGGGCTGAGCCGCCTACAGTGTTTTCTTTTTATTAGCCGTGGTGTATGCTATGTGGGATATAGCTGTGTTATGATTATTTAAAGTTCTTTTTTACCTGTGGGCTGGCAACATAACTCTCTTTCTGATGTCATGTGTCCTTTTTGACCTTATAGCTTGTGGTCAGTGTACTGTTTGCCACTTCTTTGTTTTGTAAGCACTGTAACAAGAAAGATGGATAAGGCGCTAATGTTATACCTACTTATGGGTCATCTTCATAACTTTCGGTCCCAGTCTTCCTTGTCACACCTCGTGGATTCTCTCTCCTCTCCAAGGACCAGCTCATCCGCTCCTACATTTCATGCTGCTTGGTAGTACACAGGAATCCTTTGAGGGCGTATGGGGACAGAGGAGAACCCATCAAAATAAATGACAGCATTTTTTGAGTCTTTTTCTAAAGAGTTACCCCCATAGTATGACAAACAAGACTTGGACTCAGAGTAATAAAGATTACCATTAAGTAATCTGGACCTTATTTTTCTGGAAACACAATGAATCTTTCTTTCTTTCTGTCTTGAGTCACTGACAATAGCTTGGTGTAGTGGAGACATTAGATGTCATTTAAAAGCCGGTAGGGAAAAACAGACTGTATTTAGAGAGCATAGATTGATTCATTTCTGCATATTGTTTGTTAACAGTGGCAACTCAGCATCAGCTTGAACAACAAGGGGGAAATTATCTCAATAGCCTATCAATATAGGGTATAGGTGGTGCTAGAGTTACTGATATAAGGGTAGTAGTAGAGCTGCTAGTGTTTAGGTATGCAACAAGGTAATGAGGTATAGTTCTGATAAAATTTATGTGGTATAAGCAGGAATGTAATAAGCTTTGGGGGTGCTAGGGGTCAAACATTTTGGAGGGTCGCTTATTGGTTCAGTATTCAAAGATCCCTCAACCGGTAAGAGAAGGAAGTAACAAGAGGTAAAGGGCCATCATGGAGGGTGCAATCCATGATGGCCTGCACCCTCCAGCCATAAAATGGCCAGACAAAAAATCAATCCTGATTGAATGGCTAGTGTATAAAGGGATACCATCCATGATAAGAAATACACTATGTCAATCTTGTGTGTGTGCTCAAGAAGAAATACTCATACTTCAAAAAAGTGATAAGTAAGCTTATCTAACATTTATGTAAGTATGTCTACTCCTTCTTGAACACACTCACAGGACTGACATAGTGTATTCCTTATCACAGACAATGTCTATGTTGTGCAAAATTATAATTAGGGGTTATTTACCGTGACTAGATGGGTGGTGCAAAATGTGTCAAGCCACTGTCCCTGAGGTACTAAAATTAAATACACCAAACACATAATTTCTCTTGTGGTGACTCAATGTTCAGAATTCAGGCTGCCCTGGAAATCTCAACGAGGGCTCATTTGAAGCTTCAAACCCGGTCAGGGCCTGGGAAGGGCTACCCTTCTTGACTGGGTGAAGAAGCTCTGATTGAGTCATGGGTCAGAGCTTTAGTAGAGCCAGGGGCTGAAACTCCCCTTCCCTGGTCCACTGTGTCGTTTTGAGAATAGGGCAGGGTTCTGCAGGCCAGGGTAGAGCTCCTTTGCCTGGCCGAGTGAAATAGCTCTGACTTGCTCCCTGGTCGGAGCTCCAGCATGCCCTGGGATGGATCAACCCAGCCCTGGCCTCCCTTCGCTGGCCCACCATATCACTTAGATCCCGGAACAGGGTCCCACAGTCTCTGGCGTGGCTCACTTCCTTTGCTTGCTGTCAAAGCTCCAGCAATGTAGATTTATGGGGCCTTCCTACAGCTTCATTCCTGAGGCCCAGCTCAGGCTTTCAGAACCTGGCCCGTGGAGCCCCTGGCCTCTCCTAAGACCAGCAAAAACCATTTCATAAGACAAATTT
This sequence comes from Pleurodeles waltl, assembly GCF_031143425.1. NCBI lineage: Eukaryota > Metazoa > Chordata > Amphibia > Caudata > Salamandridae > Pleurodeles > Pleurodeles waltl. Next base: position 1,082,460,812 of record NC_090439.1, on the reverse strand, counting down.
TGACCAGATGGCCATCCTTCAAGCCTGACCATCATGTTGTCCTTAACCCAGCCATCTCTTCGCACATGACATAGGGATGAATGGCATGTCCAGATGTCGGGCTGTCCTGGAACCCCTCACCCACCAACCGCCCACAGGCGTACTCAGAAAGTGGTGGTGCATGTCCTGATCACGGCTAGGCAGGACTACACAAATATGTTTTACTTAGGGTTTCCAGCAGGGCTCTTGAACAAGCTACAGCTAGTTCCAAATGCTGCTGCCCACCTGATTTTGAATTGTCCTAAGAGCAAACTACAAGGGAGGACCACAAATAGTTGCATTAGCTTCCGGATAATCAAATTATTACATTTAATGCCATTATAATTACCTTCAGAGCACTGCACCAAAAAGAGCCTCAATAGTTGCAAAGAAGGTTTAGAATCTATATTCCTGGCAGGGCTCCTTGCTCCTCCTGTCAAGGTATGTTATGTATTCCAAGGATTCACAAGAAAAGATCAGTGGCTGATACTTCTCTTTTCTGGCAGCAAAGTTGTGGAATTGGCAGCTGAAACTCTAAGAAGTCAACTTACTCTGAGCTTGTCTTCAGATCAAAACTAAAACATCATCTTTTTTCAGAGAAATATAATGGTGTCATGGAGACACTGCCTACCTCCTGGTTTATGCCCTGGGATGCTTCCTTAGGAAGGCGCTGTGTGCTTTTAAAATGTTTTTTCACTCATTCATTCATCAGGTAAGCAGAGGCTCCTGCAGCATGCTCCTGTGGGGTGTGAATGTCAGTCTGGGATGGGCACCCAGGTCCTCCTCCCGACCAGCAGGTGCAGGTACCGGGTTGATCCTGCCAGTAGCCTATGCTTGTCTCAATAATTAAGCCATGTAAGTGTGAGTACATACAACAGCACAGTGAAACTGCAATATGGCTCATTAAATCATTTTTGGTTCCTTTCATTGCTCCATCTGTTACTTTGATAATTGTGGTAATTCTAGAGTTCAAGACCTAATACAAGCTGACACGTGCTGACCTCCCAGGATGTGTCCATTTACAAGACAAAAATCAATCTGGGCTTGCCCAGCCACTTTGGAGACTCTAGACAACCTCAGGTGCTATTGTGTCTACCATGGTGACCAGGAAAAATTGGGAATCAGAATTTGATTCCGGAGAGGGAGCTTAAGAAGCAGCTACCACATCCAAGGAAAGCAGCAAAGGTTTTGGTTTGCCCCCGATTCCCTGCACAGGGATATCGTACACCAACTCCAGAAGGAAGGCCAATAGCACTTTGGGACTACCAACACTCTGGTTAACTCAGGCTCAGGGACACTAAACTCTCTATACAGGAGATCATCAGATGTGTTGATCACTAGATGTTTTGTCATTTTTCTGGGCATCAGCCTGTCGCTGTAGGTGCTCATGGGGCGTTCCATTGCACCTTGCAGAACTCTGCTTGGGACAGTCCTCCTGTAGCTTGCCAAAGCTACTCGGCTTGCTTAGGCAGATCTCCCAGGGCAGAAAAATCTTCCCCTGTAGGAAACAATACCCTCTCCTTGCAGTCAGCCTCCCCCCAAATGGTGAGAATTTCCGGGATAGGTTTCTCACATCTCAGTCACACCTCTTCCTGTCAGGCATCTGACCACTGTCTCAGGATCCAGGTCCTTCTGACTCCCCTGTCGGCCTGCCATGGACCATGTGTTTAATAGCAACCACTCAAGCAATCATAACATCTCAAGATGTGACCTGAGCACTACTTTCGAGATGGTATCCTCGAAGTCATTCCTAGTAGATAACCTACAGGAATTGCTGGACTCACAGTTACTCTCAGAGAACCAGGGACCCCATCCTACTCCAGGGAAACTGAAACCACAAGATAGTGAATAAACGGGTTGTCGTATATCACAACTTGGTGAACTACATCAGGGATTACCTGTTCTGAAGACATCAGATAGCACCTCACAGTAGTCATACTGGCTCTTGTGTCTTTCAGAGCCTCCATTCTTTGCTGATTGAAGGGAAGTTACTGCCTGTACTTATTAGTGTTATCTGGCATGCGAGCATTGATTCCACGTCCCTGTCACCCTGGGATACTAGGGTAATAGCTGCACTGTTCCCACAACCTACTGGGACCTACACCAGCAAGACACTGGAAATACCTGGTGTGGCCCAATCAGTGGGTGGCTATTTCTTTTTGGGACAGATGTCATCATCCCTCTTGTGCCCTGGCTGGAATGTCATAGCAGTCATACCACCATGGCTGGTAAGGCCCTTGTTTTTGTTCCCCCTAAACAGCCTCCTCATATGCTCAGATGAAGAATGGGACTTGCTTCCCTGGAAACTCTTTTGGAGGCCTTGTGAGAAGTCCTTATGGTTATCTTTGCTCTCCTTTTCCTTATCCTGGGGCACCCTGACTACCTTTCTTAGGGACACCTCCCAGATATCCTCTTTGACACTTTGGTAGAGATCCAGGATCAGCTTTCTTCCTTCTAAAGCTCTCCAGCCACAGTAAGCTTGGTATCAATCAGGTGCCTCTTGCAACTCTGTAAAACAATTACCCTGTAGGTGCTGCCTTACCATCAAATTATAAAAACCATCCTATTATTTGCTTTGCTGCTCTTCACCCATTCATACTGGGTTAAGAGCATATGGGTGTTCCCATGCAACATTTATTGATTTTGACACATTCCTAGATTTACAAGAACAAGTAAACCTGGGAATGTGCCAAAGGACTTATGCCTCCCCGGGAGAGGCACAACGAGGAGAAATATCTTTATTCTCTCTGTTTTGTCCTCTTTCCATGTGTGCTAGGCAGCCAAAAGTGCACCAGCACAGGGGAAAAGGCAGGAATGCACCATATTATTTCAATACAGTGCATTCCTGCTCTTTCCCTGTCACGCAATGACTGCGTAACTTGGCCATAAATATGGCCCTAGATTCGACCCAGTTGGAAGTTTTTAATTTCAGACTAAAGGCCTGATTTAGAATCTGGTGAAGGGAAAAACTCAGTTACAAACGTCACTGATATCCCATCTGCCGTATTACGATCCCTTTCTATCCAATGGGAATTGTAATCTGGCGGGCAGAATATCATTCGCTTTTGTGATGGAGTATCAAGTTCTAAATCCTGCCCTAAGTCTCAGAAATGGATTCTAAAATTCTCAGCAGAGCAAGGAAGCAGGCTGTGGCCGAGGAGTGCTCCATGGTGGATTTAGTCTCAGCAAAACCATTGACTGTTTGATGGAAAGCTCAGATTGTGAGAAATTTTAATTTTGTGCCTAGAGAAGGTCTCCCCCTAGCGGGATACTTTTGGTAACTTTGCCTGGTGAAGAGTTCTATCTCCTAACTTAGTCACTTTTTGAAGCACAGATTCTTTTAGTGGGGCAAGTCTGCAGGTTGTAGCTGAACAGGGTCTCATGAAGCTAGTTACCTTCTCTGCAAGGTCCCACTGGATTGGATTTGCTGCTGCTGAAAATATTTGAGCGGGAGCAGCCTAAATGTTCAGCTCATCTGCAAAGCACCTTCAATGGTTTAGTTTGACAGGTTAGTTCTGGTCCTCCAGAGGTCCTTATTTCCATAAAATTACTAAGTCCCAGGTTTCATGAGATGTTAGTAGCAGTACTCTTTGACACATATCAGCATTCCAGGACCTCACAAACAGCACTTGGGAGTCAAGACTCATAGCAGAAGCCACTACCATGGTGTTTGATGGTTCCAGTTGAAACCTGTCAGCTATGCAGTCACAGGAAAGGCCTCAAGTAAGTTGTTGTGTCCCCGTAGCTTGCAAAGTAGGTCAGCCTTACCACCCTGGGTGTCTACTTCTTTGTACTGAGAACTAGAATAACAGGTAAAGTGTTCTTGGCTCTTCTCTGTCTCAGGCAACATATCCAGTTCACCTCTGATCTTTTGCAGCTCCAGTAATGTTTTGAGGAGGGCGCTGTGGGAACCACGTTTATGAGTGGCACCATCCTGTGGGTAGGGGAGACTCCTCCCTAACCAAACGAGCTAAAGGTTCCCATGGGTAATCCTTCCAACTTTTGCAACATTCACTACGTGCCCCAATGCAATCAAACCTACAATGCCCCTCTCTAAGTAGAATGAAAATGGCAAAACCAGGGCTTAATTTGTAAATAAAAAGGTGCCGGTGCGCAAAGCCCTCCTCTTAAACACGTGGCTGCTGCAATTAAATGTGTGAAGACGGAACACTGAGGCAGCGTAATCCTGAAGCCATCTTCGGCCTCTTCAATCCACATAAAGCCACTCTCTGCCCCCTCAGCTCACTCTTGCAGCTTTCTACTTTCTCCATTTATGACACTTTTTTGTTTTTCCCTTCCTCCGTCTTTCCCATATGTGTCTTTTGATCATAGCAAATGCTCGAGGCAGAAGAATAAGCCCCGGCCCTTAAAAATAAGTGCCGGTGCTCAGCACCGGAAACAACAAGCACAAATTAAGCACTGGGCAGAACCTTTCTTCCCCTGTGCAGAGCTTTTGTGGTCATCCCAGAAGTGTTGTCCTGGAGAAGAGCAACCCGTCTTCTGTGGTCACGCTAAACCAGTTTTGGTGGTGGCTCCTGTCTCACTGGGATTGGTACCTGTCTAACTGTTGGCACAAAGAAAGGTCCTGCGCGGCTGTCCACTAACATTTGCCGGTGACAGGGTGGATTAAAGTTAATCAAGTTTCTGGCACAGACCACTGGCCCCTTGTTGTGCTCTGGCAGCAGTTTTCACACCTCATCAAAGGAACTTTTCAGCTGCCAGGTGACAGTTGGAGTTCAGGCAAATCGGATGACATACATATTTAAAAGGAAGGTTTTGAACCTCAAAAAGGGGTTATTTTGACAGGTTGAATTTGCAGTTTAAAACTGCATCAGCCAGACTACAAATGGTAGGCCTGCAGGTGGCAGAATTAATGCTGCATTTCACTAGTGACATTTAACTTACAAGCTATGGGTACACTTTGTTCTATATAAAAAGGGACTTATGGGTAAGTTAAATATGCCAGTTAGGGGTATGCCAATTTAATCATGTCGAAAGGGAGAGCACATACACCATTAAAAAGATGGTTATTTCCTACACACTTTTTTTTAGTTTGCTTAGAACTTTGTTATTGGTTATTGATTTTCAGAAAATTAGTGTTGTTCACATAGCCAAAAGAAGATTAAAACAACTGAAGTAAAAGCGTTCAATTAGTGCAGCCAGCCAAATGTTCTGATTCCAATAACAACAAAATGTTGCACATTCAGGATAATCATAGACCAAAATTGGAAAATGGAGCTCTTACAATTAAAGAAATTTCAATTGTTCTGTATGATGCCTCCTCAGAATGCAAGGTCCCACTTGGGAAGACTGAACAGCAAGCACTTGCAAAAAATGCAAGATGGATACCTCTCTATGCCGGAAGAGCAGAAAACACATAGCTAAATGCTGCATCAGCATTTTTCTTACCAAAGGAGACAGGTTAACCCCTGTTCAAGCAAGGACCCTCACTCTAGTCAGGGTAAAAGAGAATCACCCTCAGCTAACCCCTGCTTACCCCCTTGGTAGCTTGGCAGAGCAGTAGGCTTAACTTCAGAGCACTAGGTGTAAAGTATTTGTACCAACACACACAGTAACTTAATGAAAACACTACAAAATGACACAATACCAGTTTAGAAAAATAGTAAATATTTATCTAAACAAAACAAGACCAAAATGACACAAATCCAACATACACATGTCAAGTTATGAATTTTTAAAGATTAAACTCAAAAATAGTGCTTAGAAACACAAAATGCTTCGATGAGGTGTTAACAAAGCGTCATAACGGAGTCGTTCCCAACAATCCGACAACAGCGGCACTGGACACGGAGTTGCGTAGACCCCCAGGTACAGTACCTTTGGTGAAGAGTGAAACCAAGCCGATGCGCGAAGTCGGGGATCGCGGCGTCTGTGCGAAATGTTGAATCTGCGCAATTCGAGCGGCGTCGGTCACGACGTGGTGCGGCGACTTCCATGGAGTCGCGGACTTTGGCGGGGCTGCAGCGATGTCGGGCCTGCGAAGGTCGTCGCGTTCCAGCGAGGATCATTGAGTTGGGTGCAGGCGGCATCACCGGATTCAGCAGCGGCGTCGGTCCGAAGTCGTCCGAAGTCGATTTCCTTGAATTTCCACCAGCTTTCCTTCCAAGGGCCCAGGGACTGAATAGGGCACCACTTGTCAGAGCAGGAGTCTCTCCAGAGACTCCAGGTGCTGGCAGAGAGAAGTCTTTGCTGTCCCTGAGACTTCAAACAACAGGAGGCAAGCTCTAAATCAAGCCCTTGGAGATTTCTTCCCAAGATGGAAAGCACACAAAGTCCATTCTTTGCCCTCTTACTCTGGCAGAAGCAACAACTGCAGGATAGCTCCACAAAGCACAGTCGCAGGCAGGGCACCTCTTCTTCCTCAGCTCTTCAGCTCTTCTCCAGGCAGAGGTTCCTCTTGTTTCCAGAAGTGTTCCTAAAGTCTGTGGTATGGGGTCCCCTTCATATACCCAACTTCTCCTTTGAAGTAGGCCTATTTCAAAGTAAAGTCTCTTTTGAATGTGCAATACTGCCTTGCCCAGGCCAAGCCCCAGACACTCACCAGGGTGTTGGAGACTGCATTGTGTGAGGGCAGGCACAGCCCTTTTAGGTGTGAGTGACCACTCCTCCCCTCCCTCCTAGCACAGATGGCTCATCAGGATATGCAGGCTACACCCCAGCTCCCTTTGTGTCACTGTCTAGTGTGAGGTGCAAACAGCCCAACTGTCAAACTGACCCAGACAGGGAATCCACAAACAGGCAGAGTCACAGAAATGGTATAAGCAAGAAAATGCTCACTTTCTAAAAGTGGCAATTTCAAACACACAATCTTAAAATCAACTTTACTAAAAGATGTATTTTTAAATTGTGAGCTCACAGACCCCAACCTCCACATGTCCATCCGCTCCCAAAGGGAATCTACACTTTAATCAGATTTAAAGGTAGCCCCCATGTTAACCTATGAGAGGGACAGGCCTTGCAACAGTGAAAAACGAATTTAGCAATATTTAACTGTCAGGACATATAAAACACTTTACTATATGTCCTCCCTTTACCATACACTGCACACTGCCCTTGGGGCTACCTAGGGCCTACCTTAGGGGTGTCTGACATGTTCGAAAAGGGAAGGTTTAGGCCTGGCAAGTGGGTACACTTGCCAAGTCGAATTTACAGTTAAAACTGCACACACAGACACTGCAGTGGCAGGTCTGAGACATGATTACAAATCTACTAATGTGGGTGGCACAACCAGTGCTGCATGCCCACTAGTAGAATTTGAATTACAGGCCCTGGCACCTCTAGTGCACTTTACTAGGGACTTACTAGTAAATCAAAGATGCCAATCATGGATAAACCAATCAACCATAAAATTTACACAGAGAGCATATGCACTTTAGCACTGGTTAGCAGTGGTAAAGTGCTCAGAGTTCAAAAGCCAACAGCAACAGGTCAGAAAAAAATAGGAGGCAGTAGGCAAAAAGATTGGGGAGGACCCTGCATAAGCAAAAAAGTCCAACACTGCTGGTCTATGAATGGCTTAGAATCACCTCATGTAGTGCAAATGCAGCAATATGCCAAAGTGCAAAAACACACAGCCCAATGAAACACTATCTAATTGGACTTTACCTGACCCCCCCTCTCCAAATACAGCTGCGTGTGAAGCAGTGATCCTTATTAATAAATGTCTCTCACTGTCTATAAATCCTGCAAGGACAAATTCCCTGAGTAGAGGCAGAAAATGGCTCCTCATAAATACTACATCCAGAACCTCAGATGCAGCAACAACAGAAAAATCTGCACTTCCAAACAAAAAGCATGAATGCAACCCCATTAAGGACAATGCTTGCACCTCTGAAATGGCCTGGACGTTCCTTTAAGAATAATTTACAAAGCCCACCCATGAAGAATACCCTGAAGCCAGCTCCATCCTCCTTCAATGCCCTATGGGCATAGACCTTTGGCCCTAATACAGTAAGACACTTCTTTGATGTAGGCTTGATGCATGAATGATCTTCGGACTGTTTAAAAAAACAACAAAAAAAACAAGAGGTAAATATTGTTTTTCGATGTCTTGACCGTACCATTAGCACTCATGTTACTCCACTCTATGCCAGGGTGTAACTCAAACTAGGCGCTCTTGGCTGGTGACGTGGTTACCTAAGATGGTACACCCATACTTGCCCACTGGCTGGATCGTCCTTGAGAATGAAACAACACTGGTGACATTTTTGCAATATGAAACTGATAAGCGACATCTTGAAACCTGGCAAACACTTACTGGTGGGGCGCCACCCTCCCTAGAAGGCCATGCCTGCTGGCTAGCACCACCAGCTGTGGGAACAGGGCCTCCCAGGCAAAAGTCATGGCTTCACCCACCTGTCTCGGGGGATTGCTGGAGATGTTCATCCAGCAGAAGTCCCAGACTTCCCCTCGGTCCAACACCACCCTGCCTGAGATCTGCCCAATAGCTGGGCCTTCACAGTGATCTTGTTTCTGCTCCACACATGAGTTCCCACCCAATCTGCAGTGATCATGACCTGGGTACTGTCTGCTGTGGAAAGTGTCAGGTCTGAACCCCTACCTTTCTGACTACAGAAGATGCCTGCCCTGTCACTTGCAAACACATCTCAAATCTGGGCCTGCATGCCCTGTGTTTCACTACATAGATGGGAGTCAAACTCAGGGAAAGAGGAAGAACTGACCAGGATCTGTTTTAGGGGTAGACAAAGGCTGATTTTCATCTATAAGTAATACAAAAGTGACACCCTCAGAACTTGAGATTTTTCTTGTGTTTTCACTTTATTACTGTTTGAAAACCGCATAAATACACATTGGGCTTGATTACAACTTTGGAGGAGGTGTTAATCCGTCCCAAATGTGACGGATATACCACCAGCCGTATTACGAGTTCCATAGGATATAATGGACTCGTAATACGGCTGGTGGAATATCCATCACTTTACCGTCACTTTTGGGACGGATTAACACCTCCTCCAAAGTTGTAATCAGGCCCATTGTCTCTAAGTTAAGCCTCACTGCTTTGTGCCAAGTATCCAGAGGGTTAAGTGAAGGTTTACTTAGTGACTTTTGTGGTTAAACCTGACAAATATTGTGATTTTTGAGGTGGGTTCTTACCTCAACTAATACTCCAATTTCTTACAACATTGGTTACTGGCAGAATTAATAAGGTACCCAAATCTGCTGGATGAGAGGAGGACCCATGTACCCATCCTGGACTGACCTTCATACCTCTCCTGAGCCTGCTGCAGGAGCCCTTGCTTCTCTGCAAAGGGTTGGGTGGACAGGTTGGTTGCACTGGCACTCACAACGCTAAGCCTGCTCCACAACAATGGAAGGGAGTGATATGAGAGGTGCAATCTAAGCAAGACACAGTGGTGCCAGGCTGTATGGGTACACCATATGGAACAGTGGATCTGAGTGGCAGCAAAAATGCACTGGAAGAGGACGATAGATTGGCTCATGAGGGCCAGACTACCAGGCGGCATCTGTGACTAGCATGACCCAAAACCATTCTCTCTGGCCAGGTCATTGAAGGAGTTGCAAGCTGCCAGGCTGCTTGGCCTTTGCTTTGTTGTGTGGAGAGGTCCTCAGGGAGGGGTTTCATTAAAAGCAGACCTTTGATTTGGATACTCCCAGGTGGGGTGGAAGTTCTTTCCTTGAAACAAGAGATGAGGTTGGCCAAGCAGTCCATTCCTAAATGGACTAAGCACAATCAACTGATCAGAGTATGGTGCTGATTGGACCATCCTCGAACAGGCTGAACTGCATGAGTATGTCACTTTGAACCACAACCTGGTCTCTGGGAAGGCAGGCTCAGAGAAAAAGTCTGTCAGATTGGGCTGAAAAGTTGTCGCAGAACAGGCTCCTGAGGGCCTGAAGCAAGCCAGCCCAGGCCCTTCCGGGACCTGGGGAGAACAAGCAGACCACAAGTGGGTCCCAAGCACCATTTTCCTTCTAATCCAGAGGAAAGCTACCTGCCTTCCTTATAATCCGTGCACACCGAGAGACAGAGGGGGGCATTCAAGAAAATGTGCGACCTTCTGGAGCCCTGGCTGAACTTGACAAGTCAAATGAACCCTCATCAGGACTTCCAGAGCAGTCTAGCCATCTGGGCACACCTCCCCTTTCTATAGCTTGCGCAACCAGCTGGCCAGACTAAGAGTGACCAGGTGGTCTGTTTTGAAGGCTGGCCATCTGGTAGCACTATATCTTATGAATCAGATTTTACTGGCTTTTGTAGTGGCCTGGGGCTCCATGGAGCATGTACTTGAAGCCCGAGCTGGGCCTCAGGCACAAGGCTGTAGAAAGGCCTCAAAGAGCTCTAAACCAGGGACAAGTCAGACATTTTTCACTGAGCAAAGGAGGTGAGCCATGCCAGAGACTGTGGGATCAATCAATCAATCAATCAGTGAATTTATAAAGCGCGCTATGTACCCGACAGGGTTTCGAGGCACTGGGGGAGGGGGGGTACTGCTAGCGTTCGAAGAGCCATGTCTTGAGGAGTCTCCTGAAGGTGAGGAGGCCCTGGGTCTGGCGTAGTGAGGTGGGGAGAGAGTTACAGGTCTTGGCGGCGAGGAAGGAGAAGGATCTGCCGCCAGAGGTCTTGCGCTGGATACGGGGGACGATAGCGAGGGCGAGGTTGGCGGAGCGGAGTTGACGTGTGGGGACGTAGAAGTAGAGTCTGGTGTTTAGGTAGGTGGGTCCGGTGTTGTGTAGTGCCTTGTGTGCGTGGGTGAGGAGTTTGAAGGTGATCTTTTTATCCACCGGGAGCCAGTGGAGGTCCTTCAGGTGGGGGGAGATGTGACATCGGCGGGGTATGTCGAGGATCAGGCGGGCGGATGCGTTCTGTATGCGTTGGAGTCGTTTGATGTCTTTCGTTGGGATGCCTATGTAGAGTGCGTTGCCGTAGTCAAGTCTGCTACTGACGAGGGCTTGAGTTACCGTCTTCCTGGTTCCTGTTGGAATCCACTTGAAGATCCTGCGGAGCATGCGGAGGGTGTAGAAACAGGAAGAGGAGACGGCGTTGATCTGTTTGGACATGGTGAGGGCAGAGTCGAGGACGAAGCCGAGGTTTCGTGCGTGGCTGGCTGGGGTGGGTGGGGGTCCGAGGGCGGTGGGCCACCAGGAGTCGTTCCAGGCCGAGGGGGTGCGTCCGAGGATGAGGACTTCCGTTTTGTCGGAGTTGAGCTTCAGGCGGCTGTTGTTCATCCACTCCGCAATGGATTTTAGTCCCTCGTGGAGGTTGGTTTTGGCGGTGAGCGGATCTTTGGTCAGGGAGAGGACGAGCTGGGTGTCGTCGGCGTAGGAGATGATGCTGAGGTTGTGATGACGGGCCAGTTGTGCGAGGGGGGCCATGTAGACGTTGAACAACGTTGGGCTAAGAGAGGAGCCTTGGGGGACGCCGCAGATGAGGTTGGTGGCTTTGGAGAGGAAGGGTGAGAGTCGGACTCTCTGGGTTCTGTCGGAGAGGAAGGATGAGATCCAGTTGAGGGCTTTGTCTTGGATGCCGGCTTCGTGGAGACGGGTTAGCAGGGTGCGGTGGCAGACTGTGTCGAAAGCGGCTGATAGGTCGAGGAGGATGAGGGCTGAGGTTTCGCCGTTGTCCATTTTTTGTCTGATGTCATCTGTGGCAGCGAGGAGTGCGGTCTCAGTGCTGTGGTTTCATCTGAATCCAGATTGTGAGGGGTCTAGGATGGAGTTGTCTTCTAGGAAGTGGGCGAGCTGCGCGTTGACGATCTTCTCGATGACCTTCGCTGGAAAAGGGAGGAGAGAGATCGGTCGGAAGTTTTTGAGATCGTTGGGGTCAGCCTTGGGTTTCTTGAGGAGGGGTTGGATTTCTGCGTGCTTCCAGCTGTCCGGGAAGGTGGCGGTGTTGAAGCAGAGGTTGATGATCTTGCGGAGTTTGGGGGCAATGGTGGCGTCGGCTTTGTTGAAGACGTGATGAGGCACGGGTCCGTGGGAGATCCTGAGTGGATGGAATTCATGGTTGTTAGGGTTTCGGTGTCGTCTACTTGGGTCCAGGTGGTGAGGCGGCAGGCGTGGGAGGAGTCGTCGGGGGTGGGGTCTTGCGGAGTTGCGGTGTTGAAGCTGTCGTGGATGGCTGCGATTTTCTGGTGGAAGAAGGTGGAGAGATCGCCGCAGAGTTTCTGGGAGGGAGGGACGTCGTTGACGTTGGCGTTAGGGTTGGAGAGTTCCTTCACGATGCAGAAGAGTTCTTTGCAGTCGTGGGCGTTGTTGTTGAGGCGTTCTGTGAAGTGGGTGCGCTTGGCGAGTCGGATCCGTTGGTGGTGTTCACGGTTGGGGTCCTTGAGGGTGGCAAGGTTGTCGGGTGTGCGCTCGAGGATCCATTTCTTCTTGAGTTTCTGGCAGGTGCGTTTGGAGGTGGTCAGTTCATCTGTGAACCAGGATGGTTTCTTCTTTTCTTGGTTGGCGGTGGGTTTCTTGAGTGGGGCTAAGGTGTTGGCGCAGTTGAGGATCCATTGATGGAGGTTGATGGCGGCGGTGCTCGGGTCGGTGGGTTCGGGTGGTGGGTATTTGGCGAGTGTGCTGGTCAGTTGGTCTTCGGTGACTTTTCCCCAGCGGCGGTGAGGCGGTAGAGGGATGCGGTGGTGTTCGGTGTTTTTCTTGAAGGTGAAGTGGACGCAGTGATGGTCGGTCCAGTGGAGTTCGGAGGTGTGGCTGAAAAAGAGATGTGGTTGCTTGAGGTGAAGAGTGGGTCAAGCGTGTGTCCGGCGATGTGGGTGGGGGTGTTGACCAGTTGACGGAGTCCGAGGTTGAGGAGGTTGGTGGTCAGTGATGCGGTGTTGGCGTCGTTGTTGTTTTCCAGGTGGAAGTTAAGATCTCCCAGGAGGATGCCGTGACACAGTGGGCCAGAGAAGAGAATGCAGGGCCAGGGTCTTCCACCCCAGGGTATGTGGGAGCTCTGACCTGAGCTTTTTAATTTTGTGAAGCAGGGGAGCTCAGCCCAGGCCTGCGGAACTCTGTCCTGTGCTCAAAGTGACACAGTGGGCTGGAGAATGGGGCACAGGAAGGAAGGCTTCCAACCTTGTGCCTGCAGGGCACTTTGCAACACAGCTGGCTGGAGAATGAATTCCATGGCTGGAGGCTTCCACCTCTGTGTAAACTGAAGCTCTGACCAGGTGCCCAGTCAGTGCTTCTTAATCTGGCCAAGCAGATGTCCTTGTGTACCTTTAATTTTGGCAATTTGACTGTTCTGCGAATGCCTTCAAATAGAAGTCAGAGATAACATGAATCCTCGTATCGAGAATATGACAAGACTACAGACAAATATTTGAATCTTTACCAGAGGGTATTCCCTCTTAATTATTTGAAGTAAGTGCTTTTTTGTTTGGTAGAGAGGTCTTCATATGCCTTTTCATCAAGAATGCAGTGGGAAACATGCTTGGGCCATTTTGGAAAGTTGAGCTGTCCATCAGCATGGAAAATGGCAGCAACACCATCTTTTAAAATTTAAATGGGAGGGGTGCCAGGCAGCCCCCCTTCTAGAGCCTATTATGGCCCCAGGGGCCCCATTGCCTGAGGCCAAAATTTAAATGAAAAGGGGGCATTTGGCCCCCTCCATGTGCCTCATTAAGCCCATCCCCAGGGCCTTATTTATTTTAAAGGGGTGGGAGGGCATATGTCCCCACTCCCTAAGCCTCCTCAGGCTCTGTGGACCTTATCCCCAGGGGGCTGTGGTCAAGCAGCTCCCCTCCCTGAGCCTATTTAGACTAAAAAGACCCCATTCTCCAGGGCTGTGTGTATGTATAGCCAGTGTGTAGTTATAGTTAGGGCCAACTTTTCACATAGACCAATCCAAGCATTTTTTGTTTTGTTTTGCTAATATCTTTGCTGCCATTTGACAAATCTTAATGAAATTTTCAAAACTATTATTCTAGTTAGTTCAGCTGCTGTGATTTGTCAATTGGGGGCCGAGAAAAAAGGAGGGGTCCAAATCACTTTTTTCCCATGCAATGTCTATGAGGATTTTGCATTTTTTGAACATGACTACAGCCCGAACTGCAGAATGGATTTTCCCCAAATTTGTCAGAAAGCTAGACCTTGACCAGAAAGATCTCTTTTTGTTATTTGGTGCAAATATTTTCAGTTGTTATAGAGTTATTAAAGCAAATAAAATATAGAAATCTAGGGAGGCAATCTACTGCTGATCCCCCATGGGGGATCTGCTGATCCGGGTGAAAAGCAAGGCCCTGGTTGGCTGGCCTCAGCCTTACAGGAAAGTTGTGGCTACCATTTTGTTTTTCATTTGGGCTGGGGAGGGAAATAAAGTGTAAAAACACATAAGGGTTTAGGATACAGGTATCCTTATAGTTATAGCTATCAGAAGAAACTATAACTCGTGCCATTAAGTAACTGTAGCCACAAGTTATAGTTTCATGACATAAGTATAACTATAACTGTTGAATGTCTATGGTTTTGTGTGGGTAAACGTGAACCTAACTATAACTGCTCTGTAACCTTTGGCTCCACTCCCTGAGCCTGTAAAGGCCTGTTGGACCCCATTACCTGGGACCGGCTTACTTGCTGTGTCCTGTGGAGCCCATCCCCAAAACACAGTAGTTTCCCTGACAGCACCATAGTGGGCATAGAAACATGGGTTTGCCTCCATCTGATGGGAGCCATTATTAATTTCCTGCCAGATAGATCAAACATGCAAGTCTGCTACCTGTCAGCGGCAGAGTTAAATATACTCCTGCTAGCTGGGAGAAGACTTCTGTTTTGTTTCCCTGCCTACATTCCTGTGGACAGGGAAACAAAACACATATTGCTCCCGCCTAGAGAGAGCATGCAAGAAAGAGATATTCCCTCCAAGTGCGAGCAGTGCTGGCTCCTGCACCATGGGGTCTTGTTGGCTGGGGCTGCATAGACCCTGGGTCTCCCCCAACAGGCCCCAATGTGGTGGTTGGTGGGTGCCCCAGGGTGGGCATTGGGGCATCCACCTAGAGATAAGGCAGGCCCATGCCACCCTCTCCTTTAGAACAACATTCAGCCCCAGAGGAATGAGTCCACAGGGGCCTGATAAGTTTCGAGTAGAGAGGCTTTGCGGGCCATTTCCTCTTTTTATTGCTTTTGCCGCTGGGTGATGGGGTATCTGGGGCCTGATAAGTTTCAGGGAGGGGCGCTGCAGCCCTCCATCCCCTTAAGAATTCAGCCCTGGGGGATGGGGTCCATGGGGCCTGTTAAGGCTCAAGGAGGAGGGCTGCATTTGTCCTCACGGGATGGGATCCCCGGGTCCACAAGAGGCTCAGAGAGTGGAACTGTGTGGCCTGCTCCACCTAATTATGTTAATGGGCCCCAGGAGATGGTGTCCACAGGACATTTTAATGCTCTGGGACTGGGCCATTCTTCCCCATCCATTTTTATTAAAATACAGCCTGAAGGATTCACTGGGGTCCATTTGGGCTTGGAGAGAGGGGCCTTGTGCCCCCTCACCAAATAGTAAGGTATTATCGTCCAGTGGGATGGAGTTCCCTGGCTCCTTAAGGCTCGGGAGCGGGAGGCACATGCCCCTGTCCACTGTAATAAAAATATGGCCTTGAGGTTGGCGTCCCCAAGTCTGACGAGGCTTGAGGAGGGAGGCTGCGCTGCAGCCCTCCCTATTTTTGATTGTTTTTTGCCCCAGGGGCCGGAGTCATTGGTGCCTGATTTCTTTTACGTTTTGCCTCAGAATATGGGGTCCCCGGGCCACAATAGTCTTGGTGAGGTCAGTTTTGCAGCCCCCCTCTGCTTAATTATGGAAATGGGTCCTGAGGGATTTGGTCAACAGAGTCTTTTAAGGGTAGAGGAGGAAGCCAGGTGCCCCCTTCCCTTTAATTAAAATACAGCCCTGGGGGATGGTCTCCCTGTAGCCCATTAGGGCTTGGGTATGGAGGTCATGTGCCCCTCTCCCTAAATAGTAAAGCATTTGGCCCTGGGTATGAAGTTCCGGAGCCTCTTAAGGCTGGGGCAGGGGGGGACATGGGCTCCCTCCCCTATAATTAAAGTATGGTTCTGGGGATGGGTTACCCATGGTCTCTTAAGCCTCAGGGAGTAGGGCCACATGCCCTTCTCCCCATTAATTAAAATATGGCCCTGGGGTGTGGGGTCCTCAGGCCCATTTGTGCTTGGGGTGGGGGCCACATGCCCCTCTCTTAATGTAAACGTATTTGGCCCCAGTCAATGATTTTCCCATGATCTCTTAAGGCCACGCATTCCCCTGCCCTAATAATTTATTTTTTGTCCCTGGGGGCTGTGGTCCCTGAAGGCAATAGTTAGTTGGGAAAGGGGGCAGCTCATACTTCCTCCCTTTTAAAAAAACAAAAACTGCCAGCGACTCCAGGGGCCAATAGTGGCTTGAGGAGGGGGCTATGCGACCCCATCACCTGGCAAGTGGTTGGCTGCTTGTAAGGGGGTGGGATTGGATGCAGGGCTTGGCTTCATGCCCTTCAACCAACCCCCTCACAGGGGTTGGCTCATTGTATGATATTAAAATATAACTTTATGTTTTTAAAAAAAAACTAGAAATTCACTGAAAAAACAATGCTTATAGTGACATTATAGTTAAAAATTGTAATCTTAATTTACGTAAAAAAAACCTTCCAAACTCATTGAGAAAAACAAAGGTTAAAGTCACACTATAGTTACGTCTGAAAATAGGATCTGATTGTGTTTTCAAAAAGCCTTATAAAATCATTGAAAAAACAAAGGTTAAAGAGATGTTATAGTTAGGTGTGATAATAAGACCTGATTTTTTATTTTAAAAAACCCTTTGAAATTCACTGAACAAAACCAAGGTTAAAGCGATGTTACAGTTAGGTGAAAATTTCAATGAAAGCAATAAATCATAGAAATTCACCAGTTATAGTTAGCATATTTGTGCCTCTGCCATGCACTGGTTATGACCACACATATTACATCACTCATGACATGTTCATTAACATCATTTATGACATCACTGATGACATCTCAAATGACGTCATTCATGACATTACAGATTACATCACCCAATGAGTGTGTTAGTTTGTTTTATAGTTCACATTATGGCGGTTAAACTTATGTGCCCTTCTCCTGGAAGGTGGGAGAAGTTTCTGGAAAGGTTCTTTGAAGTTCTTGGAATTTCTTGACTTCCCTGGCCTGGCTGCAAGCTGGCTCCTGTGACAAGGGTGGTCAGGCATATTGTGAAGAGGCAGGGTACAGCCTATTCAGATGCAGGTGGGGCTGTGCTCAGCTTCTTCCCCCATCAAGCTAGTTAATGGCTCATTGAAGCACATCTAATCCCACTATTGTGTACCTGTTTGAGAGGAATTCACAAAGTCTGTCATCTACACCGAGTCATGGGACCCAATAGAGGCTGCAGGCACAAACGGCAAATGGCAGGAAAATGCCAATTTTATAAAAGTGGCATTTTCAAAATTGTAAAGCAAAATCTGACTAAGGAGGGGCTATCATTACAAATTCCATAGGTGCCAAACCTGACAAATCAACCTTCTCTCAATTCGGAATTAGAGCTATTAAAGGTAATAAGGAATCCCTAATGTTATCCTATGGGAGGGAGAGGCCTCACAGTAGTGAAAAATTAACTTGGGAGTTTTCACTACCAGGACATGTAAAACCTAGGAGTACATGTCCAACCTTTTAATTACACAGCACCCTGTCCTCTGGGGTACCTAGGGTCTACCGCAGGGGTGACTTATATGTTATAAAAAGGAAATTTAAGTCTTGGCAAGGGAGTTTAAATGTCAAGTCGACATGGCAGTGTGACACTGTATTCAGGCTGCAATGGCAGACCTGGCACAAGCTTTTAGAGGGCTATTTAGGTGGATGACACAATAAATGCCGCAGACCCACTGGCAGCATTTAATTTACAGGCCCAGGGTATATGGTATACACCACTCTAGAAGGGACCTACAAGTAAATTAAATACGCAAATTCGGTTTTAGGGAGAGAGCACAAGCACTTTAGCACTGGTTAGCAGTGGTAAAGTGAACAGAGTCCTAAGGGCAACCAAAACAAATTCAGCAAAAAGTGTAGGGATAAAAGTCATATAGTTTTGGGGGACCCTACAGAGAGGGTCATTTTCAACACTAACTATAAAAGCACTTTACCTTTTGGTTTTTCCAGTGAATTTCCAAGGTATTTTGAACGTAAAGTAGTGAGTAGTGTGGCGTGAGCTACAGGCCTGGGCATTGCCTCCAGTCATCTGCAGCCATTAAACCTCTCCACACACAGCCTTCCTTGTGACTGGTGGAGGGATGGTTGCCGGCAACCAACTCCCACTCACACACAGCCTTTGCCTGCTCACAGCAACCCACAGCAGGCACCCAGGCTTGTGGAGGAAGAGCAGCCCGCTTTGCTCCTAGGGGACTCTTGTGGGACACCCAAGGAATTTCAGAAACCTATAACAATATATTTTTCTAAAATTTGGCCCGCTCTGGGAAACCCCACAAGGTACAGTTGGTCAGGGTACTCCTACCTTCCCCCTTTTACCTCTTTATTTTTTATTTTCAGGACACGGAGACCAAGTCCCCGTGTTCTGAAACGGCTGCTGCCAAGTTTCTCTTCATGTTGAAACCAGCTAATCAGAGCACACTCTCCTGCAGTTTGTGGGAGCCTATTGCTCCTGTGAGTGTGATGCTGCTGATGGGAAAAATCCCCCTTAGCCAATCAGATTATTCTAAGTTTAGAAGATGCGTTATTGCGGGACTCTTGCAAGCCTCCTGCAATCCTAAGTGTCCAGGCATACAAAGATTTTGAACTTCAATTTCTCAAAACTACTGATGTAAAGCAAATCACAAAGAGAACACTTTCTGGACCAAGCTTTATTTTTTTGTCAAATTTGGTGTAATTCTGTCCAGTCATTTTTGTGGTAACACTGTTCAATTTTCCTATTTGCATCGGGAAATTGTGTTTTGGGATTGCCACCTTTTTTAACTTTGTCCCCAATTGAGGGATCAACTGAAACTTTCCAGGAAGGAACTAAGGTGGATGAACTTTAACAAAAGCTTTTAGCGAAGCAAGAAAATGCTCTTCGTATGGTAACTGCGTCCTAGCTATATATTGTGTAATATATAAGGATAGATAGATAGATAGATAGATAGATAGATAGATAGATAGATAGATAGATAGATAGATAGATAGATATTAGGTTTCTGACTTAATAATGACACTGAGGCCCTCATTCAGAATTCAGCCCTCCATAATACCGCTCCGCGGTCAAAAGACCGCGGAGGGTATTATGAGTTTTTCCCTGGGCTGGCGGGCGGTCTCCAAAAGACCGCCCGCCAGCCCAGGGAAAAACTCCCTTCCCACGAGGATGCCGGCTCGTAATCGAGCCGGCGGAGTGGGAAGGTGCGACGGGTGCTGTTGCACCCGTCGCGTATTTCACTGTCTGCAAGGCAGACAGTGAAATACATTTTGGGGCCCTCTTACGGGGGCCCCTGCAGTGCCCATGCCGTTGGCATGGGCACTGCAGGGGCCCCCAGGGGCCCCGCGACTCCCCCTCCCGCCATCCGGTTCCCGGCGGGAGAACCGCCAGGAACTGGATGGCGGGAGGGGGAGTCGGAATCCCCAAGCCTTGGAGGATTCCTTGGGGGCATCGGGAAACCGGCGGGAGACCGCCGGTTTCCCTTCTCTGACCGCGGCTAAGCCGCCGCGGTCAAAATGCCCCGCGGGGCACCGCCGGCCTGTCGGCGGTGCTCCCGCGTGCCGCGGCCCTGGCGGTTCTATACCGCCAGGGTCGTGATGAGGGCCTGAATCTGTTTGGCTTGCTGCACTTGATAAGGGTGAGAGACAGAGGGCCTCATTCAAATGGAAATGAAAGAGCAAGAATGCATGGTATTTACAGAAATGCGGTGCATCCCTGTACTTTCTTCTGTGCTGGTGCACAGCAATCCAGGCACCATTGCATCATGGTGCTAGGGTGACTGCACTGCAGGGATGATTGTTTATGTGCAGAAGGGACACCTTCCTGGATAGAAATAATCATTAATGGCATTTTCCTCTTTCAGAATGCAGCACACATAGAAAGCAGAAAAACAGGGAGAAATATTGTTATTTTTCCCTGTTGCAGCACTTTAACGCCACCCTTGAGGTGGCAGAGGAACCTGGTCCATTCCCAGACTTGTAAATCTGGGAGTGCATCATATTCCGTCAGGTTCCATGGGTGTTGCGTGGGATTACACACAGCAACACCCATGGAACGACCCTTTCACTTAGAGTTATGCCTGAAAGCAGGCAATTATTTACAAGGCCACGAAAAGCCATTCAATGTGGCTTTGCGTGGCCTTGAAAATATGGGCCGGCACACTGCGGCACTGGAGTATAAAAAAATAAATGACACTCCTTTGGTGCAGTGTGCCTTGTAAATGAGGCCCAGAATGTGGTAACTAGGGCTGGCACCAACTTATTTAGAACATGGGCTCCTGTGTCCTGGAATTTTCTATGATGAAGATGGCTGAGATGTCTTTCCTAGATGAAGAACCTAATAAACACTTCCTACTGGCTCCTGACTTCTATTCAGGTTATGCACCCTGCTTTAACACTGGTGACGGGATTAAAATCGTGAAGAGGAAAAGCCATCTTGTTGGAGTGTAGTTATTATAATCAAAAATGAACATGAAATGGTTGCAAATTAATGTATAATGATGTCGCATAGAAAATTGTATTAATATGCTTTTAACACACGCGTGTGAAATGTGCCCACGGGGAGTGGCCACCAATGTATACGATGATAAATGAAGTTGATTAATAATGAATTATTGAATTATTGAATTATTGATGTACTAATGTGTGGATTTGTATTAGCGTTAAGAGTTATATGTTAAGATTTTGCTAAACTTTATTACTAGGCCTTAGTTAGCATGAGTCGGGGCATA
The DNA here is from genome assembly GCF_031143425.1 of Pleurodeles waltl. NCBI lineage: Eukaryota > Metazoa > Chordata > Amphibia > Caudata > Salamandridae > Pleurodeles > Pleurodeles waltl. The sequence goes on along the minus strand of NC_090439.1, from coordinate 1,082,439,900 downwards.
GCTGCCGGTCTCATACTAAATGTGTTTTTCTAACGTGCAATGTGCTGACTTGCTGAAGGACATGTAGCCGTACATTTCCAGAAGCTAGAAGATGTGTGTGACCGTAGTAAATTCTTTCTCATGAGACTCGACTTGCTCAAGGAGACATTCTTCCATGTTGATGTCGTGCTTTGTTCTAATGTTTATGATCTTTGCTTTTCTGAAATCTTATTCGAGTTGCCATATTGTGACAGTGCTAATGTGTTTTATGGTATTGAGACTAATAAACTTGCTAGTAGAGTGTAATCAATAGGGAATAAATATCATAAATCTTACAAAATTTTGTGTGGTTATTCATGACTGAGAGGTTATGGTGTGTTCTGATTCTTATTAATGTCATTAACTAACTTGATTGATTTGCCATTGTGAATATTGATGAGGTTATTGATCTATAGATTGACATGTTGATTAGTTATCTTGTCTTAAGGTGTCTCCAATCAGGGTCAAAAGATTAATTGGCCTAAAACGAGTCCCAGATTAAGTAAATTTCCTAAACGGGACGCGTTATCAGTTCCGGTAGCGGAGGACGGTTTAGGCCCTTTGGGGCCCTAGGACGAGGGACCACTGTTTTAGAAGTATTTTCAAAATAATGCAAATCGGAGAGATGATGTGCCCCTAAGTCCCAAATGACTTTCCTGGAATCTCAGAGCTTGCCGAAGTGAGTTGGGTATGTTCTGCGCATTCTAGTGATAGGTATGCGTGACGTAGAATTTGCGCTTGCTCAGCTTATGCATATTGCGGGTGAATTGTGAAGGTTTGTGAGAATTTAGACCAGGTAATGTTTTTAGTAGGAGTGGGCGTACTCCACAGTATGAGAGTAGGGAAGTCGACGAAATTAATGTGAGTGTGGCGCTTGGTGCTCAAACAAATTGTCCACGTGGTTGTTGGTAATGTACGGACCCGGCGTGGTCTAAGACTCCGGAGTATATTGATAAGTGTATGAGGCACTTGGTTTATGTTGTAATTTGTGCGGTAATAGGTCAATCGGGCGTGGTTGACGAGTCGAGTTTGAGTCAAAGCGTGTGAGTGAAAACTTCGATGGAGATTTGGTAAGTTCTAAAGTGCACTAGGACGAACCATTGACAAGTCGAGAGTGAAATTTGCTTGCGAGTGCGGGATCTGAGAAGGAGAGAGTAGCGGCCAAGGCTTCAAGTGAAATCTCTGTAAAGTTCTGAAGCGATTGTGTTACCCTTCCTGTAGTAAACCTGCAAACTTGAGTTTTGTTATTGAAGTGCTCGCAATATATTGCATTAGTTTTGTGTGAATAGAGAGTGAGGAAGACAAGCCGCAAGACTTTGTCAGCCGCAGTGTGTGTGAGTGTGACGTCATTGGAGCCGCGCTGGGATAGGTCAGCTAGTAAGAAAGGTCGCACACGGATTGGCAGCTGTCCGTGAGAGGTGATTGGTTGAGAAGGTAGGCGAAGAGTGTTCTGGGAATTAAAGTCACTTCCTGATTCAGTTATAACGAAATAAGAGACGCAAAAATTAAGTTCTTTAAGGATCTCCTTTGAGGGGAGATGTGTACATTACAGTGAGTGTGGGGGAGCCTACACCGCCATAAGATACTCCGGCTTATGCTGTAATGGAGGAGAAGGGAGTCGCGCCATGTCTTTGGCTAAAGCAATGGTGCAAATTAACAGAGAAAGATGGGTGTTTGGCGTTTCCAGAGAATGGAACCTTTAACATAGGGGTTCTAGAGAATTTGCGGAAAGCGTTAAATGAGCAAAAGCCGTCTCCGAGACCAGCTCAATTTGAGGCGTTAGCGATTTGGGAATTAATGGCCATACGACAGAGGCAGCAGAAATTCAAGAGGAGAATGAGGAAAGCAGAAAAGCAGAAAGCAGAAAAGACTCTAGTGGAGTCTAGATGGGATAGTGAGACCAAGATGTGGAGAAGGGAAATTAATAGACGGAGTAAGGATGTTTCCGGCAATAACTCAAGAGGCCGAGACACAGAGAAGAAAGGCCACTTGCAAAACAGACAAGGGCTCTAGTAAGCAAAAGGAGACTCAGCAGTCTTGGGTAGAAGCAGACGATTCTGATGAGTTTCCAAATCAGTTGTTACATGATCGACCACCACCATATGCCATAAATGACAATAGAACGAGTACTAGTGCAGGTCCTGTAAGTTCGACAGAGAATCAGGGGATCACAAATACAGTACAGGCAAATAATGTTACCACATCAGCTCCGATACAGAATGGTGTTAGTGTATCCACTGCACCCGAGACGCAGATACAGTTGCAGCCACCACCAGTTCAGAGGCTCTACTCTGATGTCCCAGTATTAGACACGACTACAAATTTGATGGTGCCGCCTGATCCAGTATACAGAAGATCAAAGTTAGTGGAGATTGAGCCAACTCCACATTTGCTGCCCCAGCCGCAGCAACAGGTGGTTCCGAATTACACTTCGGTCACAGGACCTATAATGAATCAAGATATGGGAGTCAATGACCCCCCGGGGTTGGGAAATGGACAGTCACCAGCTGCTATATCTTTGCCAATTACCTCTGGCCCACCAGTACCGCTGTATGCGCAGACGAAGCCTAGTATGTGTGACCAAGGAGTAATGACTCAAGAAGTGAGAAGAGGAGGGTTCACAGGAAGCTCCCAAGGGATGACACCGGGAGGACAGACAGTGGAGAGGTCTAGAGGTCTAGATCCTTGTTGGACTTCAGTCCGATTGGGGTTCCGTTAGAAACCGTGAGACAAGCAGGTTTGCGTCTACTAACTCCACAGGTGCTGAGTGCAAACACGTCACAAACTCCAATGGTGCCAGCTGGAAATATCTTGTTGCAAGGTTTAACTGCGCAACAGTTAAATAAATGGTTAGACAAGCTTAACACTCCACAGACTACTCCTGCGACAGCAGAGTGGTCAGAAAGAGAGGACTATCTGAATTTTGTGAGGTTGGGAGTGGAAGCAGCTGAGCTAGTTGAAAGGAGCATGGGAGTGAACATATTGAAAACATATACTGAAGCAGAATTAAGATATCTGTGCCCGCAAATACTCAAAGAAGTGAGTAAGGTGCACCAGAGTTTGGCAAACCTAGCAGACAAATACGGCATAGACATATATAATACTAGGCGAAAGCTGTGCCAGACACCGGAACCATAAAGATGTTACTGATGAGAGAGACAGCTGGAGGGGTTCTAGTTCATGTACCATGGTCTAGAGGTGACATCCTGTCATTCACAAATGACTTTCCCAGACTGAGGGAAAAGCCGATAGAATGGTATCAGCAGACGGATAGGTTTGTGAAGCTTGCGAAATGTCTTTGGGAAGACTTGAATACCCTGTTTGAGATCATAGTTCCAGCTGATTTGTGGCTTGAGGGCAAGAGAAGTGTGGATTGGCCGACGACGGAACCGGCAAGGGACAGGGTAACAGGAGCACCGTCTCCTGAGGTGATGAAATACTACTACAAGGTGATTGAGTTCTTGAAGCAGAAGGTGTCGCCGCAGAATATTGATTGTCAGAAAATTGATCGAACAGCACAAGAAGGCAAAGAGTCGATACATGCTTACTATGAGAGGTTGTTGAAGGCGTTCAAACACTACAGTGGCACAGAGGTCATAGAACGAAAATACATGAATCACCTTGTGTTCAGGTTCTTTGAAAGATTAAGACCAGAAATTAGACAGATGAATAAGAATCATTTGATCTGTTGGCAAGCGAAGCCGATTGATGAGGTATTACAGTACGTGAAATACTGTAGTGATGAGATTGAGTTGAAGCAGAGAAAGCTGAAAGAGAAGGTGATGGTGATGCAAATCAAAGCGGCTCAAGCAGGGATGCAGGGTAATGGAGTACAGCAGATGGTGCAGCAACCGCAAGGAAACAAAATGTTTCAGGCGGAAACGAGAGGCAGAGGTCGGGGAGGTTTTGTGAACCGTGGTCCAGATTTGAATACCATTGTGGTTCACAATGACGTGCAAGGGATGAAAAAGATGTCACCATGCCATGCGTGCGGGGGCGTGGGACACTGGAAGCGGGAGTGTCCGATGATGGTGCAGGATGGCGTTGTTCAACAAAGCAATGATGTCAGTGCATTTCAAAATGTGAGGGGTCCAAGAATGAGGGGTCCAAATCCGAACTTCCAGAATAACATGGTTCAGATGCAGGGTCTCCAGCCCACGCAACAAATGCAAATGCCACGTGTACAACCAGTGCAGGTGCAGCAAGTGCAACAGCAGATTCCCGTGGTACCTAGACAGCAAATGCAGTTGCCTTTAGCTCTGATGGGACAGCAACAGGTGATGCTTCTTCAACAGGTCACAGGTCAAACAATGAGTCAAAATAATGCAGTACAACAGTTCCCATTGCGTGGTGAGAATGGAATAAATGATGAATGGTCGGATGACTGTTCAAATAGTGAGGAGTGCAGGCTTGCAGCGTCCCTAGAAGTAGATCAGAGGGGCCCTTATGTGCAAGGAAAGGTAATGGGTCATAAGGTTTCATTCCTGGTTGACACAGGAGCTACACGCTCTACAGTCAGAAGTGCAGAAGTTCCAAAATTGCCTCTTTCAGGGCGTACAATAAAAGTGGTAGGAGTAGCAAATCGGCTCCTGACTAATCCAATTACAGATCCGGTCCAGGTTGAGATTGGTACCTTTCAGGGATTGCACAGGTTTGTAGTCTGCGATTCAAGTCCTGTGTCCTTGCTAGGGAGGGACTTGCTGTGTAAAACGAGGTGGTCGATCACCTGTTCCAATGAGGGAATTAAGGTACAGACCAACAGTGATGATGAGGGGGATGATGGCCAAATCTCAGAACCAGAGACGTAGACCACAGATGAGGAGTACTCTTTGATACGTTTTTTCCCGATGTTCACAGTAACCGATTTGCCAACCGAATTACAGGGAACAGTCACAGAGAAGGCATTGGAACTGCCTTTTAATTTGACTCTAGTACAGTACATTGATGATTTGGTGATTGCGTCCAAAACGAAAGATGACTGCAGGTATGATACTATTGCCTTACTGAATCATTTGGGAAAGAACGGACATAAAGTGTCCCCAAAGAAGTTGCAGTACTGTCAGAAAGAGCTGAAGTACTTAGGCCACCTGATTGAGAAGGGGCCAAGGAGAATATCCAAAGAAAGAGTGACAGCCATATTACAGATGAGTCCCCCGACATCCAAGAGAGACGTTAGGATGTTTTTGGGAATGGTGGGCTACTGTCGCCAGTGGATTCCAAACTTCTCATTTATCTCTAAGCCTTTGGTGAGGTTGACCATCAGGGAGGTAAGGATGGCCAGGATACCCTAACTATGTCAGAGAAAGAGATGAGGGTGTTCATTGAGCTGAGGGAATGTATATGCAGGGCTCCAGCTTTAGGTATGCCTGACTACACAAAGCCTTTTGTCCTGTTTTTTTCATGAACGTGATGCTTGTTCTTTGTCTGTCCTGACACAGGTCCATGGAGGTGCAAGCCGCCCAGTAGCATATTTTTCGGCTACTTTGGACCCAGTTGCAGCAGCCTTACCGGGTTGTCTGGGTGCAGTTGCAGCAGTTGGTCAAAGCCTTACTCAGTGTGAAGGCATAGTGATGGGACATCCTTTAACAGTAATGGTCCCACACTCAGTCGAGATACTGCTCACCCGAACAAAGACGCAGCATATGACAAATGCCCACCTGACCAAATACGAGACGATTATATTGGGGTCACCTAATGTGCCATTAAAACGCTGTACTGTGTTAAACCCGGCAACTTTGCTTACTAATGAAAATACAGATGTTGATGGTGCTGAGGAAGTAGAACATGATTGTCTTGAGGTAACAGAACTGTGCACCAAACCGAGACCTGACATTAAAGATACTCAATTGGAAGAAAATGATTAACTTATCTTTGTTGATGGTTCATGCCTGAGAGACTCAGTAGGAGTACTGAGAGCCGGATATGCTGTGTGTACAATAACTGGTATCCTGGAAGCATCTTGGCTCGAGAGAGAGTACTCTGCTCAAGTGGCTGAACTGGTGGCTCTTACTAGGGCTTGCCATGCCGCTGACAAATTGAAAGTCACTATCTATACTGATAGCAGATACGGATTTGGAATTGTCCATGATTTTGGCCAGTTGTGGTCACAGAGGGGTTTCATGACCTCTTCCGGTTCTCCAGTGAAAAATGGTGAAAGAATTAAGGAGTTGTTGCACGCGATTCAGTTACCTCTTGAAATTGCCGTGGTGAAATGCAGCGCTCATGTGAAATCACAAGACTTTGGGGGTCATTCTGACCCTGGGCCACCGACCACGGGAGCACCGCCAACAGGCTGGCGGTGCTCCCACGAGCATTCTGACCGCGGCGGTTCAGCCGCGGTCAGAAGCGGAAAGTCGGCGGTCCCCCGCCGACTTTCCGCTGCTCGGGGGAATCCTCCATGGCGGCGGAGCGCGCTCCGCCGCCATGGGGATTCTGACACCCCCTACCGCCATCCTGTTCATGGCGGGAAACCCGCCATGAACAGGATGGCGGTAGGGGGTGCCGCGGGGCCCATGCCAATGGCATGGGCACTGCAGGGGCCCCCGTAAGAGGGCCCCGCAAAGTATTTCAGTGTCTGCTTTGCAGACACTGAAATACGCGACGGGTGCAACTGCACCCGTCGCACCCCTGCAACTACGCCGGCTCAATTCTGAGCCGGCGTCCTCGTTGCAGGGGCATTTCCTCTGGGCCGGCGGGCGCTCTTTTGGAGAGCACCCGCCGGCCCAGAGGAAATGCTTGAATGGCCGCCGCGGTCTTCTGACCGCGGTGCGGTCATTTGGCGGCGGTACCTTGGCGGACGGCCTCCGCCGTCCGCCAAGGTCAGAATCAGGGCCTTTGTGTCAATGAGAAACGGATATGCAGATCAAGTCGCAAGGTTTTGTGCATTGAACTGTATATCGTTCAAGGATCAGTGGGAATTGTTACCTGAAACAGAAAATGAGGGGACGCGCATTGTAGGAGCCAGGAGGAGGTGTCACTGCTGCAGGGCAAGGAGCCCTTTAAATTCACGTTGCGCTTCCGCCGTTGCGGGACGCGCATTGGAGGAGCCGGGAGGAGGTGTCACTGCTGCAGGGCAAGGAGCCCTTTAAATTCACGTTGCGCTTCCGCCGTCGCGGGACGCGCATTGGAGGAGCCGGGAGGAGGTGTCACTGCTGCAGGGCAAGGAGCCCTTTAAATTCACGTTGCGCTCCCGCCGTCGCGGGACGCGCATTGGAGGAGCCGGGAGGAGGTGTCACTGCTGCAGGGAAAGGAGCCCTTTAAATTCACGTTGCGCTCCCGCCGTTGCGGGAAGCGCGCGGGCGGTGCCCGGGCAAAGCCCGGGCCAAGGGCGGGCCCGTCCTTAGCCCGTCAGAGACCGGAGGAGGCTGGGCTGGGCCCCCTCTCTTTCACCTGCAGTAAGAGATCTGCTTGTTATTTAAGAGTTATTTAAGAGAGTATAGATTATAGCACTATTCTACATTTCTTAAAATTGAGAAGCCCAATCTTTACTCAGCCCTTCCTTCATCAGTCCCTCCTCTAAGTTCTCCCACTGTAACTGCAATTTGGACATAATTCGGAGGGTTCCACTAAATAAGTATATAGCAACGAGCGGGACACCTCTACCTTTTAGCAGAGGCTGATAGGTAGGACCAGTCATTCTTGAAGCGGGACCTCTAACCTAAAAAAGAGCATTAAAAGTATCTACCTGTACTGAAGAGGATTTCGTCTCCTAGCCTGTTCAGGGACCAAGTATCTTGTGCCTGGCATTTTAGGTCACTTCAAATACTACCACCGGGCAAGAACCCAGAGTCCTGGAACCAGACCTAGTAGAGGTAAAGCATTAAACAGGTGACAAAAGGCATGGGGAAACGCAAGGCATCAGAACCCCCACGGGGGAAGGAGAAAATCACAAAAAAACTCAAGAATGCAGGCGAGAATTGTAGCATTGCTGAAATCGATGACCTTATAGAGGAGGTAGTCATTATTAAGTAATAGGGCCATCCCTCGGGAAGGTCCTGATAAAAAGATAACCTCCTATTATACAAAGAAAGCTGAAATAGAGAAAGATAAACTGATCGAGAGTGATAGTCAGCAAGAAGGAACTATACTGCCCGTTATTAGGATAGTTAGGCCCAAAGATGATAGAACCCGAGCCATACGCCCAAGTACTGTAGGTACTACCAGGAAGAAGGGCTACATGCGGAAGAGTGATATTGTGTGCTCTAACAAGTACGCAGCCCTGGCAGAATCCGCTACCAATAAAGCGCAGAATGCACAGGAGGGGGAACTTGTGGAAAAGCCAGATCAAACCATCACAATAGCACAGTCAGCTATAGAGAAGATACCACTACCCAATCAAGACCCAGAAAATTAATTAAAATGCAAAACAAGAAGTTTAACAGATCTTTACAATCTACTTTTTAGATTAATCCAGGAAGTCAGGGAGTTAAAACATGAAGTAAGATCCCTATCAGCTATTGTGGAAAAGGGGGGAGACAGGGGAACTCATAGAGTTCAGAGTGATAAGGAGATTTCAATAGCATCACTACACGTACAAGATAGACCCATACGTCCACAAAGTCTGAATGCCCTCCCAAACTTTATCCCAACTATAGCTAAGATTCCATATCAACCACAAGGATATGTGAGAGGGGTAAATGAGGGGAATATTGGATTGTGTAACTATCCCATAGGTAGGGCTGGAGTTCTACGCCAAAAATCAGGGAATTTCCTAAGGGAACCCCGTCTGGAAATAGGGTCACAAAAAGAAAAGGGGGAATCTACATTGAAACCCTTCACCATAGCTCAAAGTGACTGTATTCCTTCCACCATACGGAGCTGTTACTTTGAGGGGAAAATGAGTCCCCCTAGGACTAATGTTGGTTATTTGCTAAATGTTCAGAAATTGGCCCAAAATAGCATCGAAGATGAGGACTCTCTAAAGAATAAGCTCACACACTGGATCAGATATAAACACCACTGCCTATCCCTAACCCACTCAGATATTATGAGGGCAGAAAGAATGCCAGGAGAGACAGGCAAGCAGGACATTGTTGTATTGACATTAAAGGATGGAAGATTAATTGAAGGTCTGATTGACATGGAACAGAGAATCAGTGTCCACAAAACTAATGCTATGAGATTCAGCCCAGATTCATTTACTACTAAATCCACAGCGCAGAGGGGCAAACATAGAAATGGGGGAACGCAAATGAGAAAAGAAGACTCTGATCTTGAAACAGTGGACTGACTAACCCAACTAGACCAGGTATACGTGGGACCAAGTGGAGACTCAATAGTAGCCGAGCCCCATGAAGGGAATAACCATCAAGTTATAGGGGTAGGGAGCATAGGGGATCTTTTGCCCTGTAGAAAGGAATTGGCCACATCCCTGAGCCAGATTTCCAACACCACGACTTCAACTGGAAGGGGAACAGTCACTATGATTTCCTGGAATGTAGCAGGCCTAAAAAGTAAGCTTATAGACCCTGAATGGCAAGAGTATATTGATCAATTTCATGTCTGTCTCTTTCAAGATGTTAAAGGATCCACCGCACAAATTGGGATATAAAACCTTTTTTATCAGTGCAACTTCAGCAGCCAGAGGGAGGCCGTCTGGGGGGCTGGTTGTATGGGTGAAAATCTCCCTAAATACTGAGATATGTATACATGATGCAGAGTCTGAGGATATCCTGTGGTTGGTACTGGGTAAAAAAATAAGGTGCTATCCCATTTGTTTAACGTGTATATAAGGCCTAGAAGATCAAATCAGGTGTCACTCGAAGTAGAACTATTAGATGGCTTGCTCAAAAAATTCCAGTAGGAGAGACAATCATGAGAGGGGGTGATTTTAATTGTAATTACGAACCTATAATTGGTCTTGAACATCTAGCAGAAGACGAAGATCTAGTAAGAGCAATCCCCCATTTAACAATAGAAGAAACTGTCCCCGGTACTGTGGCTGCTTTGCAACTTATGGGCCTCACACTAAAGCATGGATTGAGGCCGTGTAATGGTAGAGTAGGCCAAGGCGGCCTTAATATGGATACCTTCCAGAGAGGCAATGCTACCTCAAAAATAGACTATATTATGCATAGCACAATCACATGGGAAAGAATAGCGACTTTTAAAATAGATAAGAGGAGGGAAAGTGATCATTTCCCATTAGTAATTGAACTCAGGGATTACCTCCTAGATTTTGGAACATATGGAACATGATAAGGTGGAGTTACAACCCACTCTTAGCAACAATAGAAGGGCAGTAAAATGGCCGGCAATATTAGGCAATTCGGGTATTATGACACATATTTATAACACATATGCAGACCTTTTGGAACCTCACGCACATAAAAATCGTAATGACATCCCTATTATGGCCCTCCACCAGTCAATGAGTACTGCACTAAGACCCTCCCTCACCAAACAGATACAGCAAGAGCATAAAAAGGGAAAGGTGCAAACCACCCCATCCAACCCATGGTATACCACTGAATGTAGGGAGTGGAAAACAGTATTGGTAGAGGCCCTAAAACAAAAAAATCCATTAGCCGTACAACAGGCAAGGGCCGGCTACAAGAAAACATTGGCCACAGCTCAAAAAACCTGGGAGGACCAAAAATGGTATGACTTGCTGGCAGCAGCCAAACGTAATGACGTAATGGTTTTTTGGAAAATAGTTACTCACGGTAGCAAAGAGGGGATATCCAATACTGAACATCATATAGACCCCAAAGCGTGGGTTAACCATTTTACATACCTTTACTCTGATCCCCCCAGTTCTCATTCTCATCCTCCCCAGCACATGGATCTAGCCACCTGGGGCACCTTATCTGACATACAATTTAGTTTGGAGGAAACAGTGACTGCCATTAAAGCGATCAAAATAGGCAAAGCCCCCGGTTTGGACAAGATCCCTGGGTACCTGTTCAAACACAGTATAGAAATCTGGGCACCCTACATAAATTTACTAAGTAATGCCATAGCAAGGGGAGGTCCAGTACCTGAGACTTGGAAAGGGGCGGAAATAATCCCAGTCTATAAAAAAGGATCTAGGGAAGACCCTGGGAATTATAGGCCAATCAGCCTCATCGATGTCACGCAAAAAATGTATGCTAGGTAGTTGCTGAATAGAATTAGCTGCTGGATAGAAGAGAATAGTATCTTGACTATATATCAGGCAGGATTTAGACAGCAGACAAGTACAATCGATCAGGCTTTTAGGTTACTAGCAATATTGTGGAAATACACAAAATTAATGAAGGGCCATCTTTATATTGCGTTTGTGGACTTGCGGGCGGCCTTTGACCTGGTGCCAAGAGACACACTATGGGCTGCGTTAGGGAAACAGGGCATGCCGGGGAGTCTCTTGTGCCAGATAGAGAGGTTGCACGAAAATACTTATGCAAAGGTTCGGTGGGGTCCAAAGGGAGAGCTGACAGACTCAATACCCATTAAGAGGGGGGTGAGGCAGGGTTGTGTGCTTGCCCCAACCCTCTTTTCATTATATATTAATGATTTGGTAGAGTACCTAAAACAGAGCAACCATGACTCGCCAAGACTGAATGGAGACCCAGTTCCTGCCCTCCTTTTTGCAGATGATACCATCTTACTATCCCAAACCCCCATGGGTTTACAAACCTTACTAGGGATGTTTAGTGAATACTGTAGCTCGAAGGGGCTAGAAATAAACACAAATAAGACAAAATATCTGACTGTTAACCCCCATAAAGCACTTAAAAGAAGCATCCTGATTAGAGGGCAGGAATTGGAACGAGTAAAAAACTTCAATTATCTAGGGATATTGTTGGATGCTAAGCTGTCATGGACGCCGCACGTCAACAAAGCCGTAATTTCTTTAGCTCACAGTTCCATGGCAATTAGCAAAAATTACAAAAGCTCAAGAACCAGGATTGTCTCACCAGTGTTTGAGATCTATAGATACAAAGCGCAGGCTGCAGCTTTATATGGTGCTGAGCTTTGGGGAATTACAAATCTAACCCCGCTGGCATCCCAGGAAAACAGTTTCATGAGGGGGGTACTGGGATTGCCTCCATCTACTCCACTGATTCCTCTTATCTATGACATGAACATGAAGCAAATAGGCAAATTGGCAGCCCTGAGGCCGTTGCTTTATTGGTGTAGACTTTGGTCAACAACTGAACTGATCCATTATAGGCAAGTATTAATTGAGATAATGGACCTGGACAAGACTGTCTCCCTTCCGTGGCTTCACCACATAAGGTATTGGTTCTATAATCTAGGGCTGAAATCTTATTGGGAAGAACCGCACACACTTACATCACAATCCAAGATTCGACTAAAGCAATTATACTGGGATTTCTCTCTAACCAGCCCCCTCCACAGTAAGGACCTGGGTAGATTGTCCTCAAGCTTTTTGGACATTAAACCAATACCTAGAGCCGAGGAATGGATAGATACAATCCAACCTAGGTGAGCAAAAGTACTATTTATGAAGTTTCGGTATGGGATTCTCTAGATCAAGGCATTTACTATTAAATGGGGCTCTCAGACTGAGAGAAGACATGAGGCGAAATGTGGGTTGTGTAATATGGAGACCATTGAAACGGCGGATCATGTTCTCTTAATCTGTAAAGCCTACGACAAACCAAGGAAAAAATGGATCCGACCCATCTGCAGGAACATAGGAATCAGAAACTACAATGAAGCGGCCAGATTCCTGAGATCTGAGAAACACGTCAAAAGTGTTCAGACTCCTCCTGAGCCACTTGCAGATCCAGCAAAGGAAAACACCATAACACAAAAGGAGGGCATTGATCAGCAACCTAAAAAGCCGAACAGTAAAAGAACACTGAGAGGAGATAAGTGGCCAGAATCGCAAATTGAAAAAGGGAAAGTGGTCATTAGTGAAATAATAGAGGAGGAGGTCAATACCACAAGGAAAGAAGACCTGAGTGAAGGAGAACTACAGGGTGACTGCAAGTTGAAAAGAGAGAGAAAAGCAAACAGAAGATACGCAGGTCCTGAATGGGCGTATGCAACTTAAGCTGAATGGCACCAAGAGTTCTGGGCTTTCTGTTTTGATCGTGAAGTCTCAGGTCAATATTATGGTAGTTGAAGTTGGCTACAAATAAAAGAGACTGTGTTAAGCTGAAATTGAATAAAGGGAAATCTGAGAAAAGAGACTGATAAATTATCGGATTTGACACTGTTAACCTGAATTGACCTTTTGAAAAATCGATTGTGACAAGCTGCTAACTGGATTGACAAAAGACCCTGGGAGTGAATGAGAAAGCTGTAAATACTTGCTGAAGAAGGACTTTTTGCTTGGCTCTGTTGAAAGAAAAAAAGAAAAAAAAGGAGAACGTTATTAACCATCCTCATATTAGTTGATTACATTTATAGTACTTTACTTTCTGATTCTTTACAGATCATGCCTAGGTCAGGAGATGACATTGAGGGGAATAAGCGCTGTGAATATTTGGGTATTGCTTTGGGTGTTATGTGTGTGATATTCATTATAGCTTTGTTTGTGGAAATGCGTTTGGTGGATGAGATTGAAGATAACAATGCTACAGTTTCTGAATCTGCTACACTAACACCATGGGAGAGGTTGCAAAATATCTGCATGATGAAACTAATACAAAAGGGGAGCTGTCTACTAACGTTTTCTATCGCTTGCTGAGTGAGTATGTTGACACTATGGATGCGAAGGCTTGTTATGTGTGTACACAAATTCCTCTTTCAGTCCAAGAGGGAGTTACATATCACAGCTTGCCATTAACCCACAAGATTAGCTGTAGTCTGCTACTAACGCGTTTCTATAACCAAGAAGAATTGCAATATTTTTATTCAAATTATGATTTAGTATTCTCTTATGTGCCTATCATAGAAGATTTGAATAGTGTAGCTAAATATTATGCCATAAAGTTGATTAAGGGTTTCTTCGAGCCTAGAATGACAATTAGTACATCATATGCACACCGCAATAATTTGACATGCTTTCTTACACCTGTAGAAAAGAGCTTTCTAGATCACACTGAAGATAGAAGGAGGGTTTTAAAGGGGAAATTAGAAAAGGGCTTGCAGCAACGATCATTTCTTAGTAATAGTAATAACGGGATTAGGGAACAAGGGAAGCTAGCTTTAGATGCGAAACATGTAGGTAGGCTTTGCATTACTTGACCAAAGTCATATTATGACACTGTGTTTGTGGGAACGAGTGAGTGTAAGCATGTGTTTTTGTTTCAGAATAAATGGATTTTTATGCTAAATGGAATGGATCAAGCGATCCCAGGGGTCTATTATATTTGTGGACTTAGTGCTTTTTACCGTCTTCCAAAGGGATGGTATGGGACATGCTATTTGGGAATAGTTTTTCCAAAGATCTATCAATTAGATGATTTAAAGAAATTTCCGAAAGTGACAGAATTACTTTGTGCTAGACAAAAGAGAGAAACTGCTGCTGGTGTAGTAGGAGACATATCTGGAGCAATAATTCCTTCAGTGGGAGTTGTTTTGAACTCCATAAAGATACAAAAGTTGTCTACTATTGTGGATAACATGCTGACAAAGTTCACAGGGGCTATACTCCTGATGGATACTGAACTTGCTGCGGAGAGGGCTATGACTCTTCAAAATAGGCTTGCTTTAGACATTCTTTTAGCGAAAAGTGGCGGAGTCTGTAAGATGCTTAATGAGAGGCACTGTTGTGCCTATATACCTGACAATAGTAATGAGATTAGAAGTATGCTTACTAACCTAACAAGAGATAGTGCAGATGTGAAGGAATTGAAAGAGCCAGGAGTCTGGGAAAGGGTTGAAGAGGGATTTGTGCGTGTGGGAAGTTGGTTTAGTGGTCTTTGGCATGGGTTCTTGGGAAAATTAATACAGGGAATAGTAATTGTTTTGCCTTGTTTATTTGGATTATGGGTACTGAGCAAAATTTGTGAAAGAAGTAAAGCAAAATGGGCAACACATAAAGCGAGGAGGGAGGAAAAGAAAAGGGAGAAAATGTGCAGAGCAAAATATGAAAAGGCGAAGCAAAAAGAAGAAATTGAAATGAAGGAAATGAAAAGGTGAAAGGGTTGTAAAAAGAATGAATTTGTGTGATGACGAGTGTCATCAGAGGAGGGATTGTTGGAGTGTAGTTATTATAATCAAAAATGAACATGAAATGGTTGCAAATTAATGTATAATGATGTTGCATAGAAAACTGTATTAATATGCTTTTAACACACACGTGTGAAATGTGCCCACGGGGAGTGGCTACCAATGTATACGATGATAAATGAAGTTGATTAATAATGAATTATTGATGTACTAATGTGTGGATTTGTATTAGCGTTAACAGTTATATGTTAAGATTTTGCTAAACTTAATTACTAGGCCTTAGTTAGCATGAGTCAGGGCCTAGCTGCCGGTCTCATACTAAATGTGTTTTTCTAACGTGCAATGTGCTGACTTGCTGAAGGACGTGTAACCGTACTTTTCCAGAAGCTAGAAGATGTGTGTGACCGTAGTAAATTCTTTCTCATGAGACTCGACTTGCTCAAGGAGACATTCTTGCTGAATGCAACAGTATAAACTTGCAACAGGTACAAGGTCGCCTGAACTGGTAAAGACAATGGGACATCAATTACAGGAGCCAATGAACTATGTGAGAACTGTTTTAAAGTGAAAACCCTAATGGTGTGACAGCCAAATTATTGGTTGGAGATAATGATGCACCGGAATTTGCCCAATTGGAAATTAGGAGACTGTACAACAAGATTGATATAACCCCGTGTCACAAGGAGAAGCCAGCCATTCTGAGCCATTTTTGCAATTGCCATTACGTGCCATTTTTGCTAGTACCTAGCCACTTTGTCACTCTGTCTTAAAGACTTTGCTGTGTTTGACTCTTCAAACCATCCTTACCCTTGTCTTGCCCGTTCTATACTTTTCATCCTTATGAGGGAGGTATTCCTTATTGCCTGTATTGCTGAACTTTTCTGAGTTTCCTGGCTGATGGCGAATCAACTGATGTCCTGAGGACGAAGACTGAATCTGCAAGCTGACCCATAACGGAGGGTAACTATATGATGATGAAATTGTAGTTGTCTGTTTGCCTTTTCTTCCTAGGTACCAACTGCTTCTTTGATAGAGACCACAGATAGATGTTTTCTAAATTTGTGTTGCCAAATTGTTTTGCATGAAGCCCAACATGCCAATGCTAATTCAAGCTAGTTAAGGGGTTCACTAAACTGACGCAAATAGACAAATAACTGAATTGATGCTTTGTTGAATAATACGCTAATGATACTCCACTAAAGTTAATCCATGTTGACGTCGTGCTTTGTTCTAACGTTTCTGATCTTTGCTTTGCTGAAATCTTATTCGAGTTGCCATATTGTGACAGTGTTAATGTGTTTTATGGTATTGAGACTAATAAACTTGCTAGTAGAGTGCAATCAATAGGGAATAAATATCATAAATCTTAAAAAAAATTGTGTGGTTATTCATGACTGAGAGGTCATGGTGTGTTCTGATTCTTATTAATGTCATTAACTAACTTGATTGATTTGCCATTGTGAATATTGATGAGGTTATTGATCTATAGATTGACATGTTGATTAGTTATCTCATCTTAAGGTGTCTCCAATCAGGGTCAAAAGATTCATTGGCCTAAAACGAGTCCCAGATTAAGTAAATTTCCTAAACGGGACGCGTTATCAATCTCAATATCAGATTTCAACTTCATCACAGTTTTTATTAATTTTTTTGCTTTCAATTGGGTCCCTTGAACACACACCACTGAATCCTTCAGTTGGATCATACATCAACCTTCAGTGCATCGTTATTAAGGCACTGAGGGCCAGATGTAGGAAGAATTGATTTTGCGACTTGGAAATTTGGAGTCGGTGCGACTCGCAATTTCCGAGTCGCAAAATCATATGCAGAATGGTGTCTCAGACACCTTCTGCAAAATTGCAAGGGGGTCGCAAAGACCCACCTCATTAATATTAATGAGGTGGGTCGCAATTTGAGCCCCCCCTTGCGATTCCCTCCACTCACAGGGATGGTGGCCTGCTGGAGACAGCAGACCTCCATGTCTGTGACTGCTTTTTTAATAAAGCAGATTTTTTCTTTTGTATTGCAGCCCGTTTTCCTTAAAGGAAAATGAGTTGCAATACAAAAGAAAAAATGAAACCATTTGGTTTCGTTTTTTCAGAGTAGGCAGTGGTCCATTGGACCACTGCCTGGTCTGAAAAAATATTTTTTGCGACATTCACAAAGGGGAAGGGGTCCCATGGGGACCCCTTCCCTTCTGCGAATGAGTTAGCACCCACTTGACATGGGTGCTAACTGCAAATTGCTTTGCAACCGCATTCGCGGTCACAAAGCAATTCTGCATTTTGGTGCGAATCGCAAATAGGAAGGGAACACCCCTTCCTATTTGCGAGTCGCATTCCCATTTTGCGAGTCGGTACCGACTCGCAAAATGGGAATGTGCATCGCGATGCCCGTTTTGCATGGCGCAAACTGCGAATTTCGCAGTTTGCGCCATGCAAAAAGGTTTGTACATCTGGCCCTGTGTTTTACTTTTATGCCCTAAAATTTAGAGTTGCGGATGTCTGCGGCCCTTGCGCACAAGATAGCCTGTCTCCATGAGACGCGGGCTGGGTGACCGATCGTGCACGTAAGAACCTGTACCCAGGAGACGTGTGCTAAATGCCTGAGCGCACCACAGGTGACAACTTTATCAACACTGTGGAGTTGCTGAAGTTGGTGCAAACTCGCGAGCTGCAATAAGCTTGCTCTGCTTTCATGCACACAAGGAGGGCTAATGTGATAAACTCCACTGCCCGCAGAAATTGATGCAGACAGGCGTCTCAGTGGCAATTTTTGGAGATTGTTTTTTTTTTCTCCATTGAATGACTCAACTGCTGTGGCTTCTATGCGATGATAGGCACGCCAACTGAAGTGCCTCTCCTATATCTGGTCATATTTTCACATTCACAGTGTGTTTATTTTTCACAGCGATAGGCATGCCTCGAGTTCCTAAGGGCCATTTGGAGTGCCTTGCATGGTGATAGGCACACCTACACAGCGTTTACCATTTTTCTCGCATTCATGGGTGGTTTTCACGGTGATAGGCATGCCTCCTCTGGCAAACAAGTATTTAATTCTGGAAACACGTGTGCATTTTAAGGGCATTGTGAGTGCCTCAAATGGCACTAGGCACACCTCTGACCCGCAAAAGGTACATTTTTGTCACATTTATGAAGGAAAAACATAAAATTCTGTTCAAACAAGCATATTCCTTATCTCTTGGGATGTTGGTGCATATCAATTGAACTGATTTTCATCTGCAATGTGTATTATTGCATTAGCTCTCTGCTATGTAAGTGTTCTTGGATCACAGTAATTTGCAAGTTTGTTTCTTTTGTACATAACTGCAGTAGTGTGTTTCCTATACAGTAAAATAAGTTGATCCATTTCTTTTGCTATCACACAGAATGTTAGAGCTTCTCCGTTTTTCTTATCCAGTACTGCAATTCACCCATCATGTGGGGTAAATGGAAAAAAGTGTTTGAACGTTATGCAAGGGTGTGTGGCATTTTGTTAAGTGCTGAGAGAAGTACAACACATCTGCTCCACTGTCTTGGTCCAAAAGGACAGGAGGTATTTGAACACCTTTCAGATGTACAGGACAGTGAGGTGGTTGATCTCAAGAATACGAAACTTGTATACGTAAATTGGATTTACATTATTTGCCAAAAGAGGGGTGTCCATAGAGGATTTTGTGACTGAGCTTAGAAGCTTAGAATCCTCCTGCAAGTTTGGTTCTTTATCGGATGAACCAATCAGGGATTAGTTCAAGTTTGTGCTTTACATCGAGAAAGTGCTGGTTGAACTGTGACTCAGGGATGCACCTACTCTTGATGAGGTGTTGCTCAAAATTTTGCATTCCATGAAATATGTGGAGGTGATGAGGAAAGACTCCACTAAAGTGGTATATGCTGTCAGGCGTGTGAGTACGAAAAAAAATTCTGTTAAGGAAGACATAAAGAAGAAGGAGTATAAAAGCACCCGGAGTACGAATAAACAATCACATGTGGAGAGGAGGTGTTTCAGGTGTGATAAGGCTGGTCATCTTGCTAATTACAAATCAAGCCCTGCCCTTAAAACAGTTTGCCTTCATGGTAAAAAGAGGGGCCATTTTGCTTCAGTCTGCAGGATGAAGAACTTAAAGCAGAAAGTAAATAACGTGGATACAAGTGACAGTGAGGACAGGGATAACTCAGATTTCGAATATGGACAAATCGTCCTACAGGTCAGAGGCAAAGGTGATAATGGATCTCTAGACTATAGCAAAGTTGAGAGAAATAGAACCAGAGTTTTACTCAGGGGCCAAGATTACTATTGTAGACAGTACATTCTACAAAGATAAACAGGAAAGGAAAGTGATACTATTGAAATCGGACATTAAGCCTTGAAATTATGGGGGCGAAGATGAATCGCATGGATACTTTGTGGGTCTGATCGAATATGAACATTGCCATACCTCTGGCAAGATTTATGTCTCTAAGAAAGGAGATAGTGTAATAAGCTGGATACACCAAAGAGAGTTGGGGGTTATGGTAGATCCAAATAGTAAGCCTCCTACCATTTAAAAAAAAGTCACTCAGTGAATGAGATTAGTGTTTCAAAACTCTCTGACTCAGACTTGCAAGGAGTCTTGGAGAAATAGATTCCGTGTGTGTTCAGAGAAGGATTTGGCTGTATGAAGGGCTATAGTCTCAAAATTAAGCTGATCCCGGGTTCACTACCAAGTTGCAGCAGAGTTTGTGGTGTTCAAATAACGGTAAGAGAAGAAATGAAAGCTGAGTTTGTTGTATTGCTATTTTAGACATGTTTTTAGACACGTTATTTTAGCAACTAGGCATGCCTTTGTGCATTTTAGTCCAGTTACATTTCATTCAGCTTTATTTTATTATGTTAGCACCTGCCAAATTTGCATTGCTGTTTTATTTTCTTTATCTAGTTGTTTTGTCGCCTAGGAAAGCATTCCTTTTCTAGCAGGACATTCTTTTCACTTTGTGCTTTTCTCAAGGCTGTAGCCAGATACAGTTGCCGGCAAAGTGGTACGCTGTGTCTCCACCATTCAAAGAAACACATACATCCTTACATGGGGACATTTTCTCAGAACATCAGCTGTTATATTATATAAACACTTTTCTGTCCCATACACGTTAGGGGGAGATTCCAGCCAGATGACCACGACTGAATGCTGATTACTGATTGCCTTCGCTACAGTTGCCTGCTTAGACTACTGGATCCCTGGCCTAATTGGGAATGGTGTCTTTCTAAACAACAGGCTTCCTTGCTCAGTTATGTGGGGTGATGTCTTCCCAGGAGGAACCTGAAGGGCGTATTAGGGCATAACGCACTGTGTTCTAACATAGCTTAGGTAGGAACAACATATATTACGCATAGTGACAGCACGGTGGGACTTTTTCTGTGTTTCACTCTTCTTGTCACCATTTTGCTTCTAGCATGTTTTATCATCCTAGGGCCAGATGTAGCAAATTTAAAATTTGCGAGGTGCAAAGTGCGAGTCCATGCGACTCGCACTTTGCACCTCGCAAATTGGTATGCAGTACGGTGTCTCAGACACCGACTGCAACTCGCTATGGGGTCGCAATGTCCCACCTCATGAATATTCATGAGGTGGGTCGCAAATTGCCGCCCCATAGCGAGTATAGGCACTCGCAAACATGGAGGCCTGCTGTCGTCAGCAGACCTCCATGTTCGTGACTGCTTTTAAATAAAGCAGTTTTTTTTTTTTTAAGTGTAGACCGTTTTCCTTACAGGAAAACGAGCTGCACTTAAAAAAAAAACGAAACCTTTAGTTACGGTATTTTTTCAGGGCAGGGAGTGGTCCCTGGGACCACTCCCTGCCCTGAAAAAATATTTGTGGGTCCAGTCACAAACTGGAAGGGGTCCCATGGGGGCCCCTTCCAATTTGCGAGTGGGTTACCATCCACTTGAAGTGGATGGTAACTGCGATGCCATTTGCGACCGCGTACGCGGTCGCAAATGGTATTGCATACCACTCAGACTCGCAAATAGGAAAGGAACACCCCTTCCTATTTGCGAGTCGGAAATGCATATTGCGAGTCGGTACCGACTTGCAATATGCATTTCTGCATAGCAAAGAGGCATTTGCACCTCGCAAACGGCGATTTTCGCCGTTTGCGACGTGCAAATACTTTGCTACATCTGGCCCCTAGTTATTTAAATTCATGCCATTTTATCCTAGAAATGCAGTTAATTCAAGAAACCTTATTGAACCATTCCCTGCCTCTGTGTATCTTTGTATATGTGAGACTAATGTAACTAAGAGAAAAGGATGAGATGTGATCGACTATGATTCCCCTGAGGAGTCATTTCTGTCATGCACCCTGTTGCCACAATCATTCCTGCTCTTGGTCAGAGATGAGGCGCTGCTAGTTAGCTGGAAACCCCAGATTGGGCCGACAGTTTTCACATGGTGTAGGATTGGACTCAGTTCCCCACAATTCGGGTGATTCTGCCACCCGAATCCAGGAGCCTCATTCGGATAATGAGAGCCATAGCAACATGGCACTGCCAACGTTTGGTCAGACACTAATTTTCAGATCCTCCTTAATATCTCTGTCTCAACATGTGCTAAGGGCACCACAGTACTATAAACTGAGACGTCCGTGGTATTGAGGATTTCCTCCTCAGCTAGGTTGGTAGTACTGATCCAACGCTGTAGGTTGTTCAAGCTTGAACCTTAAAAGGATCAATCCCCATTTTGTGTCCCTATCTAACAAATACCTTTACCATTACCATGGTCAACCCACAACGGGTAGCAATTGCAGTAAACATGTGACAACCCCTCACTGCTCAATTTTTAGAAAATGGCCTCACAGGCCAGAGTGGTCCAGTAACATTTGTAGTTGAGGCTCATCCAGCCTACAGAACAGAAATATTTTATTCTTGGGTCACTTTTCCAGCAGTTTATTGGAACACTCATACATTTCAGCACTACACACCTGCTAACATACCTGCACAATACAGAGCTTATGCATTCTTAGAGATACCTCTATCTTCTCAAGACCATAATAATTGGCTTGATGGCGCCCTACCACACACAATATTACATGTAGGGTTAGGTCCTCTGAGCAATGATGGTCCTACCTATCCTTTATTGGCCACATATACACTGCATCCTGATATAGCAACCTTGACGGTAGCTGAGGTTCGCCACTTATACACTGAGCTTACGGCAGTATGCAGATTGTTGGTACAGTTTGTAATGCAGACATTAAATATCAACCCAGCACCTGCTGCCGCAGCACAATACATGCAGTCACGCTAGGTATTAGTCCTGCGACGTTCGATCATGGGTAAGTGTAGTGGGTGTTGTGGTGAGACCCTCTTCCTCTAGCACAGTCTACTCACACAAAGTTTTTATGAAGAAGAATGTCTTTTACTGTTTGTTGTATGGCACTTTCATTTATTAATCCTATTTAATGGAGTAGTACCACTCTATTGTTTATAACAAAAATAAATGTATCTTCCTTATTTCTATGTTATTGGTTCTCTTATTGTTTCCCCAATCTCCTTCTTCTCTTTTTTTTCTTCTTCGTTTGTATAGTCTTTTTCTCTCTTCTTATCGATCAGATTTTTAACAGTCTCTCCTTGGTATCCTTCCAGGGGTTCACTGTTTCCTGTTTGAGACTCCACTCTGAGGTATGAGGAGAAAATGCAGGATATAAAATAGGAGGTAAGTCCGGTGTTTGTTTTAATCATGTACTAAAGGGGAAGTAAGGGGGTGAAAGTGAAGTGAAGCAACTGTGCACCTTCGGAAATTTTTCTCTTTTCACTGTGTGCCTTTGCCCATTGTTTTAATGGTTGTGTGTTGAAAAACAACAAACAAAATATGTATCTATATATTTATAGATATAGGCTAACAATAACAAATAAAATAAATTAGGATAAAGAAAAAAAAGCAGGGTCGAAAGAAAGTGTGTTTTCTATCCAAGCGCTCTCTTCCTTAGCAAGCTTTAATACTTCTCTCCCTTGCTCCTCACTTAGGTTGAGACTATGTTTTAGTTCAGCCCTCCTGCCTGCTTTTGGTGCTTCCCCGCCCCCCTTGCTGCCCCCAGAAGGCACTTACAGCCCATATACTGGCACGTACCTGGTTGAGCAATGTCCCTTCAGGGACGTGGCAGGTTAATACGTCTTTCACGGGTATTCTGCCGTTCCCGTTTCCTGGGTCTGTTTTCTCACGAATGTGACTCCCCGAGGCCTCCTCTTCATCTCTGCTTAACTTGTCCCCCCTCATTCCTCTTGGGTCGGGTTTTTTCGTTTCGCCGCTGTTCGCGTCTTCCTTCTGCGCGTGCTCGCCCTCCTCAGAATGCACGTTCTCTTCCTGGTTCTTCTTGTTGTCACAGCGTAACGACGCAACGCTCTCAAAAGTGCCCCAGGGGCACTCTGTAATCAGCTTCAGTTGTGTTGGCTTATCCAGGGTTCCCCTGACCCTGTTACAGTAAGATACCCGCCAAAGGGGAAGAAATTCTGTTTTGGTTAGCTCAAAAAATAAATGCGCTAGAAGCAGTTTTTCCCCATACGGGACCTCAGGATAAACATATGTCTCACTTTGTACTTGCCATTTGGGATGGTTCTCACAGTAGATAACTGCAATACTTGGGGCATGGTATTTGCCACACTGTATACTACCGCACACGGTACACTGACACTTGCCAACTTTCTGGAAAGGTTAAATCAAATTCAAGATGAACATGTGGCTGCCCTAGCCCTGGACTAGAGGATGCAGTTAATGGGCAATTTTACCACTGTATCCTCAATTATATTAAGTAATCTTAAAGGGAAAGCAGTTGCATTAGCAGTGCGTATGCAGCTCAGGGCCGTTCCTGTACAGGATCAAGATCGCGAGCTGCCAAAGATTATCGCTGAGGCCTACTCTATTATTAGTCGAGACAGTCTGGGTGCCAGACCTATTAAACTACAATTACATGGTAAATCTAATAAAGAGTCTACGAAGCAAGCACCTGAAGGTTCTAAAAAACGCTGGGATAAAACAAAACAAACACCTAAAAAAGAAAGGGGAGAATCTCCGCATTCGGAGACCCCTTAAAATCTCTAAAATCTTAGAAATAGGGATAATATAAAAACGCCTGACAGATATCAATATATTGATGCATGCAAATCTCATTCCTGTCAGGCCTCACCAAATAAATGCAGTGAGAGAGGTGGGCGGTCAAAGTAGCGAACTAAGTACATGAAACTGAGAAAGGACTCACAAGGCTCTTCTAATATTTTTGTTAAGAAAGGAGGGAAACTTCCCCAACAAAAACCCAAATTCAGAAAAGAAAAAAGTGGCAGCGATTGCTATAGAACATGCCACTCAGGAAGAGAGCTTTAATGAAGAACAGGATGTGGGCATTGGCACTGCTAGACAGCGCTGCAGAGGCCACAATAGTTCATCAAATTCGTCAAGAGCATCTGGAGGTGAAAGCAATTGATGACTTCTTACAAGTCGAGACTGTGGACATGAGCGTCTCCACACTGGACAGGTTGCATAAAGTAACAATACAATTAGAAGGAGACATTGAGCACACATTAGACATCACCTTTTGAGATTGCGTCGTTACCATTTATGATATTTTGCTGCCCGAAAAGGATTGGCCCCAGAAGTTCTCCATAATCTCCCTTATGGGGAGAAGGTAATTGAGGCCTCTTTCTCACCCCTTGTTCCCAGACAGCTCTGGGAGGCTTCTGCCATTGATTGGGATAAGGCGCAGCCACCCGCATTATATCACAACCACGTAGGGTGGGATAAAGATTCCCCCTATCATATAATACCAAGCAGATCCCAATCCCAACCTCAAACCCAATATCCAATAAAGCTTGAAGCTAAAGCACTTGTGAGGGGAATCCTCACACAGCTAGAGTGCCAGGACATAATCGAACCTTCTGTCTCATCAATGAACAATCCATTTTTCCCCATAGCTAAACTGGACAATTCACATAGAATAGTCTTAGACTACAGACATTTAAACAGTCAGACATGCACATTTGCCATTCAAAATGCACACAGCACTTATAAACACCCTAGTGCACAAAAAATACAAAACAACCCTGGATATTTCCAACAGGTTTTTCTGGCAAAATTTAGCACCTGAAAGTAGGTACTTAACAAGTTTCAGCGCTTTAGGCTCTAAGAAAAAATGTGTTGTCTTCCACAAGGGTACAAGAACAGTCCAGGACTGTTTTCAGCTTGTTTTACTTCTTTTTTACACAACATTGACCCAGAGGCGTTGTCCTACATAGATGACATCTACCTTACGGATGATGATCTCATACAACATGTGACATGGGCTGCCCACACTGTTGTGGGATTTGCCAAATTAGGTTACAAATTCAACTTGGAAAAACAAAAATAGCCTTCCAAGTGTCCTGTTTTTGAGATACAAATCAGCAGGCGAAGGCAAGAACCTAGACCCCAGTTTTTAAAAAGATGGCACAACTACAACCTCCAAACAATATAAAAAAGCTCCAGTCTGTGTTGGGCTTTTTAAACTTTGGAAGAACATACATCCCACTTTATGTAAAACGCATTAAACCATTATATGACTTAATATGTCCTGACTTTTCAAGCAAATATTGGACAGTCAAACACACACAGATTCTCAGAGCATTGCAACAAGATATGCTTGCAGCTAAACACGTACACACAAGGGAAAACAAAACACACTTGGTCATCAGAGTAATTGCTGGTGCCATTGGTTTCACCTATGTAACATTCAATGAGGGTCACACCGTCCCGATTGCATACAAATCACATTTATATTCTACAGCAGAACAATGCTTTGCTCCCACAGAGAAAATTCTCACTGCTGCTCAGATGGCTTTCATCAAAGAGAGACCTCTGGCCCAGGGGAAAAGCATATTTGTCTCCGATCACGAGCCAGCGTTCCTAAAGCTAAAGCACTAAATCCACTTTGGATTCAAAGGGCAATGTCTTTGACGGCCACTGATGTTGACTATATTTTTAAACGGAAATTACAAACTCAAGAATTTTTGCAATATGAACTTGAATATCCTGTTCCAGCAAACACACTGCCTATTGAACAATATCAAATAATTATGTCTACTGATGGCCGAGCCCTACCCGCAGTAGGCACAAAACATCAATACTTTGCTGCTTGCGGGGTCATGAATGGCTACATGAAGGATAGTGAATTCCATCCACAACATACTTATGCGCAGACCTTAGGGGACTGCACTGCACAATTAGCAGACCTCAAGGCTCTGGTGATGGCACTGTAACACACAGGTCCAGAACAGCTAATATTATTCATCTGTGATTCATACTATTTTGTCCAGTACTTCAAAGAATATCTGCATTACTGGTGCTAGAATGGGTTCAGATATTCAAAAGGTAACACCATTAAACACAAACTCCTGTGGGGGAAAGTAGCGGATCTGAAGGAAATGCTACCCAATGTCCACGTTGTACATACACTGGGACATCAGAGTGTTGGAATACATGGTACTGGCAATACCTTGGCTGATGAAGCAGCCAAGTCCGCAGTAGGACCGGCTTCTGTTGCTGCAGTAACTCATTCTAGGACGAAACTGGATGATGAAACACTGGCTGCTGTGAAAGCTTTGGCTGATGGCAAGCCCATGCCCAAGGCATATCCCGCCAAATATTTCTACCGCATATCAAGCCTCAATACCGCCCTAGTAACAATACCAGGGGTGGGTGATCATGAGATCCCCAAACAAAATAAAAGACGAGAGTTGATCAAAGCAGCGCATGAGAGAATTGCTTCTGCTCCTGCTGGTGTGGTGGCTGCTATTTCATTGTTAGAAGCATGCTACTAGTGGCCAGGTCTATACAAACAGACCAAGCAGTATGTCCTTTGCTGTGACATCTGTCAGCAAATAAAAGGGTCCACCGTTAAACCCCCACCACAGACACCCCTTCTAATTTCAAGCAAACCTCTACAATGCATGTAATTGGACCACTGTGGGTTTCTAGCAGGACATTCTTTTCACTTTTTGCTTTCCTCAAAGCTGCAGCCAGATAGAATTGCCGGCAAAGTGGTATGCTGTGTTTCCAACATTCACAGAAACACATACATACTTACGTGGCGACATTTTCTCAGAACATCACCTTTTTTATTATAAAACACTTCTCTGTACCATACAATTTAGAGGGAGATTTGAGCCAGATGACCACAACTGCATGCCGATTGCTGATTGCCTTGACTACAGTTTTTTGATTAGACTACCGGATCCCTGGCCTCCCTGGGGACAGTGACATTCTAGACAACAGGCTTCGCTGCTCTGGTATGGAGGATGATGTCTTCCTGGGGGGAAACCTGAAGGGTGGATTAGGGCTTAACACAATGTGCTCTAACATAGCTTAGGTAGGAACCACATATATTACGCATAGTAACAGTATGGTAGAACTTTTTCCATGTTTCACTCCTCTTGTCGCCATTTTGATTCTAACGTGTGTGACCATCCTAGTTATTGCAATTCATTCCATTTTATCCAAAATGCAATTAATGTAATAAACCTTACTGAACCATTCTCTGCCTCTGTTTGTCTTTGCATATGTGAGACTAATGTAAATGAGAGAAAAAGATGAGATCTGATCGATCTTGGTTCCTCTAAGGAGTCATTTCTGTTATGCGAAAAGTTGCCACAATCTTCACAGTTCTTCACAATTCAGGAGATTCTGCCTCCTGAATCCAGTAGCCTCATTAGGATAAGGAGAGCCTATGCAACAAGTTGGAAAAACTTAGGCCCGTATTTATACTCCGTTTGCGCCGAATTTGCGTCGTTTTTTTCGACGCAAATTCGGCGCAAAACTAACGCCATATTTATACTTTGGCGTTAGACGCGTCTAGCGCCAAAGTATGAAGAAAGAGCGTCATTTTTTAGCGTGAACGCCTTCCTTGCGTTAATGAGATGCAAGGAAGGCGTTCCCGTCTAAAAAAATGACGGCGACGCAAATGCGTCGTATTTATACTCCCGGGCAAAAATCACGCCCGGGAGGTGGCGGGTCAAAAAAACCCGCATTTGCGCCTGAATTTAACGCCTGGGTCAGGGTAGGAGTTAAGGGACCTGTGGGCTCAGAATGAGCCCACAGGTGCCCTCCCCTGCCCCCAGGGACCCCCCCTGCCACCCCTGCCCACCCCAGGAGGACACCCAAGGATGGAGGGACCCATCCCAGTGAAGTACAGGTAAGTTCAGGTAAGTATAATTTTATTTTTTTTTGTATTTTTTTTGTGGCATAGGGGGGCCTTATTTGTGCCCCCCTACATGCCACTATGCCTAATGACCATGCCCAGGGGACACAAGTCCCCTGGGCATGGCCATTGGGCAAGGGGGCATGACTCCTGTCTTTACTAAGACAGGAGTCATGAAATGGCGTCTGGGCGTCGAAAAAATGGCGCTAATCGGGTTAAGACGATTTTTTAGCGTCAACCTGACTTGCGCCATTTTAAGACGCCCTAACGTCATTTTTTCCCCACGCCGGCGCTGCCTGGTCTACGTGGTTTTTTTCCACGCACACCAGGCAGCGCCGGTCTGATTGCGCCGTCTAACGCCATTCCATAAATACGGCGCCCGCATGGCGCTTCAGAATGGCGTTAGACGGCGCAAAATTTTTTGACGCTAAACTGCGTTAGCGCAGTTTAGCGTCAAAAAGTATAAATATGGGCCTTAAAACTCAGAGAATAATTGAGGAAGTAGAAGGGACCTCGTGGTTTAAGCCAGGAAACTCAGTGGGTGCCTGAGGTTGTGTGTGGATCTCAGGGAATTAATCAAATGTGTGCTGGTTGACAAATAGTTCTGAGTTACTGATGATGATAGGAAGATTGAAGGTATTTAGCAATATAGACCTTACTTTGGCCTATCATCAAATACAACTAGATGAGGCATCCAAGGATCTCTCTGCATTTGTCATGCCATCTGTAACATTCTAGTATGCCAGGCTACCTTTTGATTTTGTTTTGGCGGTGTAAAAAAAGGAGTTAACTTTGTGTGGAGTTCTGATTGTGAGTAGGAATTAATTGAACTAACAAATTAGACTAGCAGAGGCCCCCAAACTTAAAAATGTTGATCCCAATAAAGGTTCAATATTCACCACGGATGCCAATCTTAAGGGACTGGGGACCGTTTTACAACAAGGTAGATTTGGCCCATAAAATATAATTATGTTCATCTCAATGAGATTAAAGTGAGCTTAAACTAGGTTCTCAGCAATAAAGAGGGAGGCCCTTGCAGTTTATTTGGCAGTTAAAAAAATTAAGAACTTTTTTGTGGGGCAGTACATTTGTAGTGAGGACTGATCACAAGCCCTTGTGTGAGGCCTTCAGATCTAAAGGGATTGACTCTATTTCAGCTAGAATATTGAAGTAGCTTGTACGTTTACAGCAATACAATTTTAATATAAAATATATTCTGGGGGCAGAAAATGTGATTGTGGATACCTTGTCCTGATTAGTACCTCAAGTAGGTTCTGAACATGATAACGATTCAACCATGGGTAATTCCATGAAATTTATGTGTGAAGTTCATTATAAAATACTCTCTGAAGAGAGATAGCAGTAAAAGGGGATAAGGTGCTACAAAAGGTGATTGATCTTATATGTACAGTTTGGAACCATAAAAATCAAGGTGGTATGGAGTGTAAGGATTTCTAGTTAGTAAAGGATCAGTTAACTTCTAACAATGGCGTGTGTTGAGGGGTATCAGATCAGTTCCTCCTACCTTGTTACTAGAGAAATTGTTGGATCAAGCACATAAATGTTATCTAGGCATCCTTCAAAATCAAAGAAGGCTATGCTCGACATACTGGTGGCCTGGAATGAATCTACATGTAGAACACCTAGTGAGAGTTTGTATGCAATGTGCTGTGGATGAAAAAGCCATGAAGCCCAGGGTGCAGCTGATAGTTATAAGGCAGCACCCTGATGGTCCATGGAAAGACATTGCCCTGGACATCTTAGGGCCCATCCATGGGGAGGCTCATGAAAGCTATGTCATCGTTGGGATGGATTTTTTTTTTCAGGTGGCCTGAAGTATGTTTTTTCTGGGGCATTGAGTCGTGACATGTGATACGTTTTTGAAAGACCTCTTGCAAGGGAGGGTCTTCCTGAAACTATGTTGATAGACAATGGGATGCAGTTGGTGTCAAAGGAGATAGAGAGTTTTCTTCAAGGATGTGGTATTAGACACAAGAAATGAGCCCTCTATCATCCAGAATCCAACGGGATGGTAGAGAGGTTTAATCATGTGCTAAAAGAAACCATCTCTTTAGCCAAAAACAACTTAATTGGAAAGACGAAGCATACAAGAGGGTGGATGTGTACAGATTCACACCTCACACTGCTACGGGTGAATCACTGTTTGGTGTTCATGAAAGCATCCTAATACTGTGCTAGAATCCTATTGGGTCAACAAATTCCTGAGTGATGGGAGGAGGAACAGTGTGTCTAAGGAATGGAAGTTGAAGGAGAACAAGAAAATGAAAAAAAATCAAATCTGCTTTGATGCAAAACACTCAGTGAAACTGAAAGCTGTAGCTATAGGTTATATGGTCATCATTAAGAGATCAAGATAGAATAAAGTTGGGGGCAAATTGTCAAAACGTATGAGGGTTATAAAAGTGTTCACCAATGCCATCAGTGCTGAGGACCACAGTGTGAGGAATCTCAATCGTGTGGAGTTGTACAAAGGAAGGAATGCGGAGAATGGAGAATGGTGAGAAGTGTTCTCGGAGAGATAACCATGACAAAGGAGCTGAAAAAGATGCTAGTAGCAACGCTAGGGGCAAAGACGAAAACAGTAGAAAGTTTACTACAGATGAAGCTAGCAGTAACACAAGCGGGGAAGGTGAAAACAATGACAAACTTTGTATGTCAAGGAAGTCTAGCAGGAAAGTACGGAGTCCTACATATTTAGATAAATACATTTCTCAATGTGTAATTTCAGTTTTTATTTATTTGCAGTAATATGTGTTTTATTCTTTGGATATTAGTAGGGTTTTTCTTGTATATTAGTAGGGTTCTTTTAAGTAACCTTTAATGCTGTGCTATTTTTTCCGGTTATGTTATTATATGCGAGAGAGGTATGTGGTAACTAGGGCTGGCACCAGCTTATTTAGAACATGGGCGCATGTGTCATGGAATTGTCTTTGGGTGAATGTAAGTGGAATGTTTGTTTTGAAATGAGTGAACCAGTGGCCTGCCCTGAGGAGGATGGCTGAGATGTCTTTCCTGGGTTACAAACCAAATAAACCCTGTCATCTTGTCTGCTGGCTGCTGACTTTTATTCAGCGTAATGCACCCCACTTTAACACAGAGCCTTGGACTCATCCTTCCTTCAGGAGAGCACTGAGACAGTGACCCTTTCTTCCTTACTCTCATATTTTCATCCAGTACAGTATGGTGTCCCTCATGACTCAGCACTGAGCCCTACCTTTTTTAGTCTCCATCTCGTAACGTCTGCACAATTGATAAGAAGTAATGCAGTGAGCTTCGATTGCTATGCTGATGATGACTTGGCTACCACATTTGTGAAGAAGCGCATTCCACCCATATTGCCTGCACTTTGATGGACTGTGAGTGTTTCTTGTTCCTTTAAATTTGTGCCCTATTAAGGAGGTGATTAAACTGTGAAATGTGCAATCTGTGACACCTATGGCATGACAAAAATTGATAATGGCATAAAATCTACCCTTTTCTAGTTGCATACTGAACCCGGGTTTAGGGAACATGAAGTGCTTAATTGTGACAGTCAAGATTGCATTCAAAACATGTACAAACTGTAGATAATGCAATTTGTTGGACAACATCTACAGTGGTACATGTGCTTTTTCTATGTTGTTATGATTGTACCACTACTAGTTTACAAACTGATTTAACTTGCTGTTGCCAAAGAACATTAGCCTACAATTCACAGAGCGCGCTTTAGGTCAGCCCCATTGTAGTATCTGATGTGGAGAAAAACCATGAAGATAGAGTGGATTAAAAGGCAGTTTATTTAAAAGGAAAACCAGGACCCACAGTGAACCACTGCCTGCCAGGTGAAAGTCAGAAGTCATCTAATTTCACCTAGCAACCAGGGGTCTAAGTAGGAATTATAGAACATCACAATAACATGCATGAAACTTTCTAAAATATAAAGGAAATAGTGTAAACACTTTACCTACTACTATATAAATACTACACTGATGCACATGTTCGGTGTTATATCCCAAGTGTAGTGGAAGAATGTAATAGTTACACATGTTTTGTAAAACGTCACATATTGTATTGGAAATGTACCTTGTTTAGTTATGAATGTATCTTAGCGATTTGGAAACTTCTACTTCTGGAATTTGGATTGATGATTCTGGGTAGCTGTGGAGTGGACAGTTGGTAGAGGGTGAGGAGCTGATCAGGGGTCGTTGTATGTATCTTCAATAAATGTATTTATTATCAAGCTATTTGCTCTGGAGTCTGACAATTCGGATACCTCTGTTGTCTATATTAATTCTTACTTATTCAGTGGTGTACCTCTATATTTGTTTATTTGTCTTGGAGCATTGCTGCTTTACATTACTTCTCATTGATGAGTTATATTCTTGCACTACTGACTTGAGGGCGTAATAGTTTATCTCGCTTTCAGCACTCAGTGAGAACACATCTTGTTTCCTTGCTTCTTCCCCCACCTATTTATTTTCTCCACCATCCAACCCCTCTCCTTCGACTCTTCACCCCACTCATCCAATTCTGCCCTGGCCTGCTCCTCGTGTTTATATTTTTCCCAGTAGTACCTCCTTACCAAGGCTATCTGCTTGCACCTTCCTCTCGTCCATTCATCCCCAGTATTCTCCTGTCTCTCCTTATCCCACTACCTGTTTTTCAGTTTGTTTTAATTTTTATCCATTAGCGGCTCCTCTGCTATAGCAGAGGAGCATCACCTCCCAGCCAGCAGCCTCAAAAGTTGAAAAATAAAACCACAATAAAACAGGTTAATAATATAAAATGTTTTCACATTCTAAGGGCCGGGCCGAGTCTTGGGGGTGGGGCCATCATGATGATAGGGATGGAGGGGGAGTGGTGTGCACTGCTATCAGAGCGCATGTGGTTTTGGCCGGCCGTCTGAGGACAGCCAAACCGAGATGTGCACTGAGTTGTCTCCAACCCGAGCTGCGTTGCCGGGTTGGAGACAGCAGGCACAGGTTCTCAGTCTCTCTGGGAGCACAAAGCCAGGGCACGTAGGCCAATCCAGATGCTGCTGTCATGCTGCCAGAAGCATGAGAGCAGCATCTGGATTGGGCGCAGGGGAGTTTGGGAGCCTGTGATGCAGTGGAGAGGAGTAGACGAGCATCAATGCTGTGGGCATGTAAGTTATTTTCCTTTTCCTTTTTTTTGTGCTTGTGTTTGTTCTTTATTTTTTGTGTTCCTGTCATCCACCCCCCACTCTGCCCTGACACCAGCCACTGCTGTTTTTATCTTTCGTTTTTGGAGGGACTAGCCTTTGCAAAGTTTTACTAGACTGATAACTTAGTGTTGGCGATTCCATGCACTTTATTTCTAATTTTTAATTTACAATTCTAAAATGCCTGTCGGCCATGTTGAAACAGTAAATGAATTAGTCCAAAATGTCCACAATTGCATCACAAAGTATGTTCACACACATATGCACTCATGGCAGCCATCTAAGAATGTTTTTTTCTCAAACGAAAAAACATACCAAGACGACTGCAGTGTGTGCACATA
This sequence comes from Pleurodeles waltl, assembly GCF_031143425.1. NCBI lineage: Eukaryota > Metazoa > Chordata > Amphibia > Caudata > Salamandridae > Pleurodeles > Pleurodeles waltl. Next base: position 1,082,406,094 of record NC_090439.1, on the reverse strand, counting down.
CATGCACTTATGACTTGGCTGTGTGTGCACATGCATGCATCTATTTTGTGACTTATTAATGGCCATTTCACCACTTTTACTTTACCATTTCAACCTGTCTGATTGCTGTTTTAGAACAATAAACTAAAATTAAAGTGTGCAGGAGAGCAGGATCAAGTAAGTAATGGCAAATACAAAAAGTCACTGCTCACCTTTTAAAGTGAGAACGATTGACCTTGCCAATGCTTACTCAAAAACTGAAATTATGTTAAAACATGGGTTTATTCCGAATGTTTGTAGTGCCTTTTATTTCCCATTTTGAAAAGTAATGCAAGGTGCATTGTAAGATATGAATTTCAGGGACAATATAAATGATGCCAGCTCCAGTACATAATACATAATTTCATCTCAATTAATCTAACCAGATTTGTTGGCCTATGTAAAACATGTCCCTATGAAGCTTTTTTTCCAACACATATCCTAAAGTGTGGATTGTTGAAGCCTTTCAATTTGCCTTTCCACATAGGCACTGTAGGGTGCATAATTTGTGAACCTGACCGCCTTGAACAGCAATGGAATGCATCACTTAAACCTAATTTGTGGTACCAAAGATGTCAGGCGTGATAATTACATGAGCAGACCATGTCATTATTACTTCAAATTCACTGTAAAGTTCTGTATTGCATTGAAAACCATTAAATAGCTGGGTAAATAATGTATGCTACTGAATGTCAATGAGTGTTAGTTTAATTTTTCTATGAATTTTCACATCAAAGGGGATTTTGCAGAGTCAGATCATAAAGTTGTTTTTCGGAGTGACCGTTAACTAAACACAGCTCACCACAAATTAACCTGTAGCAGCACATTCCGTGCATGTGCTGCAGGCATCGATAACATTATTGCAGATTTTGAAACTCAGTGAGTGTAATCAAAGAATTGGTGTAGTCGGTGTATTTGATAAAACAATTGTGCTTTAAAGCAACCCAAAGCTGAGACATAGTGCTTTGCAAACACTGTACATGAATGAATGAATGTTTGAATGAATGAATGTGTGCATGAGTGCATGAATGAATGAATATTAACATAAACATGTTAAAGAAATACAAACATTAGTCAAAGCTTGTTAGGTTATTCCCTTCACTTACAGATGATCTTTTATTGCCTGTCACAATCAGAGCTGTCTATGTACTCCTGTTTGTGAAAGTTTAGTGTTACACACCTTGCAGAGATAGCTGCAGGAGATAATTTAATGAGTGATTGTTTGCATGAATTAAGGGTTCAAAACTGCTAGGATAGCTTAGTGTATTCCATTCTTACTATCTACATATGCGTGTCACCTGCATGTCAGCAGTGTGACTTGAAATCCGTCCTTAAGATATGTAGCGTTAATACACTGAATACCATTATATTGGCTAGGAGTAAGGACTATTGTTAAATTCCCCCAAACAATAAACGGACAGCCATATAGACACATAGGCCCTCATTACAACCCTGGCGGTCGGTGATAAAGCGGCGGTAATATGGCCAACAGGTCGGCAGTAAAAAAAAATGGAATTATGACCACAGCGGAAACCGTCAACACAGACAGCCACTTTAACACTCCAACCACCATGGCGGTAGCAACAAGCACCACGGCGAAAACTGCCAACAGCCAGGCGGAAGACAATGTACTGCCCACCCTATTCCAAAAAGCCAATCCGCCACTTTTTCCAGGGCAGTACCAACACCATCAAAAGAACAGCAGAAACAGTACACAGAAGGGAAACAACTCACTTCTGGACAATCAGGGAACAACCACAACACCATGGAGCCCGAACTACAGGTGTTACCAGGAATACCAACGCCGGCGAAGACGACCATGGTGAGTACCACACCTAGCACACAGTGGAGGTGGGAGGAAAAGGAGAGTGACACACACACAGGCAACATGAAACACCCCCACCCCTACCCCCAACACCATACACACAAACAGATGCAATAACATTACACATCCACCCTGTATCCCTCAGGAATAAGGCAAGGACAAAAGGAATTGAATAAAGTGAGTGTAATAAGATCAAATAGTATAAATGCGTGATTCAAAATCAAAACAGTATATACATATATACAAATGGAGGGACACTGCCCAGTCCATATTGTCCGTGGGCCACAGGGCCATATCACATAGGCCAAGGACCCACTTGATTCCTGCCTCAATACAGAGAGAACACTGCTGGGGCATCAGGTCAAACATACACAGGCACCTCAGGGGGACAGGGAAAGAGGGGCACCTCAGCCGCAAGATGGTACAATGCCACTGCTCCTGGAGGGGTCTACATGCCCACTGCTTGGTCTTGGGGAGTGGAACGCCACAGTCTCTCTAGTGGGTGGTTTGCCCACTGCTTGGTCCTGGGGAGTGCAAGGCCACCGTCTCTCTAGTGGGTGGTTTGCCCACTGCTTGGTCCTGGGGAGTGCAAAGCCACAGTCTCTGGAGTGGGTGGTTTGCCCACTGCCTGGTCCTGGGGAGTGCAAGGCCACAGTCTCTCAAGTGGGTAGTTTGCCCACTGCCTGGTCCTGGGGAGTGCAAGGCCACAGTCTCTGGAGTGGATGGCTTCTCCACTGGTTCTGAAGGGGCATTGTGCCCAGTGTGCTTCATCCTGCCAAGGAGGGGGTGAGTGAATGCCTTCTCCACTGGTTCTGGAGGGGGGCTTTGTGCCCAGTGTGCTTCATCCTGGCAAGGAGGGGGTGAGTGGATGCCTTCTTCCACGTGCCCAGTGTTCTTCATCCTGGCAAGGAGGAGGTGAGTGGATGCCTTCTTCCACTGGTTCTGGAGGGGGCTTAGTGCCCAGTGATGCAGCACCTGGGTGTCAGACCCACGAGATTTGCAGTGGGCAGGATGCATGACACTCCATGGAGGCAGGACTACAGTCCATCCGCCGGTGGTTATGGCTGCACAGTGGTGGTAGTGCTGGTGCTGGTCGCTGTACTGGCTGTGGTGGGGGGAGGCTCCAGCCCTTCCCCTGCAGTCTCGGACGGCTGCCCACTGGGGCTGCTGCTGCTGGCACTGGTGCTGACAGAGGTGCAAGTGGCGCTGCTGGTGGAGGTGCAGCTGGCGGTGGTGCTGGCAGTGGTGGGGGGAGGATCCAGCCCTTTCCCTGTAGCCTTGGATAGCTGAAGTGCCATGGTTGGTGTTGTGTGCTCAGTTCCAGCTCCAGCACCAGGCCCCCTATCCATCCTGCCTGCAGTGTCCGGCCCCTTGTCTTTGCCCTTGGCAGCTGGTGATCCCTTCCTGCCCTTGCCAGCTGGTGGTGCCTCATTGCCCTTAGTAGCTGGTGGTCCATTCTTGCCCTTGCCAGCTGGTGGTGCCTCCTTGCCCTTGCCAGCTGGTGGTGCCTCCTTGCCCTTGGTAGCTGGTGGTCCCTTCTTGCCAGCTGGTGGTGCCTCCTTGCCGTTGGTAGCTGGTGATCTCTTCTTGCCCTTGCCAGCTGGTGCAGGCACACTTCCAGTGCTGACGGGTGTCTCCTTGGAGCCTCTCACACCTGCAGTAGCTGCCGAAACTACAGTGGCCATGAACTGGATTGCTAAGGTGCTGGCCTGGGTTCTGCCTACCCTGGCCCGAATTGAAGGATGGGGGGGGGGGGCAGTGAAGAGGTCAAGGGTAGAGAGGAAAAGCTTTTTAGGGACACTGTGGAGGGAAGAGGGTGAAGGTTTGGGAGTGGAGGAAGAGGGAATGGTGGTTGGAGGTGTCTGGCTGCTGTGTTTGGGTGCAGGTGCATGGGCTGGATCCTGTTGTGAGGTGGATGGTTGTTGGGTGTCTGAGAGCTTGTGTTTGTGTACTTTGGGGGGAGGGGGCACAGACACACTGTGCATGGATGTGGGGGTGGTGACTGGGTGTAATGGATGAGGATGTACTGCATGCAGGTGTGAATGGAGATGCTACTGGGAGGGAGGTGGACGATGAGGAGGACGGGGCCACAGTGGAGGCAGTGGATGTTGGCATGTCTGATTCTGGATGGTGTATGTGTGAGTGCCTGTGGGATGATGTGTTGTGCTTGTGTTTGACTGAGCCACTCCTGTGTGTTGTCTTGGGTGCATGCTGGTCTGATGGTGTGCTTGGGATAGGCTGGGGTTGAGGAGAATGGGACTGGGTAGAGGAAGTTGGAGGGGGGAGGCTAGAGACAGGGAGAATGGCTGCCATCAAGGAGGAGGCCAGAGCCTGGAATGATCTATGTTGGGCCGCCACGCCAGAGTGAATGCCCTCCAGGAATGCATTTGTTTGTTGCAAATGCCCTGCCAGCCCCTGGATGGCATTCACAATGGTTGACTGCCCAACAGAGATGGATCGCAGGAGGTCAATAAACTCCTCACTCAGGGCAGCAGGGCTGACTGGGGCAGGGCCTGAGGTGCCTGGGGCGAAGGAGATGCCCACCCTCCTGGGTGAGCGGGCACGGAGAGGGGCTGCTGGGAGGGCGGTGCTGGTACAGGGGTGGCGGCTGTACCTGTAGTTGGGGTGGCCACAGAGGTGTCCGCCACCACCATGGAGCTTCCATCGGAGGAGGTATCACTGTCCGAACTGTCACCTCCAGATTCCGCTGTGGTGCTCCCCTCGCCCTCCATCCTACTGGTGCTCTCACGGTCGGTGGATTCAGCATCCAGGCCCATGTGGGATGCAGCTCCCTCTGTCGCCGGTGCCTCTGCTCCTCCGCCAGATGATGCTAATGCACAGAAGGACAGGGTGACAAAACAAAAAGGGGGGGAAGAAACAGAGGATGCAGTTGGTCAATGGCAACAACAACACCACCATTGGCGTACACAACACACAGGGGACAGCCCTATGCACTAGGCGATGCACTACCAGTCACAATGCTAGTCACTAGGCCATGGAGAATAATGCCTAACGCCAATAGCAGCATACCTGAGACCCACAGGACCCTGCCCAGTATTAGATGGCCACTAGCATGTCTGGGGTGGAGTGCAACAGACCCTGCCCAACATGGAACCTACCCTGCAATGTTTGACCTGCCCTAGCGGCACCCACAGGTCCACATCCCCCACCCAGATAACACCCTACCATGCGCAATTTGCAGAATTGCAAACTGTACTCACCCCTTTGTGGCTTCTGTGATGCCATCAAGTGCCCATCCAGCTCCAGATAGGCCACCGCCAGTATGCGGAACGTCAGGGGGGGTCAGGGTTTGATGGGCACCCCTTCTTTGTTGGGAGGCCATCCCCAGCTGGGCCTCCGCCGTCCTCCTTGCCCAGTGTCTCAGGTCCTCCCACCGTTTGCGACAATGGGTGCTCCGCCTGTCGTAGACCCCCAGGGTCAGCACATCCTTGCCGATGGCACGCCATATACCCTTTTTCTGATGGGCGCTGACCTGCAGGGAATTAAACAAAGAATAATGCTATCAGTCATACCGTCCGGCCTATTACAATCATGGCTCACCATATCCCTCCCATCCCCTTACGCACATACATTGCCCACCATACATGCCGCACTCTGCCCAGGACCCCTCAACCAGCCCCCTCCTTACATGAGGCCTTTGTACAAAGCACTCAATCCATTCATGCCCCATGCATCGTGCACACAGTGTACTCACCTGTTGGTCTGGAGGCCCATACAGCAGTCTCTCCAATTCCGCTGCCCTTTCCCCAGTGACACGAGCCATGGTTGATTCCAGACACAGGTCACAGCAGCACATATAGTGTAGGTCCTCTCCTGTTGAAGGTCAGGTAGCAAGTGAGTGAACAGATAGAAAATGGTGGTCACGTCCGTAGCGGAGCGTACCATTACCGCCGGCGTACCTCACCACTGGCCACAGTAACCCATAGGGCCCAATGATAACCAATGAGGAGTTGCACGGCGGTTCTCAACCGCCTCCCGCAACGTTGCACAACGTCAGCGGAATTACTTCATTTCCACATGTCCCTCCATACAGGACAGACAGCTGCCATTTCAGGTGGGGGGGCAGGCCATGGTACCTAACGGCGTCACAGTACACATAAGCACCATTTGGACATATCCAACAATATACTGTTACAATCACAACATGCAATGAAGTGTAGTGTTTGGAAATATGAGATACTGACCAGTTGCACACTGTTTTGCCCCATAGATTGCAACCGCTGCGGATGAATAGGAGATGGAGACATCCCCGTGTACAGAACCCTGGTGGATTTGGCAACAATGGAGGACAGGCACATTATCCTCACCGATAGACTGGACAAGGCCACAATCACAGAGCTGTGTACCCAATTGGAGCCTGACCTGATATCTGCTATCTGTCACCCCACTGGGATCCCCCCTTTTGTGCAAGTGTTATCAGTGCTCCATTTCCTGGCAACTGGCTCCTTCCAAGTGACAGTGGGCTTGGCAGCAGGAATGTCACAGCCGATGTTCTCAATAGTGCTGACCAGAGTGTTGTCTGCCCTGATTAAACACATGCACAGCTCGTTTTCCCCTGGGTGTAGGATTTGGCCACAGTAAAAGCTGATTTCTATGCAATGGGACATATCCCCAACATTACTGGGGCAATTGATGTTACACATATTGCATTTGTTGCCCCCCCCCGGAGAAATGAACAGGTGTTCAGAAATCAAAAGAGCTTTCACTCAATGAATGTGGAGATGAATGTGGAGATAGTGTGTTTGGCGGACCAGTACATCTCCCATGTCAATGCAAAGTATCCTGGGTCTGTGCATGATGCCTTTATCCTGAGGAATAGCAGCATACCATATGTGATGGCTCAACTCCAGAGGTACCAGGTGTGACTAACAGGTGAGCCCTGGTTCCCAGCCAGTGGATGTTGGTGTATGGGTATGGTGTGGGCTCTAAGGGTGGGTGTGTGGCTAACAGTTGTCCCTCGATATTTTCAGGTGACTCTGGTTACCCCAACCTTGCATGGCTACTGACCCCTGTGAGGAATCCCAGGAAAAGGGCAGAGGAACGTTACGATGAGGTACATGGGCGAACAAGAAGAATTATAGAGAGGACATTCGGCCTCCTGAAGGCTAGGTTTCGCACCCTCATCTCACAGGTGGTTCCCTGTGCTACTCATCCAAGAAGGTCTGCCAGATCATCGAGGCATGCTGTATGTTGCACAACTTTGCCTTACGTCACCAGGTGCCTTTTCTGCAGGAGTATGAGGCTGGAGATGGCCGTGTGTCAGCAGTGGACCCTGTATACAGTGAAGATGAGGAGGCAGAGGATGAGGATGAGGACAACAGAAGTGCAATAATTCAGCAATACTTCCAATGACACACAGGAAAGACAGTGTAACTTCACTTATAATTGACAGTTTTGTGTTTGACATTGTCACTGTACCCTTTGGCATCTCTATTTGCAGACATTTGTGCCCCACTATCGCTACTGGTGTGCTGACTGCAACCAACTACAGGTCATTCCTATGTATACATTATTGTACAGTTGTATTGCAGTGTTTATACCTTGTTAAACGAATACATAGTTAAATCATTTGACATACTCCATACTTGTACTTTTTTCAAAGGGTGTTTATTTAAGTGCTAATAAGTAGAGGGGGATGTGCAATGGGCTGGGTTGATGGTGGAGGAAAGTCCAGGATAGAGACCAGTCTATGTGGATCACAGGTGCATTGTCCAAGGAGGCATAGGAAGGGGTGAAATGGCAGTTCAAGGTGGACAGGATGACCTGGTGGGACACATGGGTGACATTCAGGAGAGTCTTATTTCCTGGCAGGGGTCTTGGCAATAGTCTCTGGCTTCTGCCTGGATTGCAGGGAACATTTGCGGGTGGTTCTCCTTCTGCAGGGGGAGGGGTGCTGGTGGCCTGTTGTTCCTGTGGCGGGGCCTCCTGTCCACTAGCGGCAGCAGAGGTGGAGGGCTGTTCATCAGTTTGGCTAGTGGTAGGGGCCCGGTGGTGTGCCACTGCCTCCCTCATAGTGTTGGCCATGTCTGCCAGCACCCCTGCAATGGTGATCAGGGTGGTGTTTATGTCCTTCAAGTCCTCCCTGATCCCCAGGTACTGTCCCTCCTGCAGCCGCTGGTTCTCCTGCATTTTGTCCAGTATCTGGCCCATCGTCTCCTGGGATTGGTGGTATGCTCCCAGGATCTTGGTGAGTGCCTCCTGGAGAGTCGGTTCCCTGGGCCTGTCCTCCCCCTGTCGCACAGCAGTCCTCCCAGCTTCCCTGTTATCCTGTGCCTCTGTCCCCTGAACCGTGTGCCCACTGCCACTGACCCCAGGTCCCTGATTGTCTTGTGTTTGTGGGGTGGCCTGGGGTCCCTGTAGTAGTGGTCACACTGCTGATTGACTTGTCCTGGGGACAGAGGTATGGGCCCACTGGGAGGGTACTGTGCTGGTGTTTCCTGAGGGGGGAGGCTCTGTGGTCGTATGGGACTGTGCCTGGGTAACCGACTGTCCGGAGATCCCTTGATGGGCCACGTTGGTCATCCAGATCCAGGCGTCCAGAGCTGCTGTCATCACTGTGGACCTTTTCTGGGGGGGGGTGAGACTGGATGTTGCTGGCACCTCCTCTCCGGTGACGTTGGGTGGGGGACCTGTGGGGATGTAAATGCAGTGTAATTGTTTCTGCGTGTGACATCTTGTGCATGGGTGTGTTGCCCTCTAAGGCTGTTTTTGCCCTGGCAGTTTTGCCTTGTGTGAGTTGTTATTTGGTGGGCTAGCTGTTTCCCTCTAGTGTGCATGCTTTAGTGATAGGTGTCCATGCAGGTCTGTGATGGGTGTCCATGTATTGGTGTTGCTTGCAAGGCTTGGTATTGGGATGGGTGGATTGTGATGGTGGGGTGTGTGGGAGGTGGTGGAGTGATAGGAGTGAAGGTAAGGGTAGGGGTATGTGATGGCATGAAGGTGGGGGGTGATAGTAATAGAGATTTGACTTACCAGAGTCCAGTCCTCCTCCTACTCCTGCCAGGCCCTCAGGGTGCATGATTGCCAAGACTTGCTCCTCTCATGTTGTTAGTTGTGGGGGAGAAGGTGGGAGTCCACCGCTAGTCCTCTATACAGCTAGCTGGTGTCTTGCTGCTATGGAATACACCTTCCCCTGTAGGTCGTTCTACCTCTTACTGATGTCATCCCTTATTCTGGGGTGCTGTCTCACAGCGTTGACCCTGTCCACAATTCTCTGCCATAGCTCCAACTTCCTTGCAATGGATGTCTGCTGCACCTGTGATCCGAATAGCTGTGGCTCTTCCCGGATGATTTCCTCCACCATGACCCTTAGCTCCTCCTCTGAGAATCTGTGAGTGGTGTGGGTGAGGGTGTGTAGGGTGATGTGTTGGGGTGTCTGATGTAAGGTGCGTGGATGGTGTATAGGTGATGGTGGTGTGTAGCTGTGGTCTTGTCTGTGCTCTTGCTATCTCTCGTGTGGCACTTGCTTGTAATGGTAAAGGGTTGTGGGTAATGTGGGTGTGTGTTTTATAGTGGTGTGGGTATGTGGGTGTGGTGTGTGAATGGGTGTCAGGTGTGTGCAGTTTGAATTGTCCGATGTGGTGTTGTTTTGTATGTGTGTGTGTATTTTGAACGCTGCGGTATGTACCGGCAATGGTTTACCACCATTGAATGTCCGCTGTGGTGATTTGTGGGTCATAATGTCGTGGCCGTAGTTCTGTTGGCATAACGGTGTGGGTTTTGCTACCTCCAGTTTGTTACCAACCTTTAGGCTGGCGGACTTGTGTGTGTCGCTGTATAATGACAAATTGCTATGTGTGCGTCATAATATGGGCAGCAGTGATCCACGGTGGCGGTATGTTGGAGGCAGTCAGCATGGTGATAAGCGGTACTTACTGCCAATGTCATAATGAGGGCCTTGGTAACAAATTGACATCCTACAGCATTTAACTCTGTACACAAGGCCACTGGATTTATGTGATTCTAGGTTGCAGAATTGTGCGATTCTGTGGTCATGATGTTTTATGCATAATGATAAATTTACCGTATTTGTCAAATAATCCATCACCTGCAAAATCTGCAGACTTAAAAAAAAATTTTTTGGAGTTCAAACAAGTTAAAAATCAGCAAAAATTCCAGAACACGTTCTGTCATTCAGCAGAAGCTCCTTCACAAGGGTGCCTGGATATCTTTCAGATACTTACAGCTGTATTTGGATGTGGAACTGGCGCTAATTAAGTGAATCATTTGCCCATACAGTGCTAACATGTGCAAAAAGTACAAAATAATTAAGGGATACTATTAGAAAATATGCTGCATTAAGCCACATAATTTGTATTTTCTTGTCACATAATGTAGTCAACATTGCTACATGATTTAGGCCTCCCCGACGCCTAATTCCAGTGGCCCTGTCTATACCACAGAGATTGTCACATAGTTTACTTTATGAAATACTCTCACTTTGCAGTCAAAAGAAGAAAAGTAAACAACATCTCCACATTAGAAGAATGAGCAGCAATTATTTAGAAGACAGCCTCACAATTAACCTGTCTTGGAACACGCAGTATATGCAACAAGTTAAAAGTAACACTTAAAGACATTTTTATTGCTCATTAACTGTCTGAACGCCTGCACCTGTATAAATACTGTGCAGGTGCTTTGGTCTCCTGGGGGGGGCAAAGATAATTATGGGCTGTCCCAGCCCTCACAGGCAGCTCCTCCCCCCCGGCCATGGTTATACGGAAAGAGACTGCTCTTTCCTAAAGCGTAAGACTGAGACAGGAAAGCCCGAACCATTGCTTTCATTATTATAGTGGCTGGCAGCAAGACATGACTTTGAAGCACCCGAAATATCCGAAGAGACACTTCACTAGATAGAAGTGTTGGGCTTGAAAATCTGTGATATACTGTAAATAGTGGTGAAAAATTCTACGGGGCCAATTCGCAAAGCTATTTGCTTGTATAAAATTTGACTTATATCAGTAACAGCGTCATTTGTAGGTATTTTCACACTCCTCTTCGAGGCAATGCCACCCTAGAAACGGCTAGATATGTACTTTTGCAAGACCAAAATTCTCTCAAAAGCTGGAAGGCAAAGGTGAATTGCATCCCACTCAAAATTGGTGGGGTGCAGGCGAGTTGGTTTCCCCATGAGTTAAAATATTTTCCCTGTGTTCGAGTGCTTTTAACATTCAGGAGGAAAGCTTAGCCTGGCATATGTTTCCAGACATAAACTTGAACAGTTTGTGAATTCCAAAAAGCCATAATTTTACGCCTGTGTAAGGTAGAAAACCTATGAGTGAAGATTAACATGCTCGGCTCCTAATGGTTGCTATATGTACATGTCCTGCTTTTGATAACGGTTTTCGCCATGTTCTGAGTCTATCCCATTATTACGTTTCCAAATACAGCCTTGTGTTTTGTGCACGAGGCAGGAGCTGTGCACATGATCGTGTTTCCTGCGCTACGCATCGCCCAAACCTGAAACAAGGCCCAATTCACATCAGGCACCCATTGCTGCTAAAAACTTAAGGCCTAGACTTAAGAAAAGTGGTGCTTCCCACTGTGAACCGGCAATCTCTTGCGCCCCCCCCCCCGAACGCCACCATGTGCGAGCCGTATTTAAGATACGCGTACCATGGCGGTATTAGGAACAAAACTTGATGCTATTGTGGTGCTTTGCTCGACTAGGGTCAAAAATTCTGATGCTAGTGGAGCAAAGTGCAAGGAGGTCCATTGATTCCATTGGATGCGTCCTTTTGACGCCTGATTTCAGCAGGTGTTAAAAATGACGCAAAAAACGGCGCAATGAAATTTTGTAGATTTCATTGCACCATTTTTGCAAGCCTCCATGCGCCGGAACGCCGCCCTTTGCATACATAATGCATGGCGGATGCATTATGTGGCGCAAAGGGTCTTTGTAGATATGGCATGGTGTTTTTGGCAATCCAACGCCACCTTAGCATCAGAAAAGTGATGCTAATATGGCATTAGATGAAGCAAGGCCATCCTTAAATTTCGGCCTAAGAGCGGACAAGAAAACAAACATCAGCATGAAATGAGACACCTCTACTTTCCTTACTCAGCGGTGACTGAAGCCACCAGACACATCGTAGGAGGTAATCCGACTTCCAGATGTTTCATCATGACTCATGAGAGGAAAACTATTGTTGTTAACCCATATTTTTATCAAGTGTTTATTTTTTCTGCGGCATGGGAAATCAGTTCAGCACCTGATAGGCCTTTGTGGACTGCGCCTGCACGGCTGGGTGCAAATAAAAGCAGGGTAGGTGAGTCGGAGCAGGCTCTCTATCTACGAATCATTGGACACTCTTCCACTGAGTGATTTTACAGTGTCAAGAGCACCAGTGAACTCTCTAGTAAATGATGCCTCATTTGTTACGGTGGACATAAAAACTGCAAGAAAATTGGAATGGATCAGCGCGAATTGTGCTCCTCTGTGGATGTGAGGGACAAGTTTTGATTAGTTTTGGCCAGTGATTCTGTGCCACAGAGGGCCCGTGTAAGCTTTAATCCTGCTGCCCCTGAGTTGCTGCTCCCACTGAGGTCCACTGCAATCGTTCACGTCTTAGGATAGTGCAAATGTGGGGCTTTCACTCCTCAATAAGGTCCCACCGTAACAATCTGGCCCTTCTGCACCAACCCAGTCCTATAAATATGAAAACATGCTCAAACAATAACTAGAAGCCTACAACTCATCTTAAATTATTCCTGCAAGATTATTTACTAACCTTCCCAAAACTGTATTAGGGAGCAGTCCTAAGTATGTGAAACTCACACCCTACCACTGCTTACATAGCGCCCATACTTTTTGTGAATACCTGTAAAATACCCCAGTTCACAGTAAGGAATTTCAAACTGTCTTAAATTGACTTTGTCAATCCTTTATTTTCACTTTAAAACATTTTCTCTAATGTATTGTTTCTTCCTTCACTTCCCTTTGAGTTCTGGGTAACTGGTGCGCCTTCTCACACCGCCAGCAGCAGTTAAGTCTGGACCTTCTATGTGTAAATCTGGTAGGGAGATGTCAGTGGGAAATGCACTTAAACATTACTGCAGAACCCAAGAAATTGAGTTTTACTGAGTGTGCAGCTAAATTGTACGATGGCTAGTAGTTTAAGAGAAAGTAGGAAAGTATAGTAAAATAAACATGTGTAAGTATATTTCACATTTTTAATTCAAGTAATTACTCCAGGAGGAGCCTGTTGAGTGGCTAGCTGGAGAGACCAGTGCGTCTGGGTTCGAGGTGGCACGAGGCCTAGGTGTGCGGTAAGCAGAGCGCGACTGGAGCTGGGCGTGCGCTGTGAAGGCGCAGCACCACATTTGGACGGAGGAGAGGCTTGGAGATCTGAGCCTGGGGCGGCGGGGTGCCCGTTTCCTCTCTAGAGCACACTGCGTGGGCTGGGCGGAACTACACTGGACTGCACGGCTGCGGACATGGGGAGAGAGCCGCAGGGATCTGCCTTGAGTCTGATGGAGCAGATATGCTAATTCAAGAATTTTCTAATGATTAATGTGTGTTTACTAATGAGAACATTTCATAGATAGCAAAATGTGCCCACAGGGAGTGGTAACCATGTGTATTAACAAGATGCTAAATAATGAGAAAATTCATGTAAAATGTATTAGTATATCATAATTTGATGTATAACCTATGTTTTATGTTAATTTTCATTCTTAACTTAGCCGAAGTAAAGGCCTGGTTTCACTGGGCCTTGCCTGCTTATAGCGTGAAGACTCGATGAGACTTGCGAGGACTGGTAACCGGAGTAAAGGACCTTGAACTGTGCAGAGTTCAGATGGCTCTGCTGAACATTCTGCAGTGTACCAGCGGACAGGAGATGATGAAGACAATCTGATACAATTATGTGTAGTGTAGGCTAAATGTACTTTCCCAGGACTTGAACAATAGAGGCACTGACTAAAGACTTGTATGCAACAATTTCGTTACCTGACGAGCCGGATGATGTTCTCATCACCAGAAGGACCAATCAAATTTATGGAACTTGAAGCCTAAGTAGAAATTTAGATTTGGTAAATAAAAACTATAGCTTAGAGTCATAGCTTCTGAAACGTTTGACCAATTATCAATTAGTAGGATGGACTGAGAAACCTAATAAAAAGTCATGACAAGGGGAGCAAAATCAGAACGGAGAGGAGAAAGTCGATGACGTCAGGAGACGCTTTCCGAAGTGCTGATAATTGGGCTTACACTCTGTGAGCCTGATACTTTGCTGACCACTGATGACCTGGGGACGAAGACTGACTTGTTGCTGATCCTTCATGGATAGGTAGCTATGAAATGTGACTGACAAAATTTTGTGCCTTTTCTTCTAGGTGCCAAATGCGCTGTTTCTGAATAGATTTCCTCTCTTAGATTTTTCCAAACTAATGTTTTATCTAAATTGTTTTCGCATGAACATCCACATGCTGATGCTAATCTTGGTTAGGTAGGCTGACAGGGGGAGACGTTGACGGTGACAATTGACTGACAAATTTGCATTGCTGAATTACTCCATTAATGTTGATAATTGCTGACTTATGATTTGCATTGTTACTTGTGATTCTTTTGGAGAATGTTTTCTCGATGATCAATAAAGCTTTAATTAATAAAAAGCAAATAAAGATTTGACTAGAATTGTAATCAATAGGGAATAAAAATTATTAACCTTTTTCCAGTGAGTGATGGTTATTTTTGATTATTAGGGTTTTCATTCTTGGTTATTTGAGTGTTGACATTGATTTATTAATGTTGATTCTTGGATTAGTAATCACTGCATGACTAGGATACTCCATGCGATTCAAAAGGTTCATCGACCTATACGCGTCCCCTTGTAAGTTTACTTACTAAGGACCAGGCGCGCTAGCAAGTCCCAGAGGTAAGAAGAGTGCTCACCCTCGGCTTGCCGGCTGCGTTGAGACTTGGTTGCATGGCTCTGCACCCAAGGTTTGAAAGGGGTGGACTCCCTCCATTTTCTCCTCCTGGTCACGGACTTGCTTCAACCCCATTGTCCTGAGACCCATCTGCATATGTCGCTCCCAACACAGCACAACTACATAGGGAGGCTGACACACTAACTTGCACAGCAAGGAACGCAACTGGATGCCGGTGCCTTCCCTTCTGGAATAAAATTTGTTGATAGCACAGCATAGCGTTAGGCGCGGATATGGTTGCAAACAAAGGGAGGTGAACATGTAGAGTGTGTAGAGTGGCTGAGCATCAGTTTTTACAAGCCTGAGAGCAGGATGCACGTTATGTGGCCCGCTCGCTGCCCATCATGATTGGAGGCTTCAGCCAGACAGACTGGCACTAGGTGATGGAGCTGGAGCATTGGGGTCTGGCTGAGGTGCATTGTAGCTGACCTGGAGAAGCACTGCGCTCCCATCTAGGCGGGTGACGAGAAGGAAGTGCCCTGGCATGATTGAGAAAAGTTTTGATAAAATTCTTGAAACTTTGCCTCTCAGTGTTTCGCATTACATCATTGAAGACTGTTGCAAGTGGAGAAGAGACTGCATTGCCTATTGTTGGGGGTGGACTGAAATCGTACACTCATCCCGTCTTTAACAAACCACAACAAATGGAACTTTAAATGTCAATCAAACTGCCCTTTTAATTGCCCTTTTAATTGACAAGAGTCAGTGGCTCCATAAGAGTTGAGATTATCCCTGAATGTATTTTAACTGTATCTTTGATACTTGGATCCCGTATAAAGATGGGTAAACGGAAGGTAGTAGATAGATA
This sequence comes from Pleurodeles waltl, assembly GCF_031143425.1. Lineage (NCBI taxonomy): Eukaryota > Metazoa > Chordata > Amphibia > Caudata > Salamandridae > Pleurodeles > Pleurodeles waltl. The sequence goes on along the minus strand of NC_090439.1, from coordinate 1,082,390,489 downwards.
GATAGTTTATTAGTTAATTAAAACCATAAACATACAATTAAGCAAAAAAAGAAATAAAATAAAAGAGATATAATAAAACATTAGTGATGCAATGTTACTAATAAGTCTAAAAAAGAAAATTGAATACATTCTGTGGATTTGCCCCCAGTTTTCTTCAATTACTAGTACAAAACTTGCTGATTTTGCTCTTTCTTATTCATAGCACATACCTATTGTTTCTGCTGGGACCATTCCAATCTGCTGGCTTGTTTTTGTGCCGGAAATTTTAGAGGTAAAAATTTCCAAAAATTGGATAAGCCTAATATTCAGTATGGTGTTTCTTGGATGTAATGCTTCAATTAAAGCTTGTCTGCATGTTCTGACACCTTTCTGCATACCAATTTGCAAGTTGCAAATTGCGAGTCGGAAGGACTCAAATATTGGAGTCCCCCTGAGTCAGCACCCCTTCTCTAGCTGGTGGCTCCTTTAAATGGCACACCAAGGATTTCTCTGTTATATTGGTGTTGTTAGCTGCCTTTGGGCCCTTATGATTTGAGTTGATAAGTTTCCAGAATCTTTTTGAATCAGATGTTTTGGACGCATAGTATAGCTTGGCCCAAAGCATCTCCTGCTGTTATTTTTATAAAGTACCACAATTCCCTTTTGAGCATTTTCCTTTGCTCTTGCAGGGCAGACAATAGTGGTTAGTTTTCTGGAAATGTGCGCAGTTGTCTTAGCAGTCTACCTACTTCTGCTTTCCTCCTACGAACTGGCTGCGGTATATGTAGGTGGCTAATGGACTTCAATTGTACGCCCTTTCTTGCCTTTCCTGAGGAATCCTGGTTTAAGAGATCAACAGTGACATTCTCCCAGACAGTTGTCAAATTTGCTTAGTCCATAGTCATAGATTCTAGCTTCAACAGAGCCTCTTTTGCTTGCCTTTCTATGTTGTTGGATGAACGTTTCAGTCGCTTAAGATTTTCAGTGCCGATCACCCCTTTCATAAGAGCCACTCTCTCTGGTTTATGCGGTGAAGATCGAATCCTAATTATCTGCGGCTTGTGGTCGCTTTCCATACAGTCCAAGATTCTAAAATCAGTCACTAATGTATACAATGCAGGATTTGCCAATGTGTAATCTAAGTAGGAGACTTTTTTCCCGGAAGATCTTGTCCATTCAGGAATATGTTAGACCAGCCACGAAAACTGATCTGGCAGGGCAAAGGGAGGTCTAACGATCTACATCAGATGAGCTTTCTTGCAAAGATCACAAAGTTTAAGGAGGATGACTTACCATTTCAATTAGTGAGGCTTGATGGATGGGAAAAAAATATTCAGGAACCTTTGATTTTAGTCAGCTTATATATTAATCCAAAAAAGAGCTATACAATGCTGAGCTGGTGGGCATCAGCCCTGATACATGTCTCAGTGCAGGTCTAATGCAGCTCTTGATACTGATTCAAGTGGCAGCAAAGGGCACCGTGGCGGAGCTAGGGGATAGATAGTATTGCTGCTATGGACTATGACAGTTTATGATAGTGATAATGAGGCTGGAGAAATCCGTTCTTAATGTTGAAGTCCCCCCCTTTTTTATACACACCACGCCTCTGTACCTCTTTCCACTTTTCAGTACCTTGGTGCCACGTTCTTACTCCACTCCAGTTTCCACTCTGTCTTTCTGCTTGCACTGCTTGATCTGACTCATGACCCACTCTTAGTTCCTTCTGATGCCTTCTGAGGTTTTCTAGAAACCCTTGGAACGGTTCACTAGGTTCACTGGGTTCGCTGGGTTCTCACTGGTTTCTCTGGTCTCCCTGGATTCTCTGGATAGCTGCTCCTGCACAGCACTGCTCCACGGCCCCCCCATGGGTTCCAGAGGCTCCCCAAGGTGCCTGGTGCTGACTGACGCCGCCTCCCTCTCTTCGTCACTCCAGCGGTGCCACCGTAAGTGCCACCAAACCTCTTCACCAACTCGCAGGCAGGCTCACATGCCTCTTCTGCATGCTGCCACTTCACCCCTTTGCTTTTCTCTGGGCCGCTATGTCTGGCACCCCGGACACCCAGGACACAGGCTCTAGGCTCAAGGCTCACGGTTCACTGACTTGGGGAATCAGTGAGCCTGGGAGCCAAGCTACCTTGCTTCTCTGCTGCGCTCTAGCGGATTTTCTAGACACCCCCAACATGCACCGGGGCTCCGGAGGGGGTTGGGGCGTGGGGGGGTCGGGAGGTCAGAACAGTCGTAAGCACTATGGCTGCGTTGCTCCCTCTCTGTCCCTGCCGTCACTGCCGCTGTCTCACTGCCGTGGGGCTAAGGGCCGGGGGGCAAGCGACTGCGGTGCGGTACCCCAACTGCATGCCTGCACCGGAGGGCCAAGAGGCTGAGGGGCCAGAGGGCCCAGGGCTGAGGAGGGGTGGGAGTAACAGGAAGACTAGCATGGGCAGTGTGGGCAGCCGGCCGCACCTCTCAGCTCTGTTGCGTCGCATTTCACACACACACACACTTCCGCTTCTGAGTCAATTCACAGCCAACAGTTCGAGTTGAAATGCCTGGAAGTAATAACCTCCCAGGACAGTTCTAAAACTAACAATACACTTGATGGCTTTTTACAAAGGGCTGTTGGAGCCACAGAAAAGGAGATTGAATCTGCTGAGCGACGTCTATCTCTCACAGCTTCCTCGGTTGCCATTTCTCTGCCATCCCCACCCCTACCCTCACCACCCCAGTTGTTGCAGATACCTCAGTCAGCCCCAAAAGTCAATCAACAGAAAGTCATGCGAGACGATTGTCAGGAGACATCAGAACCATGCCTAACTGGTTTATTTAGGGCAGAAACTCCACCAGTGTCACTGGGCATTTTGGCTGGTGTACCAGATTTAGAGATTCCTGCAGTAAAAGGAAAAGAAAGCGAGGTGACAATTCCCTAAAGAATAAGCGTGAACGTACTATGGGCCCCCAGCAGCCCTAGAACCAAAAGTGGCATGACTGAAAGGCTTCAGGAGGTTTCTGCTGATTTAGCCACCTTAGTGACAGAGCATATAATGGAGGAGTTTACCAAAAGATTGCGTCCTATAGAGTACCGCTGAATAGCCATTGAAGAGAAACTGGGGGGATTGAGAAATTATGCATGTCTAATGATTTATTGTATAAGGTTGCCTCCCTTCAATCCCAACCCCAGAGCAACTCTCCATCGTTGGGGACAGAAGATGGGGCCCCACTGTTCCATAAGGAAACCCCAGTGCATCTCGAAGTTAGTTGCAATCACTCCCGTGAAAATGCTTCTACTGGATTGTTGATCAGAAAGGGTTTGCCTGCGTGCTCCGATCAAGTTTCGGAGGACTGTCACATTGGAGATATAGCCACCATTAATGTGGGGGAAATTGGCATCAATTCAATGACCAAATCAGATGGAGTGATCCATAAATGTCAAGCAGCAAATACTCTGAAGTTGGCAAGAACCAGTGATAGTTCTTATGGGGTTCAACATAGGGTCCTACACCTCCCCGCGGATGCAGGTCCATATGTGGCAGTAATTACTAATGCACCTAGGTTGCAGTTAAATAGTACAGAGACCTACACAGAATTTAAAAATAAGGTCATCCAGTGGTTACATGTTAATGCCAATTTCCCATTTTCAATGGTATCCTCAATACTAATGGAGAGGAGGGTAGGCTGGGTGGGCTCGTCGAGGAAGCTCTGTGACTGAGATTGCATTGTTGTCATTTTTAACTCACCAGTTATAGTAAAACAGATCTTTTTAAATTGTTGTAAATTCGTCTCTTTGTCCAGGGGGATTTTTCTGTGCAGACTTGCAGCTTTCTATCCCCAAACAGGTTATTTTTTTTACCAGGAGGGTGTAAACCAGTCCCAGAGGGTCTCCCAGCTCCTGTCCCCAAAATGGAGATCCCTCTTTCCATCAGATGGAGTGTAGGTGGACTTCATCAACATTGTCAGAAGTGGACTGACTCAAAGTTGGGGCTAAGTAGGGACCTCCAGGGAATAGGGAGTTGATGGTAGCCCCTAATGCGACTGATGCACCCAGGTACAGAGATGCATGGAGGCACAGAGACAGTTGCCCAGAGGCAGAATTAATGTAAAACTTAATTTCTGTGGGTTTAACGCAGATCCCATCACAAGCATTGGGCGAGTCACAAGCCAATGTCATCAGTTGGAACATAGCCGGGCTGGAAGCCAAAATGCGCATCCCAGAATGTGTTTTTGTATAGATGAACATATGATCTGCCTATTTCAGGAAACATGGGCCATGGAGCACATGCATAGACCTGGATTTACGAGTTAAGGGGTCCCAACAAGCAGGGTGTCCTCCGGAAGACCCCTGGGGGGGGTTTACTTATTTGGATTAATTGCTCCCTCAAGTGCCAAGTGAGAGAATTGGACATGGGCTGTGCTGATCTTTAGGGCTTACTTCTGTCCACCCTAAGAGAACTATCATTATTACTGAGAAACATCTATAGCAGGAGTGTGGGCAAAAGCTGTGAATCTGATATTTTAAGTGCTCTGGATAATATTTTAGATAGTAGATATAGTACCCATTATATCCTGATTGCCAGGGATTTTAATGCCACCTTTGAGCCTTACACATTGTCGCAGGAGCTCCATCAGGAAGATGATATTCTATGGGGCATTCCGCAATTATCTAAGTGCAAAGGATATAGATTGAGTAGGGTGGCACATCAAATTGTTAATATTATGCCTGCCCATGGTCTCTGCATGTAATGGGTGCTCTCGCTCAGATTTAAATCCCTCTCCAACATTTAGATCATATAGGACTCCTATCAACTATTTGTTACTAGATATCCGGCTGTGGGGACACAAGGTGAACATGGTGGTAGAGGAGCATGAGGAACGTGACCATGACCCATTGATACTTACCATCAGGGGTTTGCTACCTGGAAATTGTGCCCCTGTTTCTAGGGATTTTGACTGGCATCTCACTATGACAAACAACAAACAGAATGTTAAGTGGGAAATCATTAATTCCTCCTCGTATACTAATGCAACTATATACAGATTGCTGGCAGACCAAATGGAACTCGTGCTCCAACTTGGGCAGGATGAGAGAAGGATACTGGTCGAACACTCGAAATTATTTGATTGCCTGAAAGAACTCATCGTCAAAGAGGCCACTGGCAAAATGAGAACCAAGCGCAGTGAAATGTGGTACAATAGATCATGCAGAGAAGCTAAGAAGAGGCTATTGAGGGATCTCAGAAGGGGGATAAGAGACACAATAAAACAATTGAGGAAGAACTTTAGGTTGTTGTTATCCAAGGCGTGGAGAAGTTGGGAAGAGAAGCGTTGGACAGCCCTGCAAGAAATAAAGACGCCTATTAGGTTTGGAAACTGGTCTCGAATGAAAGTGGTAAATTCTAGCCTCCGCTTGGGGGATCAGTTCTTCACGATGTATGGATCAAACATTTCAGGTCACTCTACTCAGAGAGATGAGCTAGACTCCATGGAGCAGAGTATTAATAGGGAAGAAAGTATATCCACAACTAAGTTTTCCTTAGCTGAGACCAAGGCAGCAATAGCATCCCTCAAGTGGGGCAAAGCCCCCGGCCTTGACAAAATACCAGGTGACCTCTATAAGTCAAATCCTGATATCTGGGCACCCTATTTAAATAAAGTATGTAATGCAGTGGCTGCCGGTGCACATGTTCCTTATACATGGAAAGGAGCAAAAATAGTTCCCCTCTACAAGAAGGGAAATCCTAGTAATACATCCAACTATCGGCCTATAAGCCTGTTAGATAACATCCAAAAACTTTTTGCCAAGCACATTCTGATTCACCTGGGGGACTGGATTGAAGAGAGTGGGGTCATTTCCAGTTTACAGGCAGGATTTAGGCCTGCAGTCAGTACAATCAATCAAATAATGAGGTTCATTGTAATCAGGTGGAAGACGGTGGATATCGGTGGAGGAAACTGATATGTTGCCTTCATCGATCTCCATGCAACCTTCGATCTGGTTCCCAGATATAAGCTGTGGCAGACATTGAACAACATAGGAGTTCCTAGTGGACTCTTGAACTTAATTGTCCAACTCCATGAAGGCACTTTTGTCTGAATCAGATGTGGCAGGGATGGTGAACTGACAGACCCAGTCATTACTGAGAGATGAGTGCAGCAAGGCTGTGTTCTTGCTCCTACCCTCTTTTTTCTGTATATAAATAATTGCATTAAGTATTTAAACAGCTGCAAGAATGATTCACCATGGTTGGCTGGTGAGAAAATCCCGGGGCTGCTTTTTGCAGATGATACAATCATCAGGGCAAAATCACCTATGGGATCACAAAACTTAGTCAACCAATTCTGTCTATTTTGCAAAGACTATGACCTGAAGGTCAATGTTGGGAAAACAAAGTTGATGATCTGTTGCCAGGGAATGAAGAAAGTGAATGGCAGTATAACAATTAAATCTATCATATTAGAAAGGGTTAATGAGATCGACTATTTAGGGATCAGATTGATGGGCTCGGCAAATGGGATGCACATATTAGTAAAAGTGCCCATATTATATGGGCCGCAAAGCTAAAGCTGTAGTTAGTACCCAATTAAACCCCATTGTAGAAATGTATAAAGCCCAGGTTGGGGAGCTTCCCTATATGGATCAGAATTGTGGGGCTTTAACAGACAGCAGAATATCCTACAAGTTTAAGAAAATAATTTAATTAGATACATATCCAGGGGTGGGGAAGAGCACTCCACTAATCCCCCTTAGATTGGATCTTGGGTTGAATAATATTGAAGATCATGCGGCCCTGAAGCCTCCCTTATACTGGATTCATCTCTGGAAGACAGAGGAATTGGAACCTTTTTAAGAGACAGTCAGAGACTTACTAGGGAACTCAAGTTGTTGGGATAGGGTTAGTTGGCTGAGGGAAATTAATTCTGCCTGGGTCGAACTAGGCTTTCCCAGTTTTGGGGTTACCCCGATTCAATCCCAACCAATGCTACTACATTAATTAAGCAGAGATATTAGGGGAAGGTAAACGAGCAGATCTCCCATAGGAACGGGGTGGGATGATTAACATCAGAATTTCTGCTTGTCAAAGAGGAGCCATGTGCTGAACAATTTTTTGACCTGACTATACCAGCCTATGCTCGCTCCCTATTCCTTCAGTTTAGATATGGTACTTTACCTTTTAATGCCTTCACTGCCCGATGGTCATCAAATAGCTCTGAAGGTAACAAGTGTAAATTGTGCAAATCATGTGTGGAAACAACTGAACATCTTCTTTTCTTCTATACTTTATACAAGATCCCTAGGAAAAAAATAGATCATCCCACTTTGTAAAACCTTGCTTTTATCTGACCGTGCCAATGCCTACAGAATTTGTGAAAATGATACGTCTACATTGGTAGTGAGTGCAGTTGCCAAATATCTGTCAGCTGCCTGGTCCAAACGCCATAGGGCCCTCATAGCACTTGGAAGGGAAGGCTCAGAATAAGAACTTTTGGCTGAAACGGTCCAGAGTTTTTATAGCATCTGGGTGGGAATGCTTAAGTAAAGAATTTTTTATTTGCACTGCTTTTCTCAGGAAGATGGGACCAGTTTCATAGGCTAGAAAATGAAAATGTCTATTTTATTATTGTACCATCATCAATGCTCATTTAATGATCTTTCTGTGCAGTTTTACACATGGCTATTATTCCAGCCCTCAGTAGGGAAGGTCTTATATTGCTCCATTTGAACCAAATTTTCAAGTTTGCTCTGACTATTTATATGGCTTCCACATTTGATACGTATAGCACTTTGTCTTTGTGCTTTTCATCATTGCACTTTATAGGTCTCTAGCACCACTGCAGCCCAAAGCTGTTAATTACAACGGTCTGAAATAGATTTTTTTTTCTACCATCATTAATGTGTACATAATGTTATATCTGAGAAGTTTTACATATGGGCATCTCCCCAGCCTTAGGTAGGAAGGGTTTCTCTCTTTTTATAAGGTTTTAATTGTAACTAATTTCAGGATTGAATTGTTTTAGAGCTCACGTCAATTATTTGTATTTATATGATTTTTAATTTCTGATATTTAAAATGTGGTATCTCTGTAGAAGAATTTCCGAATGATTCAGCAAATTTTTTGTACTGGGGATTTTAACTTTTGGCATTTTAAACTATGATTTTTGACTGGCTCTGAAAGTTTATGTTTGGATATGTCAATAAAACTAAAAGTAAACTAAACGCCAGTTAAAAGTTTTCTAACTACAGCTTAATTTACAGAACACGTTATTCCCAAATAGGTGTGTACATTTTTGTTTGTCTTTTCAGGTCCCAAGAATCCGGCCAATAAGAAGCAAAGCCATGAATCAAGTGTAGTACATTATTTTCAGGTTTTTGTCTCTGATCCAGCATAGACGAACAGACTGTAGTTAGAGAGAGAGAGAGAGAGAGAAGGTATACTATAGAGCTGCACATGTGTGTTTTGACCCAACATTATAGACATATTTCATATTCAACACTATATCAGCATCCCAGGGAACAAAGCATGTACGTTTTTATGTCCATATTAATGACAGCTTCCATTAATATGCACCTATCCATACAACAAAGACACTGCCTGATCTCAGATGCCCCTTTATTTGACTAACAGTCAGTGGTGTCTCATTTTGCAATAAGTAGACCCACATTTATGATTATGTTCATGCCTCTCTCAGTCACCACTCTTTACCAGTGCAAGGAATGCAATTTTTGGAGTCAATGTTAGCTGACAATCTACAACTTCTGATAAAATATGAGATTGCTACTGAAAGGTTTTGGACATATTTACACACCCATAACAATTGTGAAGAGCCCTATCTTGCTGTGAGACATAGGGCCTGATTTAGAGCTTGGTGGACGGGTTTCTTTGTTACAAATGTGACAGAGATCCCATCCACCGTATAATGATCTAGTATCTAATGGCTAGTATTAGGATCGCCATGGACTATAATGGGATCATAATATGGCGGACAGGATATCCATCACGTCTGTGAAGGAGTAATCCCCTCCAGGAAACTCTAGATCTGGCCTGTTGTGGGTAATTAAATGGTCATCACAGGTTTGCCAAATTTGGTGGAGGGGCACTTGGATACAAATCTAGACATGGCAATAACAGGCCCTTTTAGACAAAGCTTGTGCTGTCGCTTAGTGACTTGCTGTGTATGCTTTGTGGGTTCAACTCCACTCATTGATTGTAATTTCTCTATGTCAGTTTCCTTTAAAAATACTTGCTTGCTAGTGAGCAGTCTTTCCTCCTTGTGCCTCTTTTTTGACTTTCGTTTACACAAGGGGAGCAGGGACCAACGTCTGTATCTTTGTGCTTTAAATCTTTATCTGTTTCTTTAAGGGACTATTTTCTTATTTTTTCCCTGCTGGTTTACATTCTGGACAAGCATTTCCCGCTCAGTGCAGCACCCGGTTGTTGGCCACTGGGCTTCATTTTAACCACGCATTTCCCTTAACTGCATTTTGGGCTTGATTAGTGCGACATCCTCTTCACGGACACGGCGCTTCGCGAGCCTTTCTTTAGTTTTTTGCTTGTCCGTTGTGCTGCTCACAAACTTTTTTTTTACACTACTGACGGCTGCCACTCACTCACCATGCAGCCACCATTCTGTCCCCTGGGAGGACTCAAGCAGTACAGTTTCAGGTGATGGAACGAGACAAGCGAGTACACAGAGTAACTGCGCACTCTGTGAACCCTTTGTGAATTTGAAAACAATGTTCACTTGCTAAGCTGTTCCAAGCGCAAGCCGGGCAGCTACTTTTCATGGCCACCCAGCTTCAATTTAATCATGCATTTTCCTCAAGTGTTTGTGTATTTTGGGCTTGATTAGTGTGGCACCCGCTTCACAGATGAAGAGCTTTGTGAGCCTTTCTTTTGTTTTATGCGTGATCGCCACCCTGCTCACAAACTTTTTTTTTTTTTACTTTACAGACGTCTGCTGCTCACCACCTTGCAGCTGCCATTCTGTGCCCCAGGAGGACTCATTCAGTACGGTTTTGAGGGGGGTGGAATCAGTAACTGCACACTCTGTGAACCCTTTGTGATTTTGAAAATAAAGCCTGCTTGCTAAGCTGTTTCAAGCGCAAGCCGGGCAGCTACTTTCCAACTGTTGTTATGCAGTTTTGGAGCGAATCTTTATTTTCTTTCTCAAACTTAAAACTTAAAGGATATCCCGGTTTTGCTTGGACATCCCCAAACTCTCTCCCCTTCACTGCTTGTTATATTATGCCCAACAGCTGCTTTTTTTGTTCATGTTCCCGAAGCATAACGGGATGCCACCTGACGCCACATTACTATTCCTGGTGCACTTACTGTTGCAATATCAAAGGACTCCTCCAAAAACCATCATACTGCTAACACAGCACACAAAGAAAACATCACCATCTTGCTTTTCTCTGGGTTCAATTTGGGCACAAAGTTGGTCTTTTCAATATATTTTCTACTGACAAATAACATTGGTGGTCATTCTGACCCTGGACCGCGGGAGTACCGCCGACAGGCCGGCGGTGCTCCAATGGGGATTCCGACCACGGCGGTAAAGCCGCGGTCGGACCGGCACCACTGGCGGGGTCCCGCCAGTGTACCGCGGCCCCATTGAATCCTCCGCGGCGGCGCAGCTTGCTGCACCGCCACGGGGATTCCGACCCCCCCTACCGCCATCCAGATCCCGGCGGTCGGACCGCCGAGATCCGGATGGCGGTAGGGGGGGTCGCGGGGCCCCTGGGGGCCCCTGCAGTGCCCATGCCACTGGCATGGGCATTGCAGGGGCCCCCGTAAGAGGGCCCCTACATGTATTTCACTGTCTGCTGCGCAGACAGTGAAATACGCGACGGGTGCAACTGCACCCGTCGCACAGCTTCCACTCCGCCGGCTCGATTCCGAGCCGGCTTCATCGTGGAAGCCTCTTTCCCACTGGGCTGGCTGGCGGTCTGAAGGCGACCGCCCGCCAGCCCAGCGGGAAAGTCAGAATTACCGCCGCGGTCTTTCGACCGCGGAACGGTAACCTGACGGCGGGACTTTGGCGGGCGGCCTCCGCCGCCCGCCAAGGTCAGAATGAGGGCCATTGTCTCTCTAAAATGCATAGGAGCGTAAGGCTGAAAGTGGCTTTTGGAAAGGTTGCCGGTCATCGATTTTCAACAAAAACCCTATTCGCCAGTGGGCAACCAACAAAACAATTGAATTATTTTGGTAATACCTCCACTGCACCACTTGGCCACATGATTCAATAAATTAGAATAAACGAGTTGGACTCTTCACTTCTATGTGCACTAAAAACAACCATGGCGATATGACCATTCATGTCATTATTTCGAAGAGGGGGAACATTCAGACCCTTTTCTACAGGCAAATCACGCCACTCCAAAATGCTCCACACTGAAAGGCAAAGTCAAGCAAGTAGAGATCCTCAGTGCCTTCTTTCACTCGAGGTGCTGCACCAACAGGAGCTGTCCGACTGCAGTAATGTGAGCCAGGGATTCCAGCAGTGGTGAGGTTGTTTTAGATAGAACAAGACATGGGCTTCTTGTGATGCATGTGATTAGCCCCCATCATCACCCGCTGCTGTGACTTGAAGTGGGGGCCTGGCGCTCGTCTCACATCAGACCCCCGTCCATTCAGAGCTCCTGTTGACTATTTCATTTTTTTGAGTTAAAGTCGATAAACTGTGTGCTGAGGTTTTGTGAAGAATATTTGTGGAAGATCACTGAGCTGCATCTGTGTGCAATGATCAGTGTGCTTTCAAGTATTTTCTTTTTTCTAATCTATGAAGGTATAATCTGACCATTATTCCTGGGAACCCTCTTATGATTTGTGTTACTTTCCATGCCACATACATCCACTCCAAACCAAAAAACATGGGTAAAAGACATTGTCATTTACAACAACAATAGTTCTAACTCTCGCCAATGCAAGACCTATTGCATTGCAAATGCTTGTTTATCTATTTTTCCAGATTCTGGAGACAGTGCCAGTGGGTAGGCCAGTGCAGGTCAGGGTAGGCCAGGAATAGCTTGGGCTAAGCTGGCAGACATTCTTTTCTTCTCCCATATTGCTGCATGGTTTGGGTGGTGCCCCAGCTATGTTCCTACCCGCACCCAACCAAGCACTAACCTGTTCTGATTCTGTGGGAACGATGCAGAAGTTCTGGATGCTCCAATTTCCTTTCCTGAACTTCCATCTCTCTTGCGACTGTACTGCTGAGAGGATGTAGGAGGACCAGGAAGGGAAAGGGGAACTGGATGTGAAGAAAGAGAGAGTGTGAGAATGAGTCATCCCTGCCATTGTTACGTTCCGTGCTTTCTTGCTGTTTTGTCACGGCTGGTTCTGTAACACAGAGGAAAATATGATTATTTCATTTTCACCAATCCCTGTGTTTTTGCTATTGCCAGCAGAGAAAATATGTATTTCCTCTTTCCTGCCTTTGCTGCTCTCCCTCTTTTGATTCTGCGGTGTGTTATGTTTGTCTGGGATTTCTTAAAAAGGATACAATACAATGTCATAAGAAACTAAGGGGCAGATTTAAGGAAAGGATTTAAGGAAAGTGGTGCTGCACCCAGTGCACCGCCACTTTCCTTGCAACACATAGCACCCCTCTACCGCCACCATGTACACGCCATATCTAAGATACGGCACACTATGGCGCAGGGTAGGGGGCAATAGCATCAAAAGTTTTGACACTATTGATGTACTGTTCAGGGTTAGCGCAATAATTTTGGCGCCAACCCCGAACAGTACATAGGGTCACATTGTAAACAATGGTGTGCCCCTTTTTAACACATCTCTTACATTTCTTTCCCCCATTTTTTCACCCCCCCCTTGATGGGGGAACACCCCCTTTGCATACATTAAGCTTGGTAAAGGCATAATGTAGTGTAAAGGGTTACAAAGTGGCGCAATGCATGCATTGCGCCACTTTGTAAATATGGCACAGGGATTTTGGCCTCGTTGGGCCACTTTAGCGTAAAACAAATGATGCTAATGTGGCGCAAGGAGGCGCTAGGGGCACTTAAATATGCCCCAATGTACCTAACGAAGTCTTCTTTGACTTCTGTTTCCTGAGCAATTTCTACTAACAATTCATTCTTGGCAACAATATCATAACATTGTCCTAAAGAATATCAAAAGCTTCCTACTGTTTTCAGTTCACCAGCAGTATAACGAAATGGTTTGTAAAACGGGAAACTTTTCTCAAAAATATTAGCATGAGTTCTCTAAACATTTATGAGCCTTAACATTGTAACAAGTCTTGCAACAATGTTCCAAAAGTTTGTGACTTTCTAAATCCTCTCCTTTTCTTACAGGTTATTTTTCCTTCAGTAAGATTATTCAAACAAAGACTTTGGCCCTCATTCCGAGCCTGGCGGGCGGCGGAGGCCGCCCGCCAGGCTTCCCCCCTCCGAAATACCGCTCCGCGGTCGTAAGACCGCGGAGGGTATTCCGAGTTTTCCCCTGGGCTGGCGGGCGGTCTTCACAAGACCGCCCGCCAGCCCAGGGGAAAACTCCCTTCCCACGATGACGCCGGCTCGTAATAGAGCCGGCGGAGTGGGAAGGTGCGACGGGTGCAGTTGCACCCGTCGCGTATTTCAGTGTCTGCTTTGCAGACACTGAAATACTTTTAGGGGCCCTCTTACGGGGGCCCCTGCCGTGCCCATGCCATAGGCATGGGCACGGCAGGGGCCCCCAGGGGCCCCGCGACTCCCCCTCCCGCCATCCGGTTCCCGGCGGGAGAACCGCCAGGAACTGGATGGCGGGAGGGGGAGTCGGAATCCCCATGCCGGCGCAGCATGCTGCGCCGGCATGGAGGATTCCTTTGGGGCAGCGGGAAACCGGCGGGAGACCGCCGGTTTCCCTTCTCTGACCGCGGCTGAGCCGCTGCGGTCAGAATGCCCCGCGGGGCACCGCCGGCCTGTCGGCGGTGCCACCGCGTCCCACGGCCCTGGCGGACTTGTTCCGCCAGGGTCGTAATGACCCCCTTTATCTGTTGCTAACATTCAAAAAAGCTGCACATTACCTCCTGTAATGTTTCTTTGTTTTAGTTTTTATCCCATATTTTGTTCTTTTTCTTTTTTTGGGCTGATTACCAAGATGCTTCAATGGAAATAACCACTGGAGCTGGCAGGAGCAGCATGACATGAGGGTTGACTGGAAACTCCTCCGGAGTGGGACAGAAGCAGGACTGTGACCTTCTTGCAGGTAAGTTACCACAGCAAGCAATCTCCAGAGCATGGGTGTGACCTTCAATACCAGCAGTGACCAAAATGGCTGCCAGATCTCACAAGATGTTTTAATCTTCTGAGACTTTGAGTGGTCAGAGAATAGCCCACAAATCCCTCTATTCCACATAACAGCAGGCCTCCCCAAATGGGGAAAACTCAAGAGATTTGTTCTTTATGGGACATTAGTCTCTCAGTCAATGATGGCATTTTGGATGGGGGAGAGCTCCCTTCTTTCTTGTGGAACAGAGCTCCTCTCATTGAGCCTGCGGGCTCGTCAGAACCCCTGCGACTGTCTCTGCAGCAGTTTCACTGGGAGCATATCCTCACCCTGTGAAACTCAGCACAGTGTCTCAAGATCCAGAAATATTGTGTTGAGACACTATGATACATGTTTTTTTTGTGGGTGCAATATCCCTCCCTCACTTAGGGCCATATTTATACTTTTCGACGCACAACTGCGCCAACGCAGTTGTGCGTCAAAAAATCTAACGCCGGCTAACGCCATTCTGAAGCGCCATGCGGGCGTCGTATTTATTCAATGACGTTAGCCGGCGTTAGCCGGCGGAGCTACCTGGTGTGCGTTAAAAAAAATGACGTACACCAGGCAGCGCCGGTGTAGGGGAATATGGAGCTTTGGCGTCAAAAAATGGGGCAAGTCAGGCTGAGGCAAAATTTTCGCCTCAACCCGATTTGCGCCATTTGTTTTGACTCCCAACCCCCATTAAAATGACTCCTGTCTTAGCAAAGACAGGAGTCATGCCCCCTTGCCCAATGGCCATGCCCAGGGGACTTATGTCCCCTGGGCATGGCCATTGGGCATAGTGGCATGTAGGGGGGCACAAATCAGGCCCCCCTATGCCACAATTTAAAAAAAAAAAAAAATACTTACCTGAACTTACCTTAAGTTCCCTGGGATGGGTCCCTCCATCCTTGGGCGTCCTCCTGGGGTGGGCAAGGGTGGCAGGGGGTGTCCCTGGGGGCATGGGAGGGCACCTCTGGGCTTCTTCCGAGCCCACAGGTCCCTTAACGCCTGCCCTGACCAGGCACTAAAAAACGACGCAAAAGTGGCTGGACGTCATTTTTTTTGATCCGCCCACTCCCGGGCGTGTAATACGGCGCACATGCCTTGGAGTCATTTTTTAGACGGGAACGCCTACCTTGCATATCATTAACGCAAAGTAGGTGTCCACGCTAAAAAATGACGCAAACTCCATGAACTTTGGTGCTAGACGCGTCTAACGCCAGAGTATAAATATGGAGTTCGTTTTGCGTCGAATTTGCGTCAAAGAAAACGACGCAAATCCGGCGCAAACGGAGTATAAATATGCCCCTTAATGTTCCATGTGGGATACTGCAATTAGTAGTGATAGTGGAGTAGCTTTGCTTCTTTCTTCAGAATCTCATCATAGTATATATATTTGGTGGAAGTATTTGAATTGATTAACACATGCCACTTTATTCTTTGTTCTTTTTATGTATTTAAATACCAGTGAACTGAATGTTAACATGAGATGTATACAATATGGGGCTGTAGACCTCCTTTTGGCAATTCAGCATCCTGTTTAAAAGGTCTGCTGAGCCACATAAAATGCTTGTGGCACACTTGAAAGCAAGGGATCCGGATGCTAAGACAATTCTTATGTATTCAGGCCCATATTTATACTTTTTAACGTTTTGCGTCAAAAAGTATAGCACCGGCTTGTGTCATTCCGGAGGGCCAGCCAGGTGGCATATTTATGGAATGCAGCTAGCCGGCACAAAGGGTGGGCTAGCTTGAAAATAAATTACGTTAGCCGGGTGGGGGTGGTGGTATGGGAGAAGGGAGTTTTGCACCTAAAAATGACGTTAGGTTTGTTAGAGGCAAAAAAAATGCCTCTAACCAGCCTAGCGTCACTTTCTGACGCAAAACCATCCATACCATATAACTCCTGTCTTAGAAAAGACCGTAGGCATGCCCACCACCCCAATGGCCAGCACAGGGGACCAGTGTCCCCTGGGCATGGCCATTGTACCCTGTGCCATGCAGGGGACCCCAAGTTGGGCCCCCGAAGGCACTTTAATAAAAAAGAAATACTTACCTATGCTTACCCTACTTACCTGGGATGGGGTCCCCCATCCTCCGGTGTCTCTCTGGTGTGGTGAGGGTGTTCCTGGGGCTTGAGGAGGGCACCTGTGGACCCATTTCCATGGTGTTCAACCATGAAATGGGTCCACAGGTCCCCCAACACCTGGTCTGACCCAGGCATTAAATAATGATGCAAAGCAAGCTTTGCACCATTGTTTAGCCCCTCTTCCCACCTGTGCAAAATTTTAGCATGTGGGGATAAATATGGAGCTATGGGGTAGCACCATTTTTTAGATGGGAATGCGTACCTTGCATCTCATTGACGCAAGGTAGGTTTATGCATCTAAAAAATGGTGCAAACCCCAATATTTTTACGTTAGATGGGCCTAACGTCAAAATATAAATATGGAGTTAGTTTTGCGCAGAATTTGCATTAAAAACAATTACGCAAATTTGGTGCGAATGGAGTATAAATATGCCCCTCAGTTTCTGGTTGCTGAAGAAAACTGCTTTTGTCCGACCAAACATCTATCTCCGCTTATATTGTAGGCACAGTGGTTGTGTCAAACTGTATTTTAGTGTTAGAGGTGGGAGGACACTAGGACTACAATAGTACACTCCTCACACATAGCCCCAGACCTCAGAGGCCAAGTTTTGCGTGGCTGAAGACTTTCACCAAGATGGGTATGGTGGGCCCTGGGAAGGATTGGACATGCTCCTTCTTTTATCCAGGACAAGGAAGTGGACTCCAAGTGTCATAAGACAGACCTCCTGTACAAGCTACAGCAATAAAACAAGCTAAAATAGTCATTTCCTGCAACTGCCCAGATGATCATTGGCAACAGGACCTGGACTGAACCCTACGGTTGACCTCTGCTTGACACCCTATGAGTCTCATAGTCTCCCTTGAGATCCTGGGGAGTTTTAGAAGGATACTCCTGTAGTGGACTGGAACTTAAAGGACTGAGTCAGAACGTAAAATCTTTGGCCATGATGAATATGGTTGATGTACCCGACTACCACTCCACTGCTGTCAGCCTTGTATTGTGCCTAGGTCCCAGTCTACCACAACCATTGCGGCTTTGTGCATTTTGGCACTCCTTCCACTCAAAACATGTCCCTGGTTCCCCTCATTGGATTTTTATCATTTTTGGTGTACTTTTCTTCATTACATTTGACTTTATCTTTTTAATTCGGTTTGGGACTGTTATCAGTTTGCATTTTGAGTTAATAACTGTTTTGGGTCTGCATAAATACTTTACACATTCCTCCAAGTAAAGCCTCTCTGCTCTGTGCCCCAGCTACTAGGTGTTTAAGCTCAAGTTAAGTGACACTGAGGGTTCACCTTGAAAAGGGTTCTGATTATTCCCTGAGGTGACTACCACAAATAATAATCCTATTTCTTACATTAGTGTTAAGAGATGCGAGCCATTATTTGTGCTTTGTAGTACAACCTAGTGATTTACATTGAAATTGAAAATACATCTTTTGACTTTTATGGATTTTTAATTGGCTTTTGGACTTAATTGGGTAATTTTTTATGTTGTACTAAATTTATTCTTGCCTTCAATTTTTGCACCTTATGGCCCATATTTATATTTTTTTAGCGCCGCATTGGCGCCACTTTTACAATTGTATTTTGGACGTTTGCGCCATTTTTGCGTCAAAAAGTGGCGCAAATGCAGCGCTAAAAAAGTATAAATATGGGCCTATGTTTTTGGGAAATTGAAGGTGGATCTGACTAACATGGAGAGTCTTAGCATACCATAGCTGAGGAGTAGTGGCTTTGTCAGGGTGTTGTCACATTAATTAAAGCATTAATGTCACATTAATAAAAGCATTAATATCACATTAATAAAAGCATAAATATGTCATGATAAAGCAAAGGAGCACCATTAAAACTACTATTGATGGTACCCTCTCACAATGAAATTCTTTATTAACTACTAAGGATTAGTTTGTTCTAGCTTCCAGACACTTACATTTTGAAGTTCTTATGGAGTTTGATATTTACTGCTCTAAAACAGGATCTTTTCCTGTTTGGGTGCCTGGCACTTCTCCTGGCCCTGAAGCCTTCCTCAGCAGCACCTGAAGGACCCCAAGGCAGACGGTTTTCCCTTCTGGCACTCTCTAGGTCCCACAGTCCCAGGTCCTTGAACCACTTGCAGAGCACCTGGGTCAGTGTAAGTGAGAGGTCCTCTCTTTCTAAAGGTCAAATCTCTTGCACGTTCAATACACAGGAGACCCAGGGGAACCCTGTTGAGTTGTCCCCAGCAGGTCCATCCCTCTTTTACCCACAGAGGGTGTAGGGGGCCAGCACCACTGGTCCCGGACACCTAGTCCCTAGCTGCCAACTGAAATCAGAAGTCCTGGAGTCTCTTTGTAGTTGAGTCTGGAGGCCTCCCTCCTCCAGCTAGACATTCCTCCAGTGACACTTACCCGGGTCCATACTATTTCAAACATCTCTCCCTGTTGCAGGTGGTCTACAAGTGGAGGTGGAAAGTAAGAGAACGTAGCCATTTATGTGGAATCTTATGGTGACACATAATCACTCCACCCCTGCCTTAAACCTCCTTCACAGCATTTTGGGATTTTCCAAGATGGTGTCACCAAGTGGTGTGCTAAAAGACCTTCTTTGACAGTGTAAACCCTTCCCTTAACTGTCACCAACCCAGGCTGATGCTCATAAATGCTCATGTTCACCTCAGGAACTGAGCACCACCCAGCCACCCAATTGTGCCGCTGCAGCGTCCACCCACCTCCAATCCACAGGAGATCCCGAGGAAGCCTCACGGGTCCTCCCAAGCAGGTCCATCCCTCTATTGTCCCCCAGAAGGCGTAGGGAGCCAGTGCCTCCGGTCCTGGACTCCTAGTTCCCAGCTGCCAACTGAAATCAGAAGTCTTGGAGATTGTCTTTGCAGTTGGATCCAGTGTCCTTCCTCCTCCAGCTGAATGTTCCTCCGTTGCCACTTCCACCAGATCTAAACTGAATCAAAACTCTCTCCATTGCAGGGGTATATAAATGAGGATGGAAAGTTAGAGAAAGTAGGCATCGCTGTCAAATCCTATGGTGACACATCATCACTCCAACTCCGCACCAAACCTCCTGCACAGCATTATGGGAATTTTCAAGATGTTGTCATCAAGTCATCTGTTGAAAGACAGTGTAAGCCTTGCCCTTAACTACCACCAACCCAGGCTGATGCTCATGGTCCCCTCCAGAGCCGAGCATCACCCGGCCACCTAGTAGTGCCACTGCAGGCTCCACCTACCTCCTACACTTTCCCTTTTCATGAGACAGTACCATTTTTCGATGGGGTCTGATCCCACAGGACCTGCCAGTGTGGACATCATGACAGCTGTCACCTCAGGATCAGGCAAAACTGTCTTTAGTATGACATCCTTCATTGTACTCAGGCAGTTGGTTAACCTACCCTGAACCTCATTGTCCACCACTAACTCATGCAAAAAATCTAGGGAGTCCACACACTCTAATCTCAGCAGGGTCAGTCACCAGACCACTTGGGGGAAACTAGATAACTCACTACCCTCTCTTCTGCCTCCTCAGGGGCTACTGTTACACCTACTAGCTCAGGAACCATCCCCTTCCTGCCCCCCCTCCCATGCCAACAGTCTCCCTGGGACATCTCCCACCCCTTAATCTAAGGGGATCTCAAGATTGATGACATTTTCTCAAGCCCGCCTATGAAAATAAGTTTTCGGGTTGCCCCTGGACTTCCTGCTGAAGATTGATGACATTTTCTCAAGCCCGCCTATGAAAATAAGTTTTTGGGTGGCCACTGGACTTCCTGCTACTCTCTGGCCCCACAGTGCTAGTGGTATTTGGCCTATTCCAATTGCAGGCAAATCTCTGCAAAAGAATGACTCAGCTTAGGCCACTTCCCTTGAAATTTGCATTGCCCATAATAAGTTGTAAAATTTCCCAGAGTTTCCGATGCCAGCTTCTACAACACAGGAAGCATGGCCCATGCCCTCCTCTCAATCTTTGTGATGTGTATACTTCTCACAGTCCCTAAACCAATAGAAAAGTGCCCTTCTAATTAGGCATAGTGTGCGTAGCGTTGGGGTGCAAATGATGGAAAGAAGTCTATGGCAGTCTGCCCCACCTTCACATCATTTCAAAATAAAAGCAAGTTACTGTAGACAACACCCAGCAATACCTTCACATGGAATTTATGTGTGAGGGCTTTTCTTTCTCACATCTTGAGTTTTTACAATGAAAACATTGAACCTCACTCTAAGCTTTGCATTCTAACATTTGGATTGTTATGCATAGGCAGTGTGTGCCAAAACTGGGCTTATCAAATACTATTGTTTCGTCCAGTAACTGGCTACTATTGATGTCAGTGCTGGTAACCTATGTTAGCAAATGGTTTATTAGTTGTGAAGGATGAAGGTCTATCATATGTAATAAGTCTGCAACCTTCTGGATAAAACTGCTTTACACAACTTCACAGTACAGGGTATGCACTGGCCGCACAGTCTTGGCAGCAATAGAACTTAAGCATGGTACCTGACAGGGCTGTCCCTTGTCGCCTCTGATATTTGCTATGGCTATGGAGCCCTTATCAAGTTGGCTCGGACAGGGGCCTCACGGTTGAGGGATACAAGTGGGTGCACTGGAGCACATAATCTCCCTTTATGCAGATGATGCATTACTCTATCTGCAGAAACCAGCTGAAACGGTTCCACTAATGTTGACAGAACTGGCGACATTTGCAAGGGTCTCTGGGCTCCGAGTGAATAGACCAAAATCTCTCCTCTTCCCATTGGGGTGTTGACCGGATCCCCGTTGGGACAACTCCCGCAGGTGGGCTTACCTTGGGTAATAGACACAATATGTTACTTTGGAATGTTTATAGCAGTGGACGAAACCACGAGTTATGAGTTGAACATGGGAAGGGTGATAAGATGACTGTGGCAATCCATCCAGTTTTGGAATACACTAAAATTGTACTTGATGAGTAAGATAGCCCTTATGAAGATGGTGGTGTTGCTGCAATGCCTCTACACCATGCAAGGCACTTCTTATGAGATACCAAGAAAAACTTTCCGTGAATTAGACTCGCTCCTGGTGGAACTACTATGGAATGGATGAAGGTGTAGGGTGAGTCTTGCCACACTGCGGAGGAGTCGGAGCGAGGAGGCCTAGAGATTCCAGACCTAGGGTTATACTATTCAGCGTCACAGCTTTAACATGCCATACACTGGTTAGATACAAACCCTAGCTGGGAGCGATTCCTCTTGACAATCACTGCTGCAACACTTTCATGGGGACGCTATTGATAAGAGGGAGGGCACTCCAGGACACCTACCCATACTTAATCCGCTTAATGGCTAAACTGTGGGAGAGGACAGTGCAAACAGTAACACAGAGAGCGCCTTGTGCGCCCGAAATAGATATCTGGATCCTACCTCCCTTTACCCAGATACAGAACTCAATGTCAGTGGAGAAATGACAGGAGTGTGGATGTTTGATATTATCTGATCTTTACCCAGATGGGAGATATATATCTCTCCAGGACGCCATAGAAACCTTTGCATTGGGCAATGAACAGTTTCTCTGATATGCTAAAATTGCGGCCACAGCAAGAAAGTTTTGGCCGATGTTTCCCAGCCGTATGAGTCCTGGACCTCACTCATATGGTAGTCTGCATGTTGTCAATGGCAGGGGGATGCAGGCTGGTGACTCACATTTATCGGGCACTATGGACTGATAGACCAGTTAAACAGCTGAAAATAGAGGAGAAATGAGAGGTTGTTAGTGATGAACCACTCTTTCACGATAATTTGTCTCAAATCCACCCGGAGGTCTGGAGGGTATCGGTCTGCGCTAGATTCAAGCAAATACGATACAATGTTATCCATATGACTTATTTCTCTCCCAAAAGACTTTACACAATTTACCCAGCCCGGTACCCTAGCTGCCCCAAATATTTGGCCCTAGAGGCTGACTTTCTGCACTTGATTTGATAGTGCCAAATGTTATAGTAATATTGGAGAGAAGTAGTGAGAAGTAGTGGGCCAGATTAGGGAAACCACTGGATGGGATATCCCCTTGACCATCAGTGACTGTCTCCTGGGATTGCTGCCTCGTGAACAGAAGGGACAGCTTAGCAGCCAATTTGCAGTCTTGGGCCTCATGGTGGCTAAGCTGAAAATTGCAATACATTGGATGAGTCACCGAGCCCCTACTAAGGATAGCTGAGTGAGAGACCTGCAGGAATGGGAGAGTGTGGTAGAGGAACATATGAGAGGAACGAGAAAAGATGCTAAATTGCCTGAGGTGCTGCTTGCATGGGGACTGGTGATACAGGATCTGTTGGGGTCGGTTCTGGATGGGCAAACTGTGCCAACATTCCAGCAGACTCCTAATATTGAGGATGGGCAGGAGGAATCTGATAGTATCTAAACCTAAATGTCTGTCTACAAACTAGACTAGTAAATCAACTGAACTTTAAGACTTTAGGTGGAAAGTGTACTTTCCACTTAGGAAGAGATGGGACCCAAAGTTAGATGTCTCTGGAATAACAGTTTAAAATCACAACTTTTGGTGAAGTCAGATTTTAAATTGTAATTGTAATTCTAAAAATGCCACTTTTAGAAAGTTGGCATTTTCTTACCTTATATTATCTAGTGGCTTGTGCCTGTCTCTAAATATATGTCTGTGTGGGTGACAGTTGAGCTCTTGCGCATTCCTTCCAGACAGCCACACACAAAGAGATCTTAGGGTTGACAAAGTAGCCATCTACATGTTGATGGCCCATCCTTGGCAGGATGGGAGGGAGGAGCTGACACTTACACCTAAATGAACTGTGTCCCGAGTCCTCACAAAGGACTGCATAACCCCCTGTAGTAACCCTGGAGCCAGGGCAAGAAAGGCTGGGACTTTGTACACTTCAAAATCCTCTCTCTGAAGTTTCCCCCACTTCAAAGGCACCACTGGCTATAAGAACTGGATTTCTGACCCCAACAAATGAGTACACTTCTGGACCTGTGGACATTCTGCCAGGAAGAAGGGCTGCTGTGCTGCTGAAAGGACTATCACTCTACTGGAGTTTGCTGAACTTTCCTGGATTCCTGGTCCGCCGTGCCTGCCCTGCTGCCCTCCATGCTTGGGAGTGAGACAGACTGGACCAGCATCTCTACATCCCCAGAACCAAAGTGACTCCAAGTGTTTGCTAGCTTGCCTCCTGTTCTGAAGTCTCATGGACATCAAAGACTTCTCTTCATCCTGCAACAGCACCTGGACTTGCTTTCTGTAAGCCTTGTCCTACCAAGTGGTGCCAATTTAGTCCTGGGCCCTTGAAAGTGGGTATAAAGTGCTGCACCGAGGAAAAAGACATTGCATTGCACGCTGCATAGCTCGACAAAGACATATCGCCTTCATCGCAAAGGGGTTCACAGATGCAATGCTGCTCAAGAACATTGTATCGATGACTACGCATTTCAACAACGATGCATCTCCGACTGCACGGGTTGGAACCAACGCATCGCCTGCTTCCAAAGGGATCAATGCTGATGCATCGCCTTCTCTGCTCCTTGCAATGGTTCTTTGACGTTAATGCACCCCTCCAACCAAGGTATTTTTTCAGCAGGGCAAGGTTAGTCACTCTGTCCGACTCATGCTCTATCGTGGTCAGCCTGATTTTTCAGATTTCCCCTGGTTTGTCACTTTATGCATTCAAATACTATGGGGGTCATTTTGACCCCGGCGGTAAAAACCTCCCACCGCCACGGCGATGGCCGCCAAAAGACCGTTGTCGTGGCTACCAGCTGTCCGCTGGATTATGACCACAGCCGGATTTCTGCCAGAAGCATGGCGGAAATCCAGCTGTGGCCATGCCGGTGAACGGCAGTAAAGTGGCGCTGCTGCCAGCAGCAGCACCACACCAGTAGACCGCCGCCGGCCCTATTATGACACATGATACGGCCTGGCAGTGTTCTGCTGGCGGCCGCTGCTGCTGGCAGCAGCACCCCGTCCCGTCTCCTGCCGGAGGACTCCCTGACAACAGGTAAGTCTGGTGCTCCGACAGAGGGGGGGGGGTGTTGTGTGTATGTGGGATGTGGGATGTTTGTGTGTATGTCCGTGCGTGCGTGTATGCAGGTGTGTGTTGAGTGTTGTATGTCTGTGCATGTATGGATGTGTGAGTGCGTGTATGTTGTGTTGTGTGAATGCGTGTGTGCTTGTATGTATGTAAGTTTGTGTGGATGTGTGTGTGAATGGATGTATGCATGCATGGATGAATGTGGGAATGAGTGTGTGTATGCGTGTGTGCGTGTGTGAATGAAGGTGCGTGTATGAAGGGGGTCTGGAGAGGAAGGGGGGTAATCTGTGGAGTGGGACGGGGCGGGGAAGACCCCTATCAGTGACAGGGAATGGATTCCCTGTCACTGATAGTGCCTACTGCCATGGTTTTCGTGGCGGTAAGGTTGCCACGTAAACCATGGCAGTAGGTGGTGTCATAATCCCGCAGGTAGGCAAAATAAATTGGGGTATAGTTATCACAAGGCAGGGCTTCTGGCTTTGACAGGGTGTCAAAACATTAATAAAAGCGGATATATGTCAAGACAAACCAATGTAACATAATTAAAACAACTAATAGTGGTCCTGTCTTACAATGACATAAATTATTATATTTAGTGATTCAATGCATGCAGAAAGTTGCATTTTGCCCCTGGGAGCTCGCCTCAGCCACCAGGAGTACTTTCTTGAGACCTCATTGCCTCTATATTTTGAAATTCTTCAAGAGCTTGATTTTAACTGCTATCCCTTCTTATACCGGACATGTCTCTAGTCTAGACACCTGGCACTTCTCCTGGGTCAGTGCCTTCATCAGCAGCAACACCAGGACCCCAAGACAGAGTGCCCACTGACTGCATCCTCCAGTTTCCAGGGCCTCCTTGGGTCACTTGCAGAGCACATGAGTCAGCTGAAGTTCTGCAAGTGGTCACACTCCTGCAGGACCAATCTACAGAAGTTCCATGGGAAACAAATGGTCAGGGTCCCCTCAGCAAGTCCATCCATCTACTGTCCCCCAAAGGGTGTGGCTCTGAAGAAAAAAGTCCTAGTTCCTGAGTCCCAACCAAAATCAGAAGTCTGTGAGTCCATTTTTGCAATGGAGTCCGGTGGCCTCCCTCCTTCAGCTAAACATTCCACTAGCATCACTTCTCCTCAGCCCAAACTGTTCTCAAAAGTCTCTCCCTTTTGTAGGGATCTATAAGGGAGGAAAGTTAGAAAAGGTCGGGATCTCCGGCAAATTCTAAGGTGGCACATCATCACTTCAGCCCTGCCCAACCCTCCTGCACAGCATTTTGTGATTTTCCAAGATGGTGTCATCCAGTGATCTGTTGAAAGATCTTCTCAGAGAGTGCAAGCCCTGCCCCTAACTGCCACAAATAGCTGATCCCTTCTCTCCAAAATGTCAAAGGGCAGCCCCTTATGTGACTTGGTCCCGAGGTCTGGCTACCCACTTTTGTGTCTGTGGGTGAGCTTTCCAAAGGCAGGTGCAGTGTTAAAGGTAATTAACACTTGCATACTCAGCCTGCAACCTCACCTCTCCCAGAAGCAGACCCAATTACTAGCTAATGGCTCAACTGTGTGCGGTCCTGTATCCTGCAAATCGCCAGCAGAGTAATTACTTTAGCCCGGCAAGGTGATTCAAAGGTCATTATCTAGTTAGGAACTGAGTCAGGGAAATTTTTTAAATCTTGAAGCACCACAAGGGGAGCAGATATGTGGAAATTAATGGCAGACTTTCATTTGGGGGTCCATTTTTCCCATAAGATTGGTACACCACGCTAGTCTCGAGGTCTAACTATGGCAAAACTGTACTTTAGTATAGATTTTGACCATAATATATTGCACAATAAAGCACTTTATATACTTCAGTGAAGCATGGGAAACAGTCTTTAGCACAACGGCCAAGCCACTATGGTGTTAGAACGCAGATGTTATAACTAATGCAACTTTACCAAGCAATCCTTTATCACACATGTCGTTACAATGACAAGCCTTAGGGAAGGCAGCAAAGGACTTTAATTCCAACACTTTCCTTACTGTAGTGCAGACTGGATTTGGAAAAGTAAATTATACTGCTACATAGTCTAGCGCTTTCCCTAAGGCATGTTGTTGAAACTATATGCGTAGTAAAGGAAAGCGTGGTTAAAACGCATTTGTTGGAAAAAATGCCAAGTAACTGCATGCTTTGTAAAGGCATGCATTGTTCCGACATACGTCTGTGAAGCACTACCAATGTACACCTGGTTAATGTCCACTCATATTGTACTGCCTGTACAGGTCAGCACCAATCCATGAAGGATCCCCTCTGCAACAGGATTCCCATGCGCAGATTCCTGCTGAGTTAAACAGTAATCTGACATTTTCATCCCATACACATGTGCAAACATGTGCACACATGTTCACATGCAAGCAGCCAATATCCTCTTACCCTAGCTGCACAGCACTGGGCCAAACACTGTAAAATACAGCGGGATTGCATTGGTAGAACCCATTTCTCACGATGAAAAGAAGCACACATACAGATGCTTTCATACTGTCCCTTCCCTTATCCCTGCTGCACGCTAGGACAGTCTTAAATCAGCAAAATTCATCTTAGAATCCAGCACAACTATACTATCTAGGATTCCAATCTCTTTACTTGGTGTCTAAAGGCTTCAAAGCACCTATATGGATAGAAGGACCTATACCGGTTACACGCATTAGTTGTAGGAGTTAGTGTGCCAATAAGACTCAGGTCCACACCGGATACCTAGCTATGCAAGGAAGGTGGTAAATCAAAGACCTTGAACTGAACGCCACGCCTTCCCTCATGCAATGCCTGAATGCAAGTCTACCATGCGCACGCGCATCTTAGACGACAGCCATCCCTTTGGCGATCAAGGCCATGATTCTTTCTCGGTTTGTGAAAATATCCCTTTTTACTGTTGACAGACAATTTTGTGGAGAGAGAGCAAATATCCATGCGTTTCTTGACAGCTGGAGAGTGCTGTTTTCCACGGGCAGTGTAATTTTTGAAACCAATCTGTCCTTTCGATGTGTTTACTTTTTCCTGAGATCTGTGTTCGTCTTGACTTGTCTGCAGTCAGCCAATACCACACAGTACATTTTGTGAAGAAGATGAGAGCTTGTATCATTTATTTTCCCAATAATGACAGCAAGGCTGATTTGCAGTCTGTTTTTCACCCTTCGAACCACTGAATCTCCCAGCTGAGCTATATCCTTGGCAGAAAGAGGCTTCGGAAAAGTTACAGCAATACACCAAGAGGAAATAAACAAAAGAAAATTACACATTGATCAGAATTCTACTCATATTTTCTTTCGCGGCATTAATTTAGGAGTAGTCATAAGTTTGCTGTTTGCTACCATCTGAAGTGCAAGAAATATAAATAAGGTCTGGAAAGCATCTGAGATATAACCAGTCAGGGAACGGGCTGATAGCTTCTGCCTAAGGGCTAAACAGAAGATATACAGTGGGTGACATGTTGCTTTGTCTACCAGAGAATATCACACGATTAACAGGATGGCCGCTATTCGACGTACTGCCCTGATGTTACCGAGTCAGACGACTTTCTACGCTCTGTGACTCCGCTATTGTGACATCACCGGGAAGTGTGATACAAAAAGGGATGCTGTTTTTGTATGCAGAATGTTTTATATTATTTACAAATAACTGTGTAAGAAGAAAGAGCATGCCACTGTTACATTACAGGAGTTACATCAGGAATCACTGCATACCGGTTTTTACACATTAGGTCCGTTTTCTAGTCTTTCTCGTCGCCTGTCCGTACTTGGCAAGTAAGTTATTTAAAGTGTCCTAACCTTAAAAACATATGGACATTTGTATCTCTGTGTGCGTGTATATATGTGTGTGTAATTAAATGTACACACACACACACACACATACATATATGACCTACTGGCTGTTGCCAGTAGGTCCTTATATTTGAAACCTAATTACTGTAGGGCAAACACTTTCTGTCTATAAGTTTGGCCAGTTTGACAAATCTTCATGACATTTTCAAAACTAGCTTGCCACTTTCAGTTGCTGCCTTGAAACCTTTGGGGTGATTCGTCAAATGGAGGCTGAGAAAAAAAGGAGGTGAGGGGGGTGTTCCAAAACGTGTTTTCCCCATACAATGTTCAATATGGGTTTTAGACAGGACTGTAGCCCGAATCACTGAACTGAAGTACCCCAAATTTGGCAGAAAGCTATATCTTGGTCCAGAAAGGTCTCATTTTGTTATTTGGTGAAAATCCGTTTAGTAATTTTTGAGTTACTAAAGAACAAATATTTATGTATATCTAGGGACATGAAGGGTCCGTGGGTCCCAGAGATCTCACAATGTAATGTGATTGGCTTCACCACTTTAACTAAGAAGTGGTGGCACCTATCTTGGGATTAGACTCAGCAGAGTCCCAAGAAAAAAGGAAAATAAACAGAAGAAAGGAGAGTAGGAATACACTGACCCTTGAAAGTCTGGTGTGGGTCAGAGGCCAAAACCTTTTTTTGAAAAACAATTTCCTGCAAATTCACGGAGAATCCGCGGCTCCACAGGATTTTTTTTTTTTTTAAACGCAGCATGGTTACCTGCACTTGCTTTTTTTTGCCCCGGTGCGTCATGTCACTGGGGGAATTTTATATTTATATTAAGGGGTGGGGCGCACATGACATCCCTCCCCAGGCTGAAATGGCCCAGGGACCCCATGTCCTAGGGCCTGGCTGCATATGAGTAGGGCAGGGGGGCCACATGGATCCCTTCTGTGCCAATTTCAGCCCCAGGGACCCCCCATCACCCGAGGCCTGGCCAAACAGAAAATGATGGGGGGGGGGGGAGGCGCTGTGTCCAAAATATGTGAAGGAGGGCTGGCTCGTCACCCTCCCAGAGCCATTATTTGCCCTCGGGACCCCATCCCCCAGGGCTGGCTCCAGCTATGTCCCAAGGTGCCCAACCCTGAGACATAGCAGTTTACCTGCTCGCACTGGTACGGGGAGGGAAACCTCTATTTGCGCTCGCTTAGTGGGAGCAGTATTAAAGCTCCCACCAAGTGAGAGAAAACACTATCGGGCAGGAGCATTAAAAGCATTACAAGTGTTCCCGCCTGTTGAAAGCAGACTTTTCATCTGTTTCCATGATCTCAGTAAAGCTGGCAAGGAAACAGCTGAAAAAAGTGCACCCACCCACAGGGAACAGCATTTTTAGCTGCTCCCTGCATCTAGATTCAGCATTGCCTTTGACAAAATATTTGAACCAAAAGACAATTAATTCTTCAAAGCTGAGTTTAATTTATAATGAGAAATGAAAGTAGAAGGAAAACCCCAGATGGCTGCACTGTAAATATCAATTAAATAAAGAGCAGCCCCTTATGCCCACATCCTTGATTTCTTCAGTTGAAAGGGCCTTAACTAAGTCCAGAAAACTCTTGCCTGCATCGTGGTAGGCTAATGAGATCAATGCTTTAATCAAATGACCCTCAGTAGCTTTAGAGGACTTACATCCCTGAAGTGCTAACATTTACAAATAAACTGTACAACAGTCTGTACTCAGCTGACCTCTTCAAATATATCTTAAACACTCTGACTGTATCCAAAAATAGAAGATCAAAGACCACTCTATGTTCTCTTTATCTGTTACCTATAGATACTGCTATTAGGTGATTCTTTCACAATCCCTAATGGTTCATAAAAGGACTTCTGTAAAGATACCAACACTAAAGGCAAATTCCAAGAGGGTTCACTCATTAATTTTTTAACTGAACACCTCAAATTTCTTAAACAGAGATGTAATGAGGGCTTCTAAATTATATATGCCAAGTCAAGGAGACCTAAGGACCATATGTATCAAGCATTGTTTTGGTTGCAAATGGCCTGATTTGGTAACATGTTTGAGTGTCGCAGTATGTAACTACAAATACATACCAGTTCTGTATTTGGAAGGGGCATGTTTAGGGTGTCCCTCCCAAAATCCTAATCAGAATGGGAAAAATGTTGGTATAACCCATTTGCAAATGGGAAGAGGTCCCTTTGGGACACCTTCTCCTTTGAGAATGATTAAAAAAACATTTTTAAGAGCAAGCAGTGGTCCCACAGACCACAGCCTACTCTTAAAAAATAAAAAAGAAACTTTCATGTTTTCTTTCTAAACACATCCCGTTTTCCTTTAAGGAAAATGGGTTGTGTTTGGAAAAATGATTGCTCTATTGAAAAGTAATCACAGACATGATGGTCTGCTGACTCTAGAAAGGCCACAATCCCTGTGATAGCAGCAATTCTTAATGGTTCGCAAATTGCGACCTACCTCATTAATAATATGCATGAGGTAGGACTAATTGCAACCCACTAGAACTCACGAAGGAAACACAAAAGAGATTCATACATTAGGGATACCACTTTCCTGATTGTGATTCGGAGATAATTGCAATTAGGAAATTGGTATTCCTAATTTTAGTACACCTGGCCCATAATGCCTTAATTGTTTACCACTGCAATCTCTACTTATCCACAGACAACCCCTTCTGGAAAACCTCCTGTAAAAACTGCAAGACAGTTTTAGGAGTACAATGCACAGAATAAAAGTTAGTGATTTGAAACAATTTGTTAAATGAAAATAAATGATGATTATATGCTCTACTAGTAGATTACCTTCTGGAAGCCTGTATAGACAGAGAGACGGGTAGTGATACACCTAGACTCAAAAACACTTACCTGTCAGCAGACTGAACTGTTGGAATGTGGCAATTGGATGAATAGGGTGTTGAAGGGAAAGGGGTAGACTGGGAATTATCCACACTCTTTATATTTCCATGATACGCAGCAGTGAAAACCAGGGTATTCTCAGCCAGCAAGGCAGGGACAAAATCATCTCTACTCTGTCCTTCTGAATCTTTATCAAAACTGGAGGTATAAAAGGATCCAAGGGAAATACATATAACAGAGTCTTTGGCCAAGTATATAATAATTAATCCTCTATGCCCAACGCCTGAGGATATAAAAATCTCAACAAAAAACATGAAAAGAAAGGAATTTTGATGGTTGGCAAAGAGGTGCACCATCATCCAAACCGTTGACTAACCTACTGAAAAAGTTTGGATTTGGGAAAGTATTACCATGAAGACTGAAACAGTTACTTGGAATATTAGCATCTGATATAATGTGTATCCCTCAAATGTGAACTTCTCTGAGTGACAGCAAATTCATGTTGATGTATGATCTGGTAGGTTAGGTCATTATAATGCATGAAATCCACCTCAAACTGATGGTTCAGATGGGCCTTCCTCACCATATTGTCTGTTCATACAATTACTGGCTTGTCTCTTTGATGTATTGCAAGATTTTGCAGAATCAATTAAACAGCTCTCATTTCTGTCATGTTGGAAGACTGAGTTGCTTCATGCCTGGACCAGCAAGCTTCAATCAACTCTGCTCACATCATTGCTGCCATCCATATCTGATGGCATCTGTTGTCACAGCCATTGGGTCTAGAAAGGAAACTCTCCTTCTTGTCTTTAATATTGCTAGAAGGAGCGGCCACTAAAGATGATTATGAGAGAATGGGATAATCCCTTCCTAATTCTCAGGAAAATTGGACCAATAACTCAGGTGTGTGTGACCACCTGAGCCAGGCGCGTCCAAGCCTAGTAAATTAAAAACAGAATTGGCTCCTGAAAACAAACAAAAAAATGTTAAATATTGTCTTCAATCACTAAGGTGGAATCTAGAAAATTCCCTTGAGACCTTTCACTCATCATATTCCCAGGGGCTTGAAGCTGCTCCCTTGCTGTTGTCCTGCTTTTTTAGAGTAACTGGTGAAGATGGAGCAGAAACATGATTTGCAAGGAAGACTTTACCTTGACCCTCCTTGAATCAGGCTCTGCTATACTTTAGGATCTGGGTAGGTTGAAGATGTGATTTGGTATAATTGAATGAAAGCTTCAATTCAAGAAGGTTTTGAAGTACAATGTCAGATTCTATGTAGATAATGGAGGCTGAACTAGTAGGCTGCCCAGATAAGGATACATTTAAAGGGATCTGTTGCACAGAACAGACATCACTGGTGTCAGAGCTTTGGTAAGAAAAAAGTTTATAACCATCTTGAGTCCACAATTAATGAACCTGAATTGACAGTGAGAGTTGCCACCATGAACCTGAGAAACTTCTGATGAGAGTCTAAATTTAGTGAACATGTTAACCTAGAAGTTTCTTGGCGCTGTTCCATAGACCTGCCAGGATCACAGTTGAGTTAAATGGTAATAGGTGAATATTAGTGTACTTGCCTAAATGGATGTTTTTATTTTTTCAATGGAAAAGTCTGAAATTTGGTTCCTGGAGTAGGTCTGTTTGTAGAGAATTCCAGACAGAGATGCTTGAGCCGTAAAGTTGCAGTCTCCAGATCTTGTCTTCTAGAACTTTGGGCTGACAAGTAAACAAGAACATACTTTTCTACTTTATTGGAGATAAAGTGGCAAGCAGGTCTATTTAGACCCTTAAAGGTAGTGCAGCATGTATTTAATTGGATATGCTGATTTACAGGAAGCCAGTGAAGATGATTTATTAGTGGTAGTAGACGGACCACTTCTGTTTAAATGACCTGAAGTCTTTGAATTGTGGTAGTAGGTAGCCCAAGATAGACAGAATTGGCATAATCCAATCTAAGTTTAATCTCATCAGAGACAATTGCTTTTCTTGCTTCTGTTTCTTACTTGCATTATGTTTGTAAGTAGATTTAGGAGAAATATGCATTTAGATGCAACTACAGCCACTCCTGGTATCATACATACATTACTATCAATTACCAATTCTAAATTTTTAGTTGAAGGTTTCTGCCTCGAGTATCAGTCCCATTTTGTTAGGCTAGTATTATTTGGTCTACAGATTTGCTTCATTTCTTAAAATTATGTTCTCCATCATTCAATCAAAATGTTGATTTTGGTGTAAAACCCCGTAAAACATATATAATAATAAAAACATATTATAAATCTGCAAAGAACAAATCAAAATGACACTACATACATAAAATACATAATAAAGGTGCATGCCTATAAACAATTAGGATACTTGTTCACACCTCCTTGTTAGCCATAGACAATGCAAACATTTACTTATACAAAATACTATTTAAGGAGATGTATTTGATTTGTGCACTCTCAATGCAGCCTGAGGCCTTTGGAAGCCTTAATTAAGGCACAGCAGCCTGATGCACTTCATTCTCACTGACTGATGTACTGGGCAGAAGAATAGAAAGCTTTCCTCATTCACAATAGCATTGTTCTCACATAGAGTACATAAGCCACTATCTGTTTTAAACTATTAATTCACGAGGTGCCATAGCAAAATTTCAAGAACAATGTTTTTAGTTGGTGTGGTTTTATCTCATCCATGAACTACTCAAAAGAAGGGGATGGTTTGTGTTGTGGAAATTACACTGTCAAAATCTCAGTAGTAGCCCTCTGATGCACCTGGCTTAGGACATGGTTACCAATATAGATGTTTTATAAGGCCTTAGAAGCTGGAGAGTTAGAAGCTCGATCTGACCATAATCTCTGAAGTCCCAAAGCACTTAACCATGTTCTAACATGTCGGAGCCAGGGAAGAGAAGCTGGCGTATCAAGACCCATTGTTTCAATTAACCACTTCACTGCTTGGCCTTCTCCCCGTGCTAAGTCTTTTTTTGTCCATTAGGGGTAGTTTGCGCTTAGGACCCCATACCGTTTTGTCCACATAAGCCAGACACGCCAAATTTACGCCTGTTTTTTACAACATCCCGGGAGTTCTAATACTATACAGGGTTTGTGGCTTCTCCTGGACAGGACTGATAAATTAGACAAAATACAGATAAACTTGTTTTTTCAACACAGTTTTGGCATTTTACTGGGACATACCCCATTTTTCCTAATTTTTGTGCTTTGTTTGTAGACCTAGTGCCCGAGGCGGGAAACGGCCCAAACGCAATGTGGGCACATCACACTTTTCCGCTGAAAACTGATTCATTTTTTGCAGTGTGCCTAGCAGTGGTTTTGGGCTCTAGCTCAGCCGCCACCTATAGAAACCTAGAAAACCTGTACATTTTTTAAAACAAGACATCTAGGGGAATCCGGGATGGGGTGACTTGTGTGGCTCTCACCAAATTTTTGTATTCGGAATCCCTTGCAAACCCCAAAATTTGTCTGGAATCAGAGGGGAGCCACAAACGTCTTTCCACCCAGCATTCCCCTAAGTGTCCAGATGTAAATGGTACATCACTTGTGTAGATGGGCTTAGTGCATGTGACATGAAATGGCCCAAAACGTAGAACGGATACATCAAATTTTTCTATGCAAAACTGACCCATTTTTTTCAAAGTGGGTGGCTGTATTTTTTTCGGGCCCTACCTCAGGTGGCAAGAAGGGAATCTTAGCAAACCTGTACACTTTTTTAAAACTAGACACCTAGGGAAATCCTGGAGGGATGTCTTGCATGGAACCCATGAGGTTTTTTTACCCACAATACCCTGCAAACCTCAAACTTTGTCTGAAGTCACACATTTCCCATACATTTTTGAGATGGAGACCTCAGGAACCTGCATGAATCCGCAAAATTCCTACCACCCAGCTTTGCTCCAAGTGCTGATAAAAATGCTGGCCTCTTGTGTGGCTGGGCCTAGTGCCAGTGACAGGAACTTATCAAACGAAGGATAATGGGAGCCCTTGCATGGGGCCTTCTATTGACATTGGTTGGATCTGTTCCTGTCGCTGGCACTAGGCCCAACCACACAAGTGGCACAGCATTGATATCGTCAGAAGTGGGGCATTGCTGGGTGGTAGGAATTTTGTGGATTCCAGAAGTTTCCATCGCAGAAATGTGCAAAAAAATGTGTTCTAAGTCAACATTTGAGGTTTGCAGGTCATTGTAGGTAGAAAATGGTGTGGGATGGATGTGAAGCACACCACCCTGGACTCCCCTTGGTGTCCAGTTTTCAGAACTGTCTGGATTTGGTAGGTTTATGAAGATGGCAGCCTACCCATGCTCAAAAGTGCAACTGTTCACCATTGCAAGTGGCATGAAACTGGCATGATACAATATCTCCTGGCCTAATTTGTAAAAACAGCACCCCAAAAAAATAAAATGTCCTCTTGCTTGACATTGGGATGAAATGCTTTAGTCTCCAGTAGGGGAGAAAGACTATTTCCTCATTTTTGAGGGGGCTGGGCAGCCCCCACACCTACAGATAGAAAAAACGGATCAGTGGTGTCCAGTGGGCTCTCTGTCCCTCCGGGTTGGTGGGGGAATATGGAGTAATTGCCTTCATCTAGCTCCTCCTGGGGGCAGAAAGACTGTTTACCTTTTTTGAGAGAGCGGGGGTGGGCATGGCGATGCCCATGCTGGGCAGCCACCACCAATACAAATAAAAAAAAGTAATCCCTGGTGTCTAGTAAACTTTCTGCCCCCTGGGGGGGCAGATGTAGGTAATTGCCCCACCTGCCCTCTGGGGGACAGAAAGACTGTGTCTCTTTTTTTGAGGGGGTGGGGGTATGGCCATGCCCATGCTGGGCAGCTCCCACTGGTAGAAATACAAAATCGAAACCCCTAGTGTCTAGTGGGCCTTCTGCCCACTCCCAGGGGGCAGATGGGGTTAATTTCCCCCATTTATGTCCCCGGTGGCAGAAAGACTTTTTCCTTTTTTTGAGGGGGAGGTGGGGACATGGCCATGCCCATGCAGGGCAGCCCCCACTAATACAATTTTTTTAAAAAAATCCATGGTGTCTAGCCGGCTTTCTGCCCAGCAGGGAGGCAAATGGGGGTAATTGCCCCCATCTGCCTCCCTGGGGGTGGGGACAAGAAAACTGTTGTCATTTTCTTGAGTGGGAGGATGGGCATGCCCATGCTGGGCAACACCCACCGATGCAAATAAAAAAAGTAATCCCTAGTTTCTAGTGAGCTTTTCTGACCCCCAAGGGGCAAAAACACTGTTTTCCTTTTTTTGAGGGGGTGAGCGCTTGGCCATGCCCACCATTGGCAACCCCCACTGACACAAAAAAAGAGGCAGAAAATGGCCAAAATAATGCCCCATAATGGGGAGTGACCCTTGCGCAAGGGGCCACTTCCCAACAAATGTAATAGTTATATCCCTGGTGTCTTGTAGTATTCTGCCTTCCAGGGGGTAGATTGGCCCAAGACTAAAGCCAATATGCCCCTCTTGGGTGCAGAAAACAGCTAAGGATATAGATAGCAGCCCTTGCCAAGGGTCTTCCCTCTTGCAGAAAAATAAATCCTTGGTGATCTAGTGGAGTGGATCACTGCTTGGAGATCCCCCTCCTGCGGGGATTCCCAAGTAGGAATCCACTAGGGAAGTGGCTCATTTCACTTTCACTTTCACTGTAATGACGTCAGCACGCCGTGCACAATGATTGTCATTGCAGTGAAGGAAAGAAAGAGGTGAAAAAAAGAAAAAATGAATTCTCTCTGCCGTTTACAGCAGAGGGATTTTGTGGTCAGATGATGAGGACAGAATGGTACCACCCTCAGCATACGACCACCGGTGCTCATGACGGAACCATTCTGTCATGAGCAGCGAAGAGGTTAAACTGTCCCTATAAGAGGGTAATTTAATGAACAATCAAAATCTAACCCAAAAAAACAATGGTATTTAGGCAGCCAAATGCTCAGTTTCTTTAGCGCATAATCAAAATAAAGAGGTATCAAAGGTGTACCACGTGTTAGCCTAAGATGAGTTCTGACAAAGTAATTCAGTCCTACAGATAATAATTTTGTGTTTTCAAATCCCCAGATTCCCACATCATATAGAGCAAAGACCTGCACCTTGGTTTGTATCTGATTTTGAAAATGTTGCATGCTTCTTTTTTTAACACTACTGTAGCCCTTTGCTGGAGTTTAGTGCTGCTCTTTTTAATATGTGAAGTCTGAATTAATTTGATATCTACTTTAATTCCCAGGTAGTCAAATCTTTTCACCCTTTTGGGCAGGAAGGCCCTACTCAAACATTCCCCTTAAAAGACCTATGTCAGCTAATAGCCATATGCTTAGTTTTTTGCAAATTAATTTCAAGACACTTGAGATTACAGAAGACTTGGAACTTGGCCAACAAATTCTGCAGATTTATAGGTCTTCTTGATAGCAACAAAGTATTGTCTGCCAAGAGCAGGGCTGGTACAGATAATTTGTCTGATTTGGGGGCATCGTGTGTACTGTCCAACATGATGCCAATGGGTTGGAGGCAAGGACACAACCTTATTGCACACCTCTATGGATAGGGATACATTATGTTAATATCCCCTGCCAACCCCAGCATACCTGCGTGCAATTATTTTCATGTAGTTTAATTCTAATGGACAACAGGGACTCCGGAACACCCATCGACCTGAGGGAGTACCACAATAGATGTCTGTGAACTACATTGAATGCTATCTTCAGCTAACAAATGCTACGTATAGATGGTATTTTTTTAATTTGATATATTGTCAAACATTCATGAAAATCGTAAAGACTTGATCAATAGTGCTGGTATTAGGCCTGAAGCCAGCCTCAAACCAGGACAGGAGTCCTGTCTCGATAATCCATTGTTCAAGTTTATTGAGAATCTGTCTACAGAAAACTTTTTCTGGAATGTCCAATTATGAACCTGTGATTGCTAGGGATACCACTGTCCCCCTTTTTGAGGACTGTAATAATTTTAGCTCCTCGCAATGTTTCGGGTAAGGCTGATCCAACTGCTGTTGTGTTTCATATTAGGTTAATGTAAAGAGCCCATATTTTGATGTCAGAACAAAAAGGTCCCCCAGGATTTTATCGAGGCCCTTGTCCCTTTTTAATGATTCTATGGCAGCCTGTGTATCAAAGGTAGAGAAAGACAAATGCTCAGTTGGTTGCAAACTGTTGGCATTTGCTGATTTAATAAAGTGTTTGTGTTGACTATGCTCACACAAAGTAGCATTTGAGTATAGAAAGACTGACCAAAGTAGAAGGAGAAACACCAAAGGTGTTTCCTTTTCTGCTACCATGGAATATAATGTGCCAGAAAGTCAATGTATTTCTAGTTTTAGCTGCCTAATGATGTCTGTCTAATTCTTCTCCTCCCAAATAAATTTCCTTTCATATAATATGCGCGTATAATTAGACATATCTGTTCATATTACAGAAGCAATACACAATTTTATTGCTGTAATATGTATGCGTTTTGTGTTACCACAGTGTTTGGTGTACCAACGGGTATTCTTTGGTGTTTTTTGGCTTTACCTCAAGGCGTGTACAAAAAAACATACCTTTGTTTGATGAACTACATATAATCAATCTCAGCAATAGAAATTTCAATGTGTGGTAAATCTGCATAGGGAGGGATGACTGAATAAAATACATTGTATATACTTGACAAGATTTCCATATTAGCTGAGATTCTAGGCCATTTGATGGACCTCTGATTGTTACAGAATTGAGGATGCACAAGAGTTTGTCCACTATGCTTAGATAAGACGAAAAGTATAGCAGTGCTCATATTAGGATGTAACGCTTTATGTTCGCTATTTTAGAGTTCACTTCAAAGTTGATGCTTTTGCCTCAGATCACAACATTCAATAACAACTATCATCAATGATTTATGTTTCTCTTATAGGTGGGCTGCTCCGGACACTGATATAATTCCATGTTATAATTTTCTGGATAATATGGATCGTGACAAATTAGCTGCAGATCTTTTCAACAGCTTGGAAACTGATGGTAATACTAATATGGTAAATATGGGTGGGACTCATAAGTCAAAACAAGGTTTGAGGGATAAATTTATCAGATTAGAGAAACTCAAAAAACAAGAGGTTTCAAGGTGGTGGGATGGAGCCACCTTAAAACAGTATGTGAAACTGAATAGGATACCGAGGGGTTTAAGATCCCAGATTTTTCCTACTTTTGACGATCTAGATGAAGATCTCCTGGATTGTGGCTGCTGGCTATTACTTTTGGGACAGTATTAATGATAAGAAGAATACTGGATCGACCACAATAGATGCGGACATTTAAACATTGACTTACATGAGTGCCTCGGATATGTTTAACATTCAATAACAACTATTCTATCCTGTTAGCTACAGTCTCCCCGCCCCACGGTACAGATGTACTGTCTGGCTTTGTCAGTTTTTGAGCCCCCATTTCATCCGTGTAGGCAATGGGTAAGTGTCAGTAATGCAAGTTGTACAGCTCACACCGTAGATGGGACAAGTGAGGCAGAATCGAGAAAGGAATTCCCCTTACTTCGTCTTCCTCCCTAGTCATTAAGGGCAAGCATTCCAGTGGTTTAAATGTGACATTGAGGTCCCCTTCAATCAATAGCACAGGCTTCAGATTAAAAATAAACAGGGGATGATCCAATGTGGCAATGGTCAGGTTCTCTTTATTGCATGGATTTGGCTTGTTATAAATGTTGTAAACATTTAATAATAACCCCTTTGTACCAATTAAGTTCAATCTCAGAATGTCAGGGCAATATAGGCAATGTTTTGATCTAATAGTTCAAGGTGATCTTTGTCCAAATATTTAACCCATCAGAAGCCCTTCCATTAGTTGATGGCAATGCATTTTTATAATATGTTGTAAAACCTAGCCTGTGGGCAGGTTCAGTTAATTAGATTTCCTTGTACATGACAACATGATAGCAAATGATATACTCAAGCCACACTGCATCAATTACTTTTTGCCTGCTATATACCAAAACAGGTAAAAGATGGGTACCACCAGGGTCCGTGGAGGTGGTAGGACTCATCACCATATGAATCGAGAATGAGCAATAACATTTATAAAGCTAAGATCAAAAAATGGCGTGGGCCCTTCAAGATTAACTACTTACTATGTAATAACGCATAACAAATCTGCACCTTAAATACACTGGCCTTATGCGACAGTTAGCACTCTAAATAGATCACTTTTGTGCATGAATATGACTATTCCCTTTCTTTAGCAACAGTCTGCCAACCATTTTTGGTCTTAACTTTATGAACCTTATTGCTTATTCTAAACTCTTATTTATTTCTCTTTAACATCAGTTTGGCGACTTCCTGCTCTTTTTCACAACTGTTGATACCTCCTATAGCAGCTGGGAATTACTCCACTACTAAAACCCAGTTACTTGCTCTGAACTTTGGAAATTTTCATTAGACTGGTCATTTCTGTCATCCAGGATATGTTTAACAGCA
This sequence comes from Pleurodeles waltl, assembly GCF_031143425.1. Lineage (NCBI taxonomy): Eukaryota > Metazoa > Chordata > Amphibia > Caudata > Salamandridae > Pleurodeles > Pleurodeles waltl. The sequence goes on along the minus strand of NC_090439.1, from coordinate 1,082,350,007 downwards.
ATTGTTATATGCTTTCCAGGTAACAAAATATATTGACGTTTTCTATGTTTCCTCTTACTGGACCCATCCCATAATTTTTGGGATTTTTATATGCTTCTTTTGGATCGGTTATACAACGAGAAGCACAGGTTCGCGTTTCTTTTAACTCTTCTAGATTATTCACTTGTTTCTTAAGCCTACTTTTCTGACTAAAGTTATGCACAATATTTCTCACTGCATTTCATCGTGGGTGTATGCACTATTGACTTATCAATGGCACTTTTTCTTTTGCATTCTTCTTTTTAGTGTTCTATCTTTCACTATTTATGATCTATATGGGTTTTCATACATGGACAGCCTACATTTTCCTCTCTCACTCTTGGGTGATATATATTTGTAAGGAATATCTTTATTTATATTCATTTTCTGAAACTGTGGCACTGAATGGACTCATTAATTGTATCGTATTTGGGAGGAGAGTAAGTTTATTGTGTTATTCAATTATTCTTACGCCTGGAAAGAATGTACCATGTGTTATCACTGTCCTCATTTTATAGTTGGTTCCATGTGCTTACAGCCTTGAATAAGTCACTCATCATGATGAAACATGTGTCAGCTGTGGCTGTTGCTGTGATGTATCATTCATTGGCGCCTACAGAATTTTCCATGACTGAATAACTTCACTACTTATCACTGAATCTTATGTAATGGACTCTTACATTGTTTGAGCTTCCATTTTTGAATGCTGGGTATCTCTCTCTGACGTTTTTGCATACAGCAGACCTCTTGCTGGTCTTTTGTTAACTAGTATCTCTGGTCGCAGGGTACTCGGTGCCCCATAAGCACCTTATTCTTACTTTTGTTACTTATCAGACATATCCACAACTGTACACTCTTTTATAGGAGGTGTGTTACCCATACCACTGCTACCAACCACTGCTACCATTTTTTAAATTGAATTAGTAATTGGGAGTTGTCTGCATAAGTATAAAGTCTGCATCCTCTCAAGACTAGTTCTTTAATTATGGGTCTGAAATAGACTTTAAAGAGATGAGGGGGAAAGGATGAGCCATGGGTTTGTCACACTCTACGGTTATGGCCCTAACTATGAGATCCACCATGTGAACTACTTGGATGCCGCTGGTCAAAAATAGTTTGATCCAGTCTAGAGCACTGCTTTAAAAGCCAGCTTCTTCCACACTGTGGACTAGTATCTTATGGTCAACCATGCAGAATGTCACAGGCAGATTTAATAGGACAAAGCCTGAGGCCATTCAAGGGTCTTCATCTTATCTCTAATTGTTAATTACAGACAGAAGTACAGTTTCATGTATTGTGCCTTGGATAGACAACTGCCTCAAGAAGGTGAAGGAAACTGGTAGATTCTAGGTGGGTGCAAACACCTTGGGCAACATGAGCTTCTAAGATTTTGGCAGCATAGGGGAGAAGGAAGATTGGTCTGTAACTTTTGAGAACAGATGGATTATCGCCTTGCTTTTTTAATACAGAGAAACACCACTGCGTTCCTGGAAGTAGCTGTCACTGTGGCATCAGCAAGGGATTTGTTTAGAATATTCATCAAGGCTTTACTTATCATTTGGATATAGATTTAATAATTGCCGGGGGACAAGGATCCCTCAGTGATCCAGACTGAACCCTTGTCATTAAATGTTGATCCTGTATTTTAATGTTTTCATAGAATTAGGATAAGGTAGTAAGATTCCTACCCAGCTCTACCCCAGTATTACTATGGATGCTAGCAATAATACTTTCTTTAATGATATGAATCTTGTTACAAAGGTCATGTGAAGGTTTTGAGCTTACTAAAAGTTCATCTGTTAATGACAGTTCCCTCAAAATGCTAAATATATCTTCCTGTTTGTTGCTGAAATCTATGATTTGGTGGAATAGTACGGGAACTTTGCTTGGCTGAGTTCCCTTCATAGGCTGCAGAACCTTCATCTTTGACAAAAAAATCTCCTTCTGCAATCAATAGAATTACATGTTGAAGGAAATTCATCTTGTGTTGAGTTTTTATAATGGTCTTGCTTACCAATTTGAGGTTGAGAAAAACTACTGAGTAAGTACCAGCCTAGACCCCTTTCCTGAGGTAAAACAGGCACAACTACCCTTTTTAACTTCAGAGCTGAGATGTTGTCCTGCAATGCACTACACGTAAGGTGATCTCTGGGGCAAGGTGTTTGGATAAAATTAGAGTTTGAAGAAATTGCGGAAAACTATACTGCATATCCCTTTTCTAGGAAAATGCCTCTTTTTGCATGATCACCCCCTTTATGAATTGATGCAGTTGTTTTTAACTCTTTGCACTGGTACCTGCAAACTAGGCTCCAGTGTACTACTAAAACATGTTGAAATTGTCTGTATTCCAAATAATATATTTAACTTACCTATAAATCCCTAGTATATGGTACAAAGTTAAATGTCACTAGCAGATTGTAGGACACGTTGTGCTATCTCTAAAGTAAAAAAAGCAAAACATTACTGCAAGTCTGCCACCAGTCGCCTGACTGTGCATGTTTAAAGTGCACTTTCGACCTATTAAAATAACTGGTTTCACTTTTTAATAATTATTTAAAATTTAAAAAAGAGAAGACAAATATAAAGTCCATTCTTGATTCACAAGACGCTAATGTATATAAAGATGCAGAGATCTTAAATTGCTTTGTTTAGTATTATACCAACCTTTACTCTGCAGCTATCACTCTTTCAGATACTTCATTAAATGAATACTTCACCTCATTGCGTAAAGAACCCCTTCTTTCCTTAGAATTTTCTTCTCCTTTTCCTTAGAAAAGCCCTTAATAAGTGATACTAAAAACACTCCTGACTCGTGAATCACAGTTACACAGTTAAAAGTCATACACATTTCTCTAATTTGTTACTTACCCTTCTTTATAAATTTATAACCGCTTTTACATCTTCTAATCCCTCCCAAGCCATGATTTGCATCATCCCACAAAAAAAAAAAAGGATCCCATATTATGTCACTATTACATGCTAATTTCTCTTATAAACATTAAGTGTAAAATCTTTGCTAAGGTTCCTACTCTCCGTTTAGCAACATTTTTACCAGAACAAGCAGTACCCAGAAGTGGAGTCCAAGGATCAGTTGGGACCTCCTGTTCAGCTACAGGGATAGAAAAGCTAGAAGAAGCTAACTTTCCTGAAAAAGCCAAGCTCCACCTGTCCTTGACCTTACTGGGGGCTCTGTTGGAGTGAGTTCTGACCCATTGGCTTTTGTCAGAGTGTACTCCTCCTGCTTATCCATAAAAGTTGAGACAGAGACATTTTCTAGAAATTTTTGCCAATAAAATGGTTGAGGGGCCGAAACCAACCTGCCAGCCCATCTGCCAAGGTTGCATAATTTTCCATAGCTGCATTTATGTTCTGTGCTCAACACCAGAGTCCATCAACTCTGAGGCCACTTCAACTCCATCTTGAAGCTCCCACAATGCCACTGCCAACAAATACTAGATCAGTGCCGAAGACCCCAGAGCATGAAAACTCAAACTTCTCCTGCCATAGCTTTTCCTGCCTAATTCAAGGGTTCCGCCAAAGCCCCACTCTGATTAAAGACTCTGTTGGCATCAAGCCCGTTCTCTTGGTGCCAGCATACTGTTTGCTTTCACTGAATACAGTTGAAGATAACTTTTCCACTAGGCTGAACCTGGTCCTTGTATCTGACCCAAGGTTCATTGTGTTCAGCCTTAAAACTAGATGGTGGGCCTAAACATGTGTTGTTCTGTGTAGTGTAATAATGCATAATTATTTAAAAATTCTGCAAGATTATGTGGACTTACATTAGAGAAGGAAAATTCTGTGTTTAGCAATATTTTGTAGCGCAAAAGAGCCCCTTGCATCCCAAATGGACGTGAAGATGTATTTTGCACTAAGAAATAACTGTAAATTTAACAGAACACAAATAGCAAGCACCAGCAGCTGCTCAAACTTACTAAATGTGCTCTTGAGTAGGATTTTCCCCCAAATGACTCCCGGCATTTAGCACTATTTTCTCAGCAAAAAATTAACCTTTGCCTCTAAAATGAACGCAAGGATACATTTTGCATTAAGAAATAATGCTAAATGCATCAGAACATTAAGAGTAGTATGAGTGGCCGTTCAAACTCGCTAAATGTGCTCTTGAGGTAGGTGTTTTTTCTTCACATTACTCTTAATTATGCAAGCAGGAGTAATTACGTTCATACTGGTAAATTCACTTAAAAGAGTAACACAGAATTACCAAAATTACTCTGATTACTCTGGTGTAATTGAAATTCCATTCAGGCCTACTCAAAACATACCTTTGTCCCAGTCAAGCACAACCATATGCATCCATTTATCCGAAGGGTTCTCGACTGCATCCAATATAAACAAAACAGTTAGCAATCTTTTTCATCATATGGAAAAATAATTAAAATACAAGTATTTTCTGTATGGGTTTTGATATTTTGTACACTATTTTTTACGAGTTGTGTGAAAATGCTCCCTTTAGCTCTATGGAGTGTTGAGTGAAAAAGTATTCATTCTTATATCTTGAGATCGTGATTTGTGACTGGATCTCGAGAGTCAAAAGTAGGGTTTAAAATAAAAAGGTAAGGTATGGAATAGAGATATTCAATTTTTTTGCAATAGGTTAACTTAAAACTTGATGTAATTCACATCAGAGTGCTCCCATGCATCTGACATCACATTTTCAAAGCATTAAACCTGGTGCTAGGCTAATAATGATAGACTGATAATAAATATGTAAAGTTAAGTTCATGGTACTGCACCTGATTTTAGCGAATTTCAGGCACCATAAAACTTTCAATGATAAAGCAATGGTCCTACAAGATGACACTAATGGATACATCCACATTTACAACATTCAGACTATGTAACTCAGATGTTCTGTTAGGTCCAGAGGGTAAGCGCCATGTCAAACTTTCACGAAATCCATGTAAGTTAGTATTAGACATTGGAGAATGAATTTACTAGGGTGTGATCCCTACCAATTAACTAAACATCATCAGGTTTAGTTAAAACACAGTTCCGAGAGAAGATCTGCTCAATCCCTGGTAGCTATAGAACAAGCACCAACATCTTTAAAGTAATGAGCACAATAAAAGTCCCAAACCAACTATTAAAATGTTGAGAATAAATGAGAAAATTGAGACACCAAGATAATCAAAATAGGAAATGAAGATATGATTTTTAAAGTGTTAAGGCAAAAGGGCGCTGAAAACTGAAAGTGCCATTGAAAAGTATTATTAGTACATGGCTGACAAGTAGCTAGGTGTGATTTGAGGCTGTCTGCAATGGAGTGGTAGTCAGACACAACAAGTGAGTTTTTCTAGTCAAAGTTTTTACTGTTGTACTTAGACTCTGAATTTGAAGTCAAAATCTTTCAAAGCTGTGAAGGTCTCTCAAAGTTGTATCCTTCAAAGTCATATGGACATATGGACAGTGGAGAAGTGTGGCACAATGGTTAGAGAGGCAGACCCTGATGCAGAGATCTGGCCTGGGACCAAGGTTCAATTCCCGCCTCAGCGGTTCTTGGGCTCAATTTCCCTGGACAGGATATTTCTCGCCTCGTGCCTAAACTAACTCATGGGTCTCACTCTGCAACTCTGGGCAATAGCTTGCTTAATCTCCACAACGGCCCCAACAGTGCTGGGATGCCTGGCTTCACCTTGGGGGTTGCCCAGAACTGGGCATCTTACAGGGAAAGCCAGGAGGGGTTCCACAGCGGTATGCGTTCAGCGCCTCGATACCTCCGGGTCGGAGTGCGCTTTACAAGTATACATTTACATTTACATTACATATCCTACTAAAACCATTGGTTTTGGTGCCAAAAAATACCTAAGCCCCACTTTTCCCCAACTGCTGTGAAAGTTCCTTCTGTTCAGTTATGCAACCCCTAGTTCTCCAAGGCAAGTTTCTCTGCATTAGGTCTCTCTCTCTAGGCAGGTGTCTTGTAGGGTATACTCCTCTTTAGTCGGCTAGGCCCTCCTTTTGCTTTTCGTCACTGAACCAGGTACAATGAAGGGCAGCCAGTCCTGGAAAGCAGTACCAGGTCTTCGGTGTCAACAAGTGTCAGGCGTCCTTGAGTGAGTTGTTTTTTTTCAGCAGAAGTCAGTAGCTCTTTTTCCAGCAGGGCCTTGTTCTTCATGTGAGGTCCTCCTAGGTCTGGAATATCCTGAGAAGGTGGTGGCTCAGGTGCCAGATTTATTATATGTTCTAGCAAGTGATTGGAGAAAATATGCCACCCAATACTAATTTCTCATATTATCCCTATTCCTTAAACAGCACTTCATCTTTGTCTCACCGTAAAATTACTCAGGAGCCCCTGTTTCATGAAGGAAAACCCCTTTGCCAGCAGACAGCCTGGCTGCAGCTTGCTGGTCACTTCCCTACTGAGAGGAGCTCTCCTGCCACCAAGTCATTTCTCAGCCCAGCCTGTTTCTCAGACCTGGCTGAAGCAGTCGACTCTGGCACCTCCAAATGAAAAGAGATCGCACTAAAGCTTTGTTCTGTGAGATGTTCCTGTCCACTCCTGGCTAATTCTTGCTATGTGGTCATCAGTTAACACCCATCTGTCCTTCTTGGGCTCAGAGGCAGGCCATTTTGTTCTGAGACAGGGTAGTTAACTCTCCCGGCCAAGGTTGTTTATTCTAGCTCTGGAATTATGATGAGCATGTGATGGCCTAGGTAGCCTAAAGTAACATTGGTACATCTAGTATGTCATTACAGGAATGCTGACTGCAACAATTGGGAGCAACCAATTTTACTAACACCATTTTAGAGACTGAGCACAGTGCAGAGTCCCAATACCAGTAAAATAGGGCCCAGAAAAAGGTGGAACATCAGGGATGACCGTACAGAAATGGCAAATTTGCCCTCATATCTTTACATACAATGCATTCAAATGAACTCAGCTACATGGCTTGTGTTATCTTGAAAATTTGGCATGGATCCAGCTATCTTAGATTTACCATGGAGATCTCCGCAGTGTAGGCACACTACTTACACTACAGCACCTCTATGTTTCATAAGAATATTGATGAGAACACGAACCATGACAGAACTATGTCTGAGCACCAGCGTTTATCACTCCTTAACTTAATTAAAACTAATTCAATTTAGTTCACAATGATGATTTCAGTATGCCTTGCTGAGTTTAAACCAGTAACCTACATCTCACTCACAGATCTCTGAAGTGAGAGCTCAGTTCATAAATGTATCTTTGTTGTTCCCTCTGTAGGACACAGACCTGCATCCACCATCTTGGTTTTAGAAGCAGCACAAGACAAATATTCAGTCAACACAAATGAGGAAGTATAGTAGATGTTGTACACTCATACGATATCACCCAAAACACTTATGGTGACTGTCTAGAAGTTCACATACTCCTCTTAATGGATGGGAAAAGAGCATATTTTCTGTAGCGTTCATGAGCTCACTGTAATTTCACTTTTATTTGTGAGATCCTAAAGACACAAATACTTACAGTCATAATCAAATGTATTCAAACTACAGTAGCTTCGAATTTTCTACATATATGTGTTCTGAAGGTACTCTCATTTTTTTCCGAAAAATGAATTTGATGCCTGTGTGTTGGTTCGTCTCCTTATAGGATTTGCAACAGTTTTCTAAGTAGAGTGATATTATAATATCTAATATTTACCAGCGGTTCTCCTACTAATTACATCTGGGGTTTTCCTAGTAATGATAGTGAAGTCAATGATGTTGCCTTGTTTCATATGCCACTCAGTACAATAACTTGAGCCTTGAGGTATTTACAATATGGCACGAATTAATGCTGCCCTTCTACATACATGGAAAGCATAACAGAAGGACCTGCTCAGACCCAGACACTTAGGCTTACAGGCCCATGGAGAAATTGTGGATTTCTTAGAGGTGGACCATCTGAAAGGGCGACATGGTTCTGACAGTGCTCTACAGATACTAGGATGTATCTACTCCAAGTATACTAGCTGCTACGGACCTCTTAGACCCATATTCGTGGGGCAGAGCGCAGTACAGCACATCAACTTGCTGCACTGCACTGCATCACTGGGAAAGCTCAGGAATGCGCCGTAATTAAGGCATATGGCACATCCCTGTCTTTTCCCTCTGCATTGGCGCACAATGGGCTGCCTAGCACCAATGCAGGCACCCTTGCACAATGGTGCAAAGGTGCTTCTGTTGCATGCAGGATTAATTTTGTGCAGGAAGGGGCAGCTACCTGCACGAAAAACAAATCCTTAAAGGCATATTTCTCTATCTGTGTGCTGCAAAATGCAGCACACATAGAAAGAGGATGTAACAAGCAGAAATATAAGATATTTCTTCTTGTTACCCCTTGCCTTGGGAGGCGTATCTTTTTGGTGCATTCCCGGGTTTACCAGGTTTGGTAAATCTGGAAATGGTCAAAAACCATGGGAGATGCATGGGAACACCCACACAACACCCATGGAATGCCTCCCTTGTGCAGAGTAATGCAACACAATGATTTGTGCTGCATTCCATTACTCCATATTTTTGGAGCCACTCAAAGACACGCAGTGTGGCTTTGAGTGGCTTCAAAATCGTGACGTAGGGGTTTGTGTCATGCATGTACCGTAATGCATGGGGCAAGCATGACACAAACCTCTCATAAATATGTTCCAAAGATTGGAAAGTAGAAACAGCAGGCCACACCACCCAACATTGGCCCTGAAGAACACCATTGACTTCAGTGGAGCTGCCAAACGCATCTGATTGTTGTTTACACTTTGCACTTTGCTTTCCTTGATAGACCTCGACATTTTTAGGAGCCCGGTTACAAATCAGGCAAAAATTGCACATCATTGCATAATTTGAAACCACAAATTGCAGCAGTTAGAACATGCTGCAATTCATGTGGGCAAATAGTACAAGTCCTATCTTTACATTCTAACATAAAATGCATGCAATTCTACATTCTGAATTTAAGTGCAAACTGCGCTCCTAATAATTGCATCAACAAGACGCTACAATAATCAGCAGGTTCAGAATTTGTAGCTTCAATTTAACAGCCACGTAATCATTGGCTAGACGTTTGGCATAGTGACTGTGACCATTATGATATGGCTGAAACTGACGTGGCAGTATTCCTGATCATCTTATCACTATCAGCTAGAGAACTGATCACAAATAGCAATGCTCATGGTTTGCATAGTCATAACTGTGAGCCCAAATCGTGAAATTCTAGTGATCACACGCAGGGGCATATTTACAAGAAAGTGTTGCATCAGTCCACATGTGCCACTTTTCTTGCGTTCCCATACTACCACCTAACGACAACATGGTGGGCGTTAGCACAATATCATCGAAATGTTTGATGCTATTGTGGTGCTTTGCTGCACTAGTGTAAAAAATGTTGATGCTAGTGCAGCAAAGCACAGGGAGGCCCACAGGTTAATAGGGATGCGTCATTTTAATGCCTGCTATGAGCATGTTTTAAAAATGATGGAAAAAATGGTGCAGTGAAATGTTGTGAATTTCACTGCGCCATTTTTCCAGCCTCCCTGGGTCAGAACGCTCCCTTGCATACATTATGCCTGACGCAGGCATAATGCGGCCAAGGGTTTATAAAGTGTCGCTATGCATGCATTGCGCCACCTCCTAAATATGGTGCGGGAGAAAGCCCTCCTTAACGCTACCTTTGCATTAAAAAAATTACGCTAGTGTGGCGCAAGTTGGCACACGGGGCTTGTAAATTTGCCCCATGTCCGTCATTGTTGCACATAGGTACTAATTCGGCGCCAAAACAGTGAACTGCACTGAGAAATGTTTGCTCACAAATTTGTACATGGGTCGAAACAATTCTCAGTTGGAAAACAAGGCCTTTATTTTTCCATTTCTGAAACTAATCTCCTTTTTCCTCACACACAGTAGGAATATTTTATAAATTGACATTTTCTGCATTCCATTCTAGTTTCTCCCCATTTACAATAAATATCTGCAGTAGTTTCATTTGTACTTATTTAATTTATGGGGCATATGTTTGCAGAAATAAACAGCGTCAAAATACGAAATATACACAAGGTAAAATACAATAACGAAGCACTAGCACACAGTAATCAACAAAGAAAAAGAAAAAACAACAAATAGAGGAGCAGAAGGAAGACCATGCACAGCTGGATTTTTTTTCTTTCCCTAGGCTGAAACAATTCGCTTGTAAGGTCAGCCGGTGTTCTCTGTTATTGATTTGCACTGCCACTTGACATGAGTTATGTTTTTCCTGGCTGCTCACTGTGAAGCAGACACCAGCAAAGAATGGAAGACTTCACAATATAATGGCTAATCTTCCAGAAACAAGTGAAACTATTTTTAAAAATAATGAATAGCTCTCAATTGTCAGCAGTGGTTATGGCAATCAGCTGAGATTAATGCATGTATTTAATTTCATACATCAATGCTCTTTTGAGCCGAACATGACTATTATACAATAGAGATATGTTAAATATTTTGTAATTCATCTTCCCAAATAGGTGAATATAAATGGCCTATTTTCTCTCAGAGATCTGCCTTGATGTGCAGCAACCAATCACTTAGAAAGAAAGAAAGAATTAGCTCTTACTTGAAAAGGTTTTCAGTATAAAAAGTTGTTGAGTCAGCATATTACTCAGGGCGCACACAATGCCTGGAGCAGGTGTATGCTCTAGTGCTTACAGAATTCTGACCTTGGGCGCACAGGTTACCGTCATTGGTCTTAGAGAACCGACATTCTGGGCCCAGATCGTTGTAAAAATTGATGCTGGTATCAATAGTCTAGTCAAACCTAGTCTCAAGGATTTGTAACGTACATTACTACTCCAAGGGCTTCATAGTACTAAAAAACATCAGGTCACATGGTCATTGCACTAGCTAGATATCACTACTCGAAGAGAGAAGTTTCTAGTATTTTTCTGAATTAGAGTTCTGATTCGGTCCTCCCAATTTGCATTACTTAAGAACAATATAAGAATAACAACAGCCACCTACTCTAGCTGTCTTTATCCTTGGCACTGCCAGTATCAGTAAGTGCAGACTTGCTGAGCACAGCGGTCTTAGTTGGAGGTATGGTGTCAATAATCTCTGGATGAGTTTAGATCCTTTAGTATGTGCAGCTCTATGCATCAGGCACAGTGCTTTGAAGTGTATCTTGTTATGTACTGGAAGCCAGTGCAAGTATGCCTGGGCTTCAGTTACTGATTGAAATTTAGGGATTTTCAGCAACATTCAAACTGCAGCATTTTGTATAACCTGCAGTCTGTTAATGACTACCTTGGGACTTCCTAGATATAGGGAGTTCCCATAGTCCAGTCATGAGATGATTATACCTTGCATCACCACTCTTGTGTTGAGTATGGCTGCAATCCCAGTAATTTTCTGAGTCCAGAGGAGGCAGAAGCAAGTGGCCACCAGTTTCTTAACTTGTGTTCCCATGGTAAGCTTACTGTCAATCCAGATTCCAAGACTTTTCAGCTCCTCCTTAGGAGTGGGTTGGATACCCATACAGGTGGGCCAATTAATTTCCATCCACCCGGAAGGATTATTTCCTACTACAAGCATCTCTGTTTTATCTCAGTTTAATTTGAGGCTTCTGGCGCTCATCCAATTAACTACATGTTTCAAGCATATTTCTAGGACAGTAGAGGTTCCATCTGTTTGATGTGAGAGACTGATGATGATTTGTGTGACATCTGCATTTGATATTGACGTACATTTTTATAATCTCAGCAAGAGGGCAAACATGTACGTTAAATAACGTGGGCGTAATAAAGGAGCCTTTCTTACACCGGACTCAAGAAAGAAGACGCCAGCCTGTTTGTCTTTTTCCCAAACTCGAATAGTTGAATGGACAGCCACTTAAGGCCAGCCTGTTGATCAGTGTGGAATGTGACATGGTATCTAAGGCAGTGCTTAGGTCCAAAAGGATCAAAGCTGCTACAGCTCCTTTATCCAGCATAGGCTTAAGTTCTTCAGTGGTTGCTCGAAGGGCTGTTTCCATACTCTTACCTACCCTATATCCAGTTTGTTAAGGGTGTAAGATTCCATTTGCCTAGTGCAATCAAGAGATATATTTGTTAAGATATTTTTCTAGGATTTTACTACGTCCTGGCAGAAGGGAGTATGAATCTTATGCAAGGACTGCCATTCCCACTGCAAATTGGCCACCTACAGTCATCAGAGGTGCTCAGCAGCAACATCTTGAGGATACATCTGCTGGGCAAGCACCAGAAGTGATCGAGGGTACCCAACCAAGCTGCTGTTTCATGTGCTTTCCCTCCAATAAGTGGGAAGGAGAGATTGCACAAAGACAAACCCGGGCAGCAACCCAAATGGACTAACCCGCCCAGGATGGTAAGAACTGAGCAACTGAACTGAATAGGAATCGAGCAATTGAGCAGTGGGAGATTGAGCACAACTTACAGGGGTCATCCACATCTCAGCCATATTCATTCTGTTTTCCCTCCCACACTACCTCCCTCAGAAGCCTGTGACTGCTCACAATTGGTACCACTCGAAGTCAAGTGCTGAAGGGGTTGTACGTGGCCCAGTTAGCATAGCCTTTGTAAGTTAGACTCAGGACATTAGAGTCAAACAACCTTAACTCCCACAGTCTTAAATATCTCAAATGTGCTCAATACCTATAGTCACATAATACAAAACTGCACCAAAGGAACACCTCACCTTTCAAGATGTCTCTTAACTACCACTGCAACAACATATATTTGTATATAAGATGCATGTATGCAATGCATCCATTGTATCCCACTTCCATTTGCAATGTATTTAGTTACTATTGATATGTACAGCATTCTTGTCAAAATACTTTGTTGTGCAAATAAATAAATAAAAATAAATAAATCAGCTTTTCCTGAAAAAAAAGAAATCTTCAGTGTGTGATCACTTGCATTTGTAGAAAATGGAATACTGTTACCTTGACTCAGCAATATGCCCATTTTCAAATGGCTCTTCAGAATACACTGTAGCAGTAAGAAGTCCTTTCTACAGTATGTTCACCATACGTTCAGCAGCCTCAAGCCGATATACAGTTCACCAGAGTCAAAGAGGTGCCTAAAACTGATAAGAAATTTACAATGCTTTTTGATCCGGGACTCCACATCAAGATTATTTGGCCTCACTACATTAGCCAACTGTTCATCCTTCAGATGGAGATCATTAACTCTTTCCCTTTCTTTGAGAAACCACTTCCCTTTGGCCATATATCAATATATTACCCTATCTGACTGGCAGCTATTGGCTTGTGCTTTTTTGGGGCAACCCTTATTTCCTCCATCAGCACTCTTTGTATTCCTTCTCTGGAAGGATGCATCCTTCCAGAGGACATCTTGCTAATTTGACTTCTAGCTTCTTTTTGTTAATTCAGAACTCTTTTACCTGGAAGCCATGATGTCCTTTTGGGATCTGGCTCGTTCCTTTCCAGGTTCTTAGGTGAATTTACCCACTGACAGTTATTTAACCCTGAACCTTAAGTGAGGTAATTTCTTCTTCACTGTAGAGATAATTTGGCTTTGTGACAAAATATTGTGTGATATGAATATTGTGTTTACTAAAATATTGTATTTCTATATTGGTAATAGAAATGACAAAAATATTGAGTCAAAATACTGTGGAAGAGAATATCAAGCAAAAAAAGTTACAATAACTACATTTAATTTGTAATACTAAATCATAATAAAGTAAAAATTAGCAAACATATATACAACCTACAAACCTATGAAATCTAATTTAAATACTAAAATAAAGATATACAAATAGTTTTATTTAATACTTTACCATGAACATAAGTAATATACACACACATATATTTAAAAAAAAATGATATTTTAACAACTCAAAAAAGTTACGAAAATATTAAAGGAAACAATTTTTTTTTTAAAGTATATATTAAATGTACATATGTTCAAAAACCAAAATCAAAAAAAAGATAAACAGCACAAAAAAAAATAATGGAAATCCACTCTGACCAACACTAGGGAAACCTTTGGACATCGGAGGGTTAGATTTACAACTCCCACTCAAATATATGTCGCAGTAGGGAAGGCAATGGCCTTCAGAGGGGTTAGATTTACTATTCCCATTCCATTCTAAGCAACATTTAGGAAAGCAATGGACTTCCGAAGGGTTAAATTAACTATTTCCTCGCCAATATAATAAAAAGTAGGGAGGTGCTTTTGACTTCAAGGAGTGATATTTATTGGTTTTCCTCCAGTCTAAGCAACAGTTGGGAAAATCTTGGACTTTGTAGCAGTAATGTTTACCATTCCGATTCCAGTGTTTGCACAGTAGTGGAAGTGTTGGACTCAGAGGGGTTTACATTAACTATTCCGACTCCAGTCTAAGCAACAGTAGAGAAAGCATTGGAGTTTGGAGGGTTCAATTTGCTAATCCCAGTACAGTCTAAGCAACAGTAAGAAAAGTGTTGTACTAATGAGGGGTTAGGTTTACCATTAAAACCCTAGTCTAAAAAACAGTAGGGGAAGTATTGGGCTTCAAAGCGGCTAGGTATACTATTCCCACTCCAGCTTAAACAACAGTAATAAAAGTGTTGGACTTTGGAGAGGTTACATGATTTATTCCTACTCCTATTTATGCAACAGTAGGAAAAGTGTTGGACTTTAGAAGGATTTAATACACCATCCCAACTCATAATTATTTTCTTGAAAACATTTAAATATCTAACAACAACACAATTTTAAATCAAATTTTATATAAAAGATGCATAAATATAAACCAACAAAAATAATTATATTAAGTAAAATTAAATTCACTTCCAGCCCTACAACCCAAAAAACATAAACACCTAACAAAATAAACACATCAAATAAAATGTTACTTAAAGGAATACAATTATAAATGATAAAATACCTTTTAAAATGTTGTTATTAAAATATGCAAAAATGAGCCAAATAAAACACATAATTTGAATAATAGATAAACAATTAAAACTTGCATTATTAATTATCAATTAAATTTGAACTAAGAGTAGCATTTAATTAAAAACAAAATCGGGGATAGTGTGCAATAATATATTCAAATGGGGAGTAATATGTCACAAAGAGGAGTTTGTTTTCAATATTATTTAAATGTTATAATCTCTTATTTTTGCCCACGGTTATAGACGAGGATCAGTATTATTGTTGTGTACAATGGAGACGAGTCCGTCCTCAGTATCTCTGTTAGACAAGTAGTCCTTTCTTTATTTTGGTGACACTTAGGGGGTGGGCATTTAAACGCAGATATGGATACTCGGGTCGCAATGGCGCCGAGAGTTCCTCCGGCGTACTCGCGGAAGAACTAGTTACAAGAAGCCACAGGTATTAAGTTTGGGGCTAGGAATGGCCTTATTTATATTTTCTGATGGAGTTTCGAGTATTAAATAAAATAATATTTTTAGGATATGCCTGTTTGTTTCTTCCGACTCACTCGCGGATGGAACGCTTAGATAATAGCTGAAGGTAAGAGCTTTGAAAATGGGAACAGCTCGTTTTTTACATCTTGACAGGCTGGAGTTACTAATTTGGAATTACTGTTTTTAGGATTTGCTGGACTTGCTGGATGTGAAAGCACGTACCGTTTAACTATAAGAATATTGACTTAAATAACAAGACGCGTGACATGACCACGTGCAGTTATTAAGGATCACTCGAGGTAATAGTTATCAGTTACGTTTTGTCTGTGTATGTGTATAGACACTTGAGGGATATCTATCACAAAACCTATTTTTTCACAAAAAATATTTTTTGCATACTCCCCACAGATGTGTGGCCACAATTCATTTTCTGATAAGGTTGAGATAACAACACTACGTGGAATGTTTTCTCACGTGGATAGGGAATATGGCTTTTTTCTACACTGGTCGACATATATTTTTTAGATGAGCACGGTTTCCATATTACAACTATGTGGCAGTTTTTTCAAAATCTTTACAAGTTCTGTCACTTGGAAGGTTAAGGGATCTGCAAAGTAATGTATTATATAATATTAATCTTGTATACATTGTAAATGTGTGTTTTAGGAAGTCCTGATGAAGTCAGGGGGTAGTCCCCAGACGAAACACGTGTTGACAGATGGAATCTGAACAATTTTGATGGTTGGAATTGTTGTTTCAAGAGGAATAAAACACGATTGGATACAACATTTCAAGTCTATTGAATGAGGACTCTTTTACTGGAAAAGATAAGAATTTTGAGATATTGTAGCGTGTGCCATTGCAGTGTAATTATACAAGTTCAAATGTCCATTGTTTAGAAATTTACTGACAAAGTGAATAATTTCTTCTGTTTCTTCAGGACTTTGTGTAAACTTCAGTAATCTTGTAGGGCATCTCTACCACATTCTCTCTAAGTCCACTACAAACCTCAGCAGCTAACTGAAACACAAAATGTGAAGACATCACTGACAACTGCTGAGGAATCCACAAAGTAGGTCAAATGTGTCACTAGTTAACTGGAATTCACAAAATATCAAGGCACAACAGACCCAAGAAGCAGGCATCTTGACAGCTCCAGGTTGTCTACAAGATTTTAGTTTTGATGATCCCTCAAAGAGTTTTCAAGAAGCTGTTTTACACAGCTTTGGGAAGGTTTTTGTATGGAAGCAGGCTATCTTGTTGGGACAAGCTCTGATATTTTCTATATCAGGAAATTCTAGGATTTTCCTTTTTTCTATTATTATTCTCTAATTTTTAAGATAGATCAGAGGAACAATTTGCTCTGCATAGGTCCCCACAAGGTACGGGGCACCATGCTATTGGTGGGCTTTCTTAAACCAATACCGAAATATGGTCACATGTCCACACCAGTTTTTTTCAGAATATGCCTTACGAAATTTCCCTTATGGCTGGGATCCTTTTGTATAATTCAAGATGATGAAGACCTTTCTTTGTGGGCCCAAACTTCCTTCTATAAGTGAAATATCTCCCCCATTTACCATTAAAGTCCCCTTGCACAATAATGTTATAAATGCAAAACACATGGGGCCTCATTACGAGTGTGGCGGCCTTACAACTGCCACACTTGCGGTGGCGGTCTGGACCGCTGCCTATGCGGCATTCCGGCCACTACATGACAACCCATGGGTTCCTTTTGGCAGGGACCCACCAGCATTGCCAGGATTTTGCGGTCTGGCGGAGTTGGAGATCTTAATCCACCAGGGCAGCGTTGTATGCAGCACAGGCCCTGCTTATTACGACCTCGTTCTCTGACAGCCTGTTCATGAGTAATACCGCCATGAAAAGGCTGGCAGAGAACAGGTGCAGGGGGCCAGAGGGGAGCCCATGCACTTGGCATGGGCAGTGCAGGGACCCCCTGCCCAGCACCATTGCAATGTTCACTGTCTGCTTTGAACCCTCTAGGGTTCTGCCTGCCAACCTAGCAGGAAAATCTTAATGGCCCAGCGGGGAGGTAGCTAGTGTGGTGGCAACCTCCCCGTCGGAAGTGTGGCGGATGGTGAAAACCCTCCTCCGCACTCCTAATCAGGCCCATAGTTTCCAGCAGACAATGATGTAGAGTCCATGGTGAGTTCAGGTCTTAATAAAGGAGTATTTCAATACCGACTTATTCCTCTTTCACAGTGTCAAGCAAGGACTAGATGTATCTTGTCCTTATACTCTGCCTGTTGCATACAAATCAAAAATACCTAGGATCAGAGCCTAGCATGACATCTGCTTACATTAATAGGTTTCTCTCACCAGCCCCGGAGTATGACTAGCCTTCAATTAAAACAAGTGACTTTTGTGGCCAACCTGATAAAGATTGCTGTTGTTGCCTGAGTGGTTTTTCCTACCCCTTCAACCAATAGCACAATTTATTACAAACAAAATCTATCCACTCCTCTTTCACTGTGTCAAGCAAGGACTAAATGTATCATCCCCTTATTCTCTGTTGTCGCATATACCTAGGAGCAGAACAAATAGCCTAGCATGGCCAAGTTACTAGGTTTCTGACTCTATCCCTGGTGTATGACTAGCCTTTTACTCCTCCAAGGATGGATGAAATATAAAATATCATATATTTCCTACCTTTAAAATAGAAATAGATATAAATTGTGACCCAGGCCACATACTAATCCTGTGTTTGAAATAAGACTTAGGTCTGTCTTTTGATTTTGAAGTCTTAAGTCAGGTTCTGAGATCTGGAGGAGCCCATTAAACATGCCTTCTGACTGACAAGAGACTACTGTCCGTATCTTGGATTATTAACAATTGTGGCAGTGTGCCATCTTATATTCCTAGATCTGTGCAGATCTTTTTTTCTCTGATTCAGTCTACTGACCCGACCAGTTTAAAGTTCCAATCGAATGAGAATCCCAGATCCCTGCACTGAAATCTGTGTGCATGTCGAGTGCATGTTGTGTAAACTGTGCATGATTTCTTGAGTCCATGTAAACATGACTTTCAGACTGTTGAGGCTGTCAGTAACTATTTTGGATTGCCCATGGGTTTGGATGGAGTTTGTGGTACAGTCTTCCCAGACAGTAGACACATATTGCCTGAATCTGGAGCTGGAAGGTGCAACCCTATACATTTGGGAGGATGGAGACAAGGCTGCTTTTACAATTCTATAGTGCCCTTTTAGCAGTGGTTTGCTGATTAGTCCTCCGTGAACACTGCCATTTGGGTTCATATTGGGGAATAGGTGTGAGCCATAAGATTCTGTTGTTAGAAGAGAGCAAAGGTGCTAGGCAAAGCTTTTTTCTTTTGTCTCTCCCTGAGTGCTACTTCAGTAAGTCCGATGACAACTAGATGCAGAGGTTTAACATGGTCCTTGTGTTTCTGACGGTTATCAGATATGGTTTTGTGTACTGTTGTAAATTGAAGGGGGCAGTTTGTGTGGCTGGATTAAAGTCTTCAAGTTCCTTCAGCTTCATTTTCTGGTGCATCCATTTGGAGGCTTTGAAGATTGTTGAGTTCTTTCTACTCTTAGGTATGTATGTCAGAGTTGGGTTGTCAACTGTTGAGATGACCTTATGATGTTCAATTCATTTAGCAATTAATGTTGATGAGGTTTAAGGTTCTACAGTATTTTGGTTCATATTTGGCACCCTTTTTGGAGAGTGTGACAATGGTGCTATCCTTTCAGGAGAGAGGCTTAGGATTCATGAGTGCATTTTGCTATAAAGATTGCCAATGGAATGTTTATCTATCTATTGGAGATACTACCATTAGAATAATATTAGGACCGGGGCTTTGCACTTTGTGCGCATATGATTGCCAACTTTATTTTCCCCTTCTTGAAGATACTATCATATATCATATATTATATATAGCTATCCAGTTCGTTCGGTCAAAAACTGTTTGATGTTTTGAGGGGAGGAGTTGATAGGCTTTGTTTGGATGGTTGCCATTCATTCTCTGAGCTGGTCACAGCTGTCAGATGGCGTATCCAAGCCTATTCAGAAATGTTTGCTCCTAGAGCAGTGGTTCCCATCCTATGAACTGGGGAACACTGGGGGTCTGCGAAGCCTCCTCAGGGGTTCCTCAACGACTTAGAAAATTAAATAATATTAACAGTTGAATAAAGTCAATGTAAATGCAAAAATTTTTTAAATGCACTGTAAATGTCAAGGAACTTGAAATTGGAGGCTAAAAATCTAATTTGGTTCTTCAGAATTATTTGTGGGAGCAGTGCAGATGCATCAATAAGAACAAGGTATGGACAATGTGTGGCTTTAATAGAATTTAGAAAAGCTCCAGCCTTCCTATTAAAATTAAATTTGTATTTATTTTTGTTTTCAAATCAAATAAAATATTATCATTTGAGAATGTGTTTGATGAATGCTTTTACTATAGTTTTGTGTGCTGTTCGCATTTAAAATTATCGACAAAGTTTAGGCCGGGGTCCCTGGCTTCGAGTAATGTCTTAGTTGGGGGTCCCCAGATTCCAATAATGAGTTAGTTGGGGTCTCCGGGTTCTAGTAAAGATAAAAAGGGAGTGAGGGTCCACACAATTCAAAAAGATTAGAAACCACTGTCCTAGAGGGGTTGCTTCTAGAGCCGACTCTTTGGCTTTTTTTCTTCAGAAAGACTGTTTTTTAGGTGTGCTTTATGAAGATGATCCAATTTTTCATGACAGTTTCATCTTTCTCCTAATTACATTTTTATAGCCTTTCCTTGCCTCTTTGATTACTTCTGAGAAGGCTGCTAAATGTCTTTGGCCTACCTGCTGTCTTCCTCAAACCAGGTTGTATGTTGAATTTATTTTTACAACTTGATCTTTTCCTGCATGGGCATTTAGTTCCCTTAGGCATTACTGAGCTCATGAGGCTTTGGTAGCAGGCCAGTCAGTTCTTGTTTCAAGATATTTTGTTCTTCAGGTTCAAGGTGGTCTCTTTCATTGCCGTATTTTCATTCCTCCTGTTTGAGTTTTTGTGAATGGCTCCATTTCAGCCTTACTTTGAAGTTGACTTCTTATTTATTATTCAGCTCCTTTATTTCTATAGTCTGGTTATTGTTATAGAGGTGGAATGCATTATGATCAATCTCCAGTCCCCCATTAGTCTGCAGTTTTGATATCTGTCCCAGTCATCCTCTCTAAAGAGAATGTAATCAATGACTGACCTCCTCGTGTGTTGCAGATAAATCATTGTGCATGCCCTCTATCAAACAAACAAGTTGTGCAATACCCTTATACCAGTCTTTTTTTTGCAATTTTTAGAATTTACTGCGGTGGGTGGACTGCATTTGGGGTCTAGTTATAGTTTTATTTGTAATTTCTGTTCTATAAAGGAAAAATGTTTTACAATTCACTACATTTTCTCCATGTTTTGTTTTGTAAATTTACAATATTAATTTAATTCACTATGTTAATGTTAAGTGGCCTAGTCTGCTAATGGAATAGGCCTTCCACCTGTAGGCCCAGTGCTAATCATGGGTGCATGATGAAACAACTGTTTGTGGTGTCTGTTAAACTGAAACACCATGAATGGCATCGGATTAAAGATAACAAAATGTTGTTAGGCAGCATTTAACTTTTTGTTCTGCAAAAAGTGTGCAGTGGGGTAATAGTACTCAATGCTTTTGTATGATGTGTGAGTTTTTTTGCCCCTTTAATTTTCGTTTTTGGAATTACTGAATTAATGCTGTTTTTTTCTCCTGTACCAATGCCTTCTTTGTCTGGCTGGTGTATGAGAGTGTTTGTCATAGGCCATCATTTGTCTTTTTTCCCCTTGCCCTGCGGCCAGGGGCCCTTTTTGTATAGTCAATTAATTATAGTCCTATACCTATATGTATTTTTTGTTTTCTATTCATCCTGCTTGTTGTATGACTACCTGGCTGGTGGCAATTTTGTGTAGGCAACCAGTGTGCTTTTAGGCTTGCATGTGTTTTTCTGTGTTGTGATAGTCATGACTCCTTGCTGGTTGTTGTTTAACTATGTGGCTGGTGGCCATTTTTTGTAGGTAGCCAGCATGCTTTTAGGCCCGCATGTGTTCTTCTTTGTTGTGTTGGCCATGCCTCCTTGCTGGTTGTTGTTTGACCATGTGGCTGGCGGCCATTTTGCGTAGGCAGCCAGTGTGTTTTTAGGCCTGCATGTTTTCTTCTTTGTAGTGGTGGCCATGCCTCGTTGTTGGTTGTTGTTTGACCATGTGGCTGACAGCTATTTTGTGTGTTATTCAGGCCCTATAGGTCGGTGATTATTACTAAATGTACTGTATGAGCAGTGTTGTATATTTTACTATATACTTTTTTGCATTTTTCACCTCCACCACTCCTTGCCTCCCAATTTCCTGTGTTTTTTTTATGGTTGTCCCCTTCCCTTGGTACAACAGCTATTGAATGATTTTTTTTAAAATGCTATTCTTTTTTTGTAATTTGTTTCACAAACTTTATTTTATTTTATTTTATAATAACAATCTAATAATAATATGTAATTTTTTTAATCTTTTTTCTTGGGTCTAGAATTTTTTTTAAACTAAATTACATTTTTTATTTTTTCATTTTCCCCATTAGCCCCATGTCTGCCACAGATGTACAGTTGCACTACATTACATTATTCAAGGATTATTATTCAATTTGTCACCAGCAACTCCCTTAGTGCCACATGCTGCCTTAATGCAGATAAAGCTAACAGTTGCATTCTGTATGCTGTAGTTGTTGCTCTTTCTTATCCTTAACCTCTTAAGTGCGGGTCGACGCACACACTCCCTCCCTGGTGCGGGTCACGACCAGTGGCTGACACCAGGGAGGGGGTTAATAAATCCTCGGGTGCGTCGCACCCGAGGATTTTTTATATTTTTTTGTTCCCTGGGAGACACGGAAGCTCTTCCGTGTCTCCCCCCGCCCCCCCACCCACTCCTTTGTGACGTCAGCGCGCCGCGAGGCGCGCTAACTTCACTTTGTGGATTTCCCCATCGGAGCAGGAAGATGGGGAAAACGGCCACAAACGGCCTTCCCCACGTTCGGGAAGGCCTCGTAAGAAAGGGGAGAGTCTCCCCTTTCTTACGAGGCCTTCTGAAAGTGCTGTGCTGCGATCGGGGGCCAGGAAACACCACTAGACACCAGGGATTTCACTTGGGGGGGTCGGCCCCCTCGTAAAACGGGCCCCCCCCCGGGGGGCATATATATATATATATTTTTAAAGGTAGGTGCCCCCTGGGCGGGGGCGCGCGATCGCGCCCCTTCCCCCCCCCGGGGCGATTTTTTTTTTAAAAAGAAAAATAAATGGATAGGGGGTCGCCCGTGGGCAGGGCGACCCCCTGTGGGGGCAATATTTTTTTTAGTTGTTGTAGGATTTCCCTGGGGGCCATTTTGGCAACAACAACAAAAAATATAGATCTATATATATAAATATATATATAGATCTATATATATAGATATATCTATGTAGATATATCTATCTACATGGATATATCTATAGATAGATCTATAGATAGATATATAGATATATGTATATATATCTATATATATATAGATCTATCTATAGATATATCTATGTAGATAGATATATATATAGAGATAGATCGATATATATATATATATATATATATATATATATATATATATATATATATTAGTCAATTTTCTTCACCCACTTGGACAAGAAATCAAGACACAAGACGGACAATTTACAAATTATATTTGAAAGAAAGTTAGGTCTTCCTCCCAATGCGTTTCAGCCGTAGCCTTCTTCCGTGGGTGAAGAAAATTGACTAATATTAATGGGATTCCCGATCCCATATCAAGACCGCCATGTGTGAGCCTCGATAAGTCGGGGTTCCTTTTGATGAATATATATATATATATATATATATATATAGATATCACTTTTGTCAATACGTGTGTGGTTTCCCTGGGGGCTGCAATCGGCCCCCAGGACACCCAGACCCACATATAAAATGTATATATATATAGATTTGCCACCAGTTGTCTTGCAGTTGCAGCTTGCGTCTTCAAAGCAATGCACATACTTCAACTGACTCTTTTCAACTGTAGCTTTTAGGCAGCAATAAAAAAGTCAAGTAAGTATTGTGATTATGTTTCTGCTACAAAAGGGTCAGACTTGTCTAGTGGCAGTTTTAGTGCCATAAAGAAGCGCAGAAGGTTTATATGCCTACTGCAAAGAATAAATCTGTATTTTATGTAAATAGCTGAGTACATTAGTAAAGTCAGCCATTACCTGCGCTATAATACAAATGAAATGTATGTGCGGGGTGGAGGGCGGCTATGGAGAGATGAAGGGCACTTTTGCTGGGTGGTAATGAGGGAATCCGAGGAGGAGGGAGTGGGAGCACCAATAATGATTGTTGGACTGGGCGCAGGAGGTGCTAAAGACTGTGACGAATGGTATGTGACAAGGTGTTTTTTGAGTGTCTTCAAAGAATGTGCTGATTGAGGGAAGAAGCGCAGGTAAGGTGGCCTCTACTGTTGCAGGTATCTCACACACACCATCGATTTTGTGACTGTCTATGTAGGCTAGTGTTTTAGAGCAACAGTTTAGCCAATAGCAGAGATGGCATCTTGATGGATGACTGCTGCCGTCACTCGGGTTATAGAGGACAGCTCTGACATAGGATCAGAGACTGAGACATCAAATACTGAGACAGCATCTGAGGGATAGGACAATGGCGCAGACTCTGGGAGTGATTTTTCAGTCGGAGGAGTCCCATTCGATAACTCCTCTTCCAGTAAATTATGAGGGAGGTGATGAGGACAGTCCTGCTGTCCCTTCGCAAGCAGTCTGTGCAACTGGGTAATAGTGGGTTAGCCCAACCCAGAGAGCAGGTGAATGCGGCGGCAAGTAGAGAGAGAGAGTACTCTCTTGGGAGCTCCCCAATTTAGTTCAGCCCCAAATTCACCGCCCAAATCGTATTGTGGAGACATCAAAATTATCTATCGCAAAACAAACTGGTTTTGTAAGGCAGGCCCCTGTGTTTTTGGTCCTGGGTTCGGCAGCCATATAGAGAAACACACTAAACCCAAACATTTCTGGAAACTAGACATTCAGGGGAGTCCACAGAGGTGTGACTTGTGTGGATTCCCCAAAGTTTTCTTACCCAGAATACCCTACAAAGCTGAAATGTTGAATAAAAACTCTATTTTTCTCGCATTTCTGTCACACAAACTACAGGAATATGCTGGGATCCACTAAATTCCTACCACCCAATGATTCCTCACCTGTCCTGATAAAAACACTACCCCACTTGAGTGCCTACACCTAGTGCCTGCGTCAGGAATGGATCACCCCAGGGTCAACAGCTGCCTCATGTAAGGACCAACATTGACCGTTGTGTGATCTATTCCTGTCGCGGGCACCAGGCCTACCCACACAAGTTAGGTACCATTTGTATCGGGAGACTTGGGGGAACGCTGGGTGGAAGGAAATTTGTGCCTCCTCTCAGATTCCAGACCTTTCTGTCACCGAAATGTGAGGAAAATGTGTTTTTTAGCCAGATTTTGAGGTTTGCAAAGGATTCTGGGTAACAGAACCTGGTCAGCGCCCAACAAGTCACCCCATCTTGGATTCCCCTAGGTCTCTAGCTTTAAAAAATGCACAGGTTTGGTAGGTTTCCCTAGGTGCCGGCTGAGCTAGAGGCCAAAATGTACAGGTAGGTACTTTGCAAAAAACACCTCTGTTTTCTGTGAAAAAATGTGATGTGTCCACATTGTGTTTTGGGCCATTTCCATTCGTGGGCACTAGGCCTACCCACGCAAGTGAGGTATCAATTTTATCGGGAGACTTGGGGGAACGCTGGGTGGAAGGAAATTTGTGGCTCCTCTCAGATTCCAGAACTTTCTGTCACCGAAATGTGAGGAAAAGTGTTTTTTTGGCCAAATTTTGAGGTTTGCAAAGGATTCTGGGTAACAGAACCTGGTCAGAGCCCCACAAGTCACCCCATCTTGGATTCCCCTAGGTCTCTAGTTTTTAGAAATGCACAGGTTTGGTAGGTTTCGCTAGGTGCCGGCTGAGCTAGAGGCCAAAATCTACAGGTAGGCACTCTGCAAAAAACACCTCTGTTTTCTGTAAAAAAATGGGATGTGTCCACGTTGTGTTTTGGGGCATTTCCTGTCGCGGGCGCTATGCCTACCCACACAAGTGAGGTATCAATTTTATTGGGAGACTTGGGGGAACGCTGGGTGGAAGGAAATTTGTGGCTCCTCTCAGATTCCAGAACTTTCTGTCACCGAAATGTGAGGAAAATGTGGTTTTTTAGCCAAATATTGAGGTTTGCAAATGATTCTGGGTAACAGAACCTGGTCAGAGCACCACAAGTCACCTCATCTTGGATTTCCCTAGGTGTCTAGTTTTCAAAAATGCCAAGGTTTGCTAGGTTTCCCTAGGTGCCGGCTGAGCTAGAGGCCAAAATCTACAGCTAGGCACGTTGCAAAAAACACGTCAGATTTCAATGTAAAAATGTGATGTGTCCATGTTGCGTTTCCTGTCGCAAGCATTAGGCCTACCCACGCAAGTGAGGTACCATTTTCATTGGGAGACTTGGGGGAACACAGAAAAGCAAAACAAGTGTTATTGCCCCTTGTCTTTCTCTACATTTTTTCCTTCCAAATGTAAGACAGTGTGTAAAAAAGACGTCTATTTGAGAAATGGCCTGTAATTCACATGCTAGTATGGGCACCCCGGAAGTCAGAGATGTCCAAATAACCACTGCTTCTCAACACCTTATCTTATGTCCATTTTAGAAATACAAAGGTTTGCTTGATACCTATTTTTTACTCTTTATATTTCAGCAAATGAATTGCTGTATACCCGGTATAGAATGAAAACCCATTGCAAGGTGCAGCTCATTTATTGGCTCTGGGTACCTAGGGATCTTGATGAACCTACAAGCCCTATATATCCTCGCAACCGGAAGAGTCCAGCACACGTAACGGTATATTGCTTTAAAAAATCTGACATTGCAGGAAAAAGTTACAGAAACATGAAGAAAAATGGCTGTTTTTTTCGGCTCACTTTCAATATTTTTTTATTTCAGCTGTTATTTTCTGTAGGAAAACCTTGTAGGATCTACACAAATGACCCCTTGCTGAATTCAGAATTTTGTCTACTTTTCAGAAATGTTTAGCTTTCCAGGATCCAGCATTGGTTTTACACCCATTCCTGTCACTAACTCGAAGGAGGCTGAAAGCACCAAAAATAGTAAAAATGGGGTATGTCCCAGTAAAATGCCAAATTTGTGTTGAAAAATGTGGTTTTCTGATTCAAGTCTGCCCGTTCCTGAAAGGTGGGAAGATGGTGATTTTAGCACCAGAAACCCTTTGTTGATGCCATTTTCAGGGAAAAAACCACAAGCCTTCTTCGGCAGCCCTTTTTTCTAATTTTTTTGAAAAAAAAGAACTTTTCACTGTATTTTGGCTAATTTCTTGGTCTCCTCCAGGGGAAACCACAAACTCTGGGTACCATTAGAATCCCTAGGATGTTGGAAAAAAAGGACGCAAATTTGGCGTGGATAGCTTATGTGGACAAAAAGTTATAAAGGCCTAAGCGCGAACTACCACAAATAGCCAAAAAAGGGCTCAGCACTGGGGGGGGAAACAGCCCAGCAGCTAAGAGGTTAACGAGTGTACATGATACTGAAAGTTAATGTTGGTGTGGTTTTACGGATGGATACACTGTATTTTTTTATAATTATTTAAAAGTTTAGTTAAGTAACCAGTAAATGGTATTCTTTCAAATACAAATGCAACTGCAACAATGCCACGTTTCACTGATTCTTCTTGCATGTTTGCTTTTAGGTGCACAAAGAGAAAGCAACATCACCCACAGTACTGCCAAATAGAAGGCTTGTGCACAATGTGACACATGACTACACTCATGACCACACGGACATCTCTTCAGCTTGTGAAGCTAAGTGCTACTGCCGAGCAAGTGTTAGTCGGGGTATGCTTAGTACAAACTATGCAACTGGAGGTTAAACAACCCATTTGAGAAAACACCACGTAATCCTCTGGGAGGCGCACCTTAGCGACCAAAAGCCTGCAAGTGGTGTTTGTGAAGGTGTTGAAAGCAGGGAATCTGATCTCATGATGGTAGAAGGTGAAGAAGAGGGTGACATTTTGGTTACACAAATCAGCCCTGTCTCCAGCAGTGCAGCAGTATAGTCGCCCGCATCAGCAGCATCGCAATGGCACAGGAAGACTCAGAATCAGGTCAAAACACCAAGGCAAGAACATACAGTGGCTACCCCCCTGAGACTCACATTGAGACCACAACCACCTTCTAAGTCGCCTGATCAGTGGCACCAGCAAAGAAAAAAATCCAAGCTACTATTACTACCATGTTTCGGCAGGAGGGGCAATACGAATGCAAACCCCCAACTGGATGTTTGTGCAATAGGAAGCTAGCTAATATGTTAGCGTTGGACCTCCTTCCTTTTTCTTTGGTGAAAGGAGTGGGTTTTCTAGAAGTTGTGACAGCTATCTGCCCGAATTGGAGGGTTCCGATCTGGATCTATTTTGCCAGAATTGCTGTTCCAGTTCTACATCACAATGTGCTGGAATTGGTTGGACAAGCTTTTGCAGCAGAGTGCTGTCCACACAATCCAACTGATGACAGACATGTGGACCAGGTGCCAAGCTACTGATTACATGTGTATCTCTGCACACTGGATCTCGTTTGTGTGGATTGGAGAAATGACAGCAGGTGTTGGCACAGCGGAAATCTTTACTGGTGATTGGAACCATGCAGCAGTAGCTATGTTCGCCATGGAGAAATTACATACAGCTGCAAACATCTTAGATGGCTTTAACAACAAGGTCTTTGAATGGTTGCACCCCAGAGGGCTCAACATTGGATTTGTTGCAACGGGCAATAGCAGTAATACAATTAAGGCCATGTCAGATGCTGTCTATTTCACGATCCTGTGTTTGGCATACTGCATAACCATCATTGTACAGGACTTCCTAAAAAAGTACCCTGAGTCAGCAACTTACTGTCCACATGCAGAAGAATCTGCACTCATTTTAGCCATTCTGTTAAAGCCCGCAAGCTGTTGAGGATTATCCAGCATAATAATAGAATGCCAGTTAAAGCCCTCAGATAGGAGGTGCCAACACGTTAGAATTCTACTTATCACATGTTACAACATCAGTTTGAACAGTACAGATCGATCAATTAATATGTCATGCAAAGAGAGGATGCTACTGTGAAAGGTAGGATCTTTGAGATGGACCAATGGGGCCTGGTGAAATGCCTGACAGAGATGCTGCTTCTTTGGAAATTTTCACACGGAAAGTCAGCAAAGAGGACTGTACCATGGGCCAAGCTATTCTATTGGTGCATATGCTGCAGAAACAGCTAAAGGAGGTGTCTGAAATGTATGGAGGTGTGGATGTAAAAACAGATGTGCAGGAGTTGGCAGAGAGCTTAATCCTTCATTATATCTGTTATTACAAGGCTGCAAAGACACATTGGCGGTCATTACAACATTGGCGGTAAAAGCCGCTTACCGCCGTGCAGAAGACCGCCAACACACCGACGCGCCAGCGGAATTCCGCCACAGCTATTATGACCCACATTTCGGAATACGCCAAAATTCAGACACCCACACAAGTCCGCCACACCAAAGGTCAGTGATAAACTGGCGAAAACAAAACCTCCACCGTCACGCCAACAGAAATATGCTCACACTATCACGACACACGAATCCACGCAGCGGTCTTTCAACCGCGGTATTCCATTGGCTGTAAACACCGCCGCGCTAAAAAAACACACACATATACAAAACACAGCCACATTGGACAATTCGAAATACACACATCTGATTCACATACACACACCACTCCCACACACCCATTACAATATAAATCACACACCCACATCACCCACAAACCCCCATGACCACAAATTCCGAAAGAAGGCCAGAGAGAGATGGCACCAGCAAGAACAACAGCATCCACAGGCACACAACACCATCACCCAGAGAACTTCCACGCACCTCACACAACACACCACTACATATCAGCACACTTAGCACCACACACTCCACCCCACACATCACCTACACCACCCCATGGCACGGCAAAGACACCCCAGGTACTCAGAGGAGGAGCTCAGGGTCATGGTGGAGGAAATAGTCCGGGTAGAGCCACAGCTATTCGGAGCACAGGTGCAGCACACCTCAGTAGCAAGGAAGATGGAGCTATGGCGAAGAATAGTGGACAGGGTCAACGCAGTGGGACAGCACCCAAGAAATCGGGAGGACATCAGGAAGAGGTGGAACGACCTACGGGGGAAGGTGCGCTCCGTGGTCTCAAGACACCACCAGGTGGTTTAGCGGACTGGCGGCGTACCCCCACCTCCTCACCCACAACTAACAACATGGGAGGAGCAAGTCTTGGCGATTCTGCATCCTGAGGGCCTCGCAGGAGTAGGTGGAGGAATGGACTCTGGTAAGTCAAAGCTTTACTATTACATCCCCCACCCTACCTGCATGCCATCACATATCCTCACCCTCACCCTCAGCACCCCAACTCCTCGCATATGTCCCAACATCACAAACCACCCATCCCAACACCAAGCCCTGCATGCAACAACAAAGCATGGACACCCATCACTAAAGCATGCCCACTGCACATACCCATACAACCCCCTAAACCATCCTCACACAAGGTCCCACACAGGAATACAAGCACTGGGGTATACGGTCACCCACCCATTGCACACCATGGCACACACAGATGTAATAACCATCCTTTTATACCCCTGCAGGACCCCTACCCAACGTCACCGGACAGGAGGGTCCACACATGTCCACACCACCAACAGAAGAGGCCCACAGTGATGACAGCACCTCTGTCCAACTGGATCTAGATGACCAGCCCGGCCCATCGGGGACCTCTGGACAGTCGGTTCCCCTTACCCAGTCACAGGCCACCACAGACCTTCCCCCTTCTGGAAACACCAGCACAGCACCCACCCAGTGGGCCCATACCTCCGTCCCCAGGACACGTCAATCAGCTGTGTGTCCACCACTACAGGGAACCCAGGATAACCCACCACCCCAACAATAACAGGGACCTGGGGGCAGTGGTAGTGGGCACACGGTCCAGGGGACGGAGGCCCAGGAACACAGGGGAACTGGGAGGGCTGCTGTGCGACAGGGGGCGGACAGGCCAAGGGAAGCCACTCTCCACAAGGCCCTCTCCTCCATCATGGGAGCATACCACCACTCCCAGGAGACGATGGCAACGGTACTGGCCAAGTTTCAGGAGACCCAGCGCCTGCAGGAGGAACAGTATATGGGTTTCAGGGAGGAACTCAGAACCATCAGCTCCACCCTGGGCACCATCGTAGGGGTGCTGAAGGAAGTACTCAACACCAGGAGGGACACTGTGGCACTACAAGGGGCCCCTGACACTAGCATGGACGATGAACTGCCCACCACCTCCGCTGGCGCTAGTGGACAGGACTCCCTGCCACAGGACCACCCCACCAACACCACCCCACCCCCTGCAGGGGGAGAACCACCCCGCAAACGGTCCCTGAGATCCAGGACAAAGACAGAGCTCGATGCCAAGACCCCCGCCAAGAAATGAGACCACCCTGATTGTCATCCTACTGTCCCACTTTGTCACCCTGTCCATACTTTAACTGCCCCAGCCCCACTTCCTATGCCCATTTGGGCAATGCACCTGTGAGACTAATAGACTGGACTCTGCCATGGACATTCCTCCGCCATCACCCCTCACCATTTCACTACCCCCTCCAATATTGAGCACTTAAATAAACACACTTAAAGCACAAAACAATCTGGAGTCTGTCTGTGATTTCAAATAGTGTATTAGCAATTACAGTGACAAAATGCTGTTTCAATTGTAATGTCAACATACCTGTGTCACACAGCTTTAGTCCATGAGGAATCTAAGCAGATGTCACACAGTGGGACCCACATCTGTGAAATCGTAAGGGAAAGTGACAACTCAGTGACCATACACTGGGTGAAAACGACACACAGTAGAGAGGTAGTAGTGTTAAAGTACATGTAGTAGGCAGGTCTGTACTCTTACCTGTGTCTCACTGGAAATATTGCTGGATCACTGAGTCCCTGTTGTTCATGACTTCTTCCTCTGCTTCCCCGTCTTCACTGTCCACAGGCTCCACAGCTGCAACAACACCGCCATCTGGACCATCCTCCTGCAGAAAAGGCACCTGTCGTCGCAAAGCCAAGTTATGAAGCATACAGCAGGCCACGATGATCTGGCACACCTTCTTTGGTGAGTAGTATAGGGATCCAACTGTCATATGGAGGCACCTGAACCTGGCCTTCAGGAGGCCGAAGGTCCACTCGATCACCCTCTTAGTTCGCCCATGGGCCTTATTGTAGCGTTCCTCTGCCCTTGTCCTGGGATTCCTCACTGGGGTCAGTAGCCATGACAGGCTGGGGTAACAAGAGTCACCTGCAAATGGTGAGGGACACCTGTTAGACACGCACTAACCTGGAGGGATATCCCCAGACCCAGACAACCATTCCCACTGACTTGCCTCCAGGTGCTCACCTAATAGCCACACACGGTGCCTCTGGAGTTGACCCATCACATAAGGGATGTTGCTATTCCGCAGGATGTAGGCATCATGCACTGAGCCAGGGAACTTGGCATTCACATGGGAGATTTACTGGTCTGCCAAACATACCATCTGTATATTCATAGAATGATAACTCTTCCGGTTTCTGTACACCTGTTCACTCCTGTGGGGGGGGGACCAAAGCCACATGGGTCCCATCAATGGCACCTATGATGTTGGGGATGTGTCCCAGGGCATAGAAATCCCCTTTCACTGTAGGCAAATCCTCCACCTGAGGGAAAACGATGTAGCTCTGCTTGTGTTTCAGAAGGGCAGGCAACACTCTGGACAAATAGTTGGAAAACATAGGCTGGGACATCCTTGATGCTATGGCCACTGTTGTTTGAAAAGACCCACTTGCAAGGAAATGGAGCACTGACAGCACCTGCACTTGAGGGGGGATTCCTGTGGGATGGCTGATTGCTGACATCAGGTCTGGCTCCAACTGGGTACACAGTTCCTGGATTGTGGCACGGTCAAGCCTGTATGTGATAATCAAATGTCGCTCTTCCATTGTCAACAGGTCCACCAACGGTCGGTACACCGGAGGATGCAGCCATCTCCTCACATGTCCCAGCAGACGGTGCCTATGAAGGACAACAGCGAGCACAGAGTCAGACAACTCGGAGGTACGTACCCACAGTTTACCCAGAACACCAATCATACACAAAAGGTGGCCTGTATGTGTGTTGAGGCTAGGCCTAGGTATGTGTGATGCAGTTGGAAATGAAGCCATGTGGGCCCCTGAAATGGCGACTGCCTGACCTCTAAAGTGGGACAATGGGATGTGAGGTAACTGCGCTGGCGTTGTACACCGTCGCGGTCGAAGACCGCGGCGCAATGCTGCATTGGTTAACATTGGACCCTATGGGTCCCAGGAGCCTATGACGATGTACGCCGACGGTGACGGTACGCACTGCCGTGGACGTGACTGCCATTTTCCATCTGTTCAATCACTCGATACCTGATCTTTGACAGGAGAGGACCTACACTGCAAGTGCTGCTGTGACCTCAGTCTGGAAGAGACAATGGCTCGTGCGTCTGGGGAAAGGGCCCCTGCCTTCACTGCAGAGGATTTGGAGAAGCTGGTGGACGGGGTACTCCCCCAGTACACACTACTCTACGGTCCTCCAGACCAACAGGTAAGTACACAGGGAGCACGTTGTATGGGCTATGCCTGTGTGGAGAGGGCTGGTTGTAAGAAGGAAGGGGGCACAGTTCTGCGTGCATGAAGGACTGTGAATGCATGTGCCACATGGCAAGGGTAGGGATGTGGGCCACTCACTTCGACGGTGCAGTTGGTAATGACTTCTCTTCTTCCCCTGTACATGTGATGTAGGTCAGCGCCCACCAGAAGAAGGATATTTTGCATGCCATCGCCAAGGACGTTCGGACCCTGGGGGTCCACCACAGACGGAGCACCCACTGCCAGAAAAGATGGGAGGACATTCGCCGCTGGAGCAAGAAGACGGCGGAGGCTCAGCTCGGGATGGCCTCCCAATGTGGGAAGGGTGCCCGTCGCACCATGACGTCCCTGATGTTCAGGATCCTGGCGGTGGCCTACGCGGAGTTGGATGGGCGTTTGAGGGCATCACAGCAGCCACAAGGGCGTGAGTACACTCTCATTCTGCTGACTTTGCGCGCAGTGGAGGGGTCTGGGTGGGGGAGGTGGGCTGGGGTTTCCCTAGGCCAGGGTGAGTTCCGTAGGCAAGGCCCCTCCATAAAGCAGGCCATGTGGCACCCCAGCTCACCTCTGTAGAGTGCCAAGTACACCTAGTCACGCCCCTGTGTCATCTATGTGTGCAGATGTTGTCCCTAGCCTTGTAGGCCATTTCCCAGGAATTGAGCAGTGGAGCCCAAGAGCGCAGCGTAGTGCAGGGGGCTTCTGTTTCTGTCGTGTCCACCAACGGTAGCGGTAATTCATGCACTCAACATGTCTTTCTTCTGTCTTCCCCCCCCTTTTTGTGGTCTCCCTGTTCTTGTGTGCATTAGCATCATCAGGCGGAGGAGCAGTGGCACCGGAGGACGAGGGAGCTGCATCCCACATGGCCCTGGAGGGCGACACTACGGAGTCTGAATTCACCAGTGGGACGGAGGGCGAGGGGAGCTCCACGGCGGGGACAGGAGCTGACAACAGCGACACGGACTCATCCTCTGATGGGAGCTCCCTTGTGGTGGGGGCAACATCTGTGCCCCCCGCATCTACAGGTACAGCCGCCACCCCCCCTACCAGCACCGCCCTCCCACCAGCCCCTCAGCCTTTGCCCGTGCCCGCTCACCCAGGAGGGTGGGCATCACCTTCGCCCTAGGCACCTCAGGCCCTGCCCCAGTCACCCCTGCTGCCATCAGTGAGGAGGCCATTGACCTCCTCAGGTCCCTCACTGTTGGGCAGTGTACCATTCTGAATGCCATCCAGGGTGTAGAGAGGCAGTTGTAACAAACAAACGCATTCCTGGAGGGCATTCATTCTGGTCAGGCGGCCCTTCAGCAAGCTTTTCAGACTCTGGCCTCAGCACTGATGGCAGCCATTGTCCCCGTCTCTAGCCTCCCCCCTCCAACTTCCTCCACCCCGACCCAATCCCATGTACCTCAGCCTATCCCAAGCACACCTACAGACCAACATGCACACACCTCAACACCCAAGGGAAGCTCAGGCAAACATAAGCACCACACATCCCACAGGCACTCACGCAAGCATCACACACATGAAGATACACCAACATCCACTGCCTCCACTGTGTCCCCCTCCTCCTCGTCTCCCTCCTCCCTCCCAGTCTCATCTACACTCACACGTGCATGCACTACATCGACAGCCACTACGTCCCTCTCCAGCACACCCACCACCACACCCCGCTCACATGCAATCACCACCCCCACTACCATTCACACGTCCCCTGTGTCCTCTCCCAGTGTGTCTGTGACGCCCCCTCCCAAGATACACAAACGCAGGCACACACCCACCCAACCGTCATCCACCTCACGACAGCCTCCAGCGCATGCACCTTCACCCAAAGTCACCAAACGTACACCTCCTACAACCACCACCTCTTCCTCCACTCCCAAACCCCCTCCAGCTACCCCTCCCAGTGTGTCCAAAAAACTTTTCCTGTCCAACGTTGACCTCTTTCCCACACCTCCCCCACCCCGTCCGTCTCATAGGTCCCAAACTAGCACCTCAGCCACAACATCTCCGGGACCAGTGGTGCCTGTAGTCACCGGAATCTGGAGTGCACCGGCCACCAGAGCACCCAGTGTGGCACGGAGCCACAGCACAGACAGTCCCCCACCTGTGAAGCATCAGAAGTTGGCCAGTGCCCGGCGGGAGAGGGGGAAGACTCCAGCCACCAAAGCTGCTCCCAGGGGTACCTGTGGGAGTGTGGAGTCAGCTGTGACACCTTCCAAGGTGGGGAAGGGCCACAAGAAACCCAGCAAGTCTGGGAAAAGCAGCACGGCGGAGAAGACCGCCATCATCCCCGATGCCCAGGAGGCCACCGCCAGCACCAGCCCAGGTGCCCAGGAGGCCAGCACCAGCCCAGCTGCCCAGGAGGCCACTGCCAGCACCAGCCCAGCTGCCCAGGAGGCCACCGCCAGCACCAGCCCACCTGGCCAGGAGGCCACCGCCAGCACCAGCCCCGCTGGGCCATGAAGGACCGCCAGCACTAGCCCCGCTGGGCCATGAAGGACTGCCAGGACTAGCCCCGCTGGGCCATGAAGGACCGCCAGCAAAAGCCCCGCTGGGCCATGAAGGACCGCCAGCAGCTGAGACCATGCAATGGAGACTGCCATCTCAAGCACCGCTGAACAGGGCACCACCGCCTCAAGCACCGCTGAACAGGGCACCGCCATCTCAAGAACCGCTGATCAGGGCACCGCCATCTCAAGCACTGCTGAACAGGGCACCGCCGCCTCAAGCACCGCTGAACAGGGAACCGCCGCCTCAAGCACCGCTGAACAGGGCACAGCCGCCTCAAGCACCGCTGAACAGGGCTTCGCCGCCTCAAGCACCATTGAACAGGGCACCACCGTCTCAAGCACCACTAGCCCATGAGCGGCAGGGGCACTGACGCAACTGAGTCCGTCACAGGTTGAATGATGCACTCTGGGCACCATGCCCCCTCCAGAATCAGTGGAGACTGTCATCCACTACCTCTGTCCTTAGCAGGATGAAGCACTCTGGGCACCATGCCCCCTCCAGAACCAGTGGAGAGATCCATCCACTACCTCTGTCCTTAGCAGGATGAAGCACTCTGGGCACCATGCCCCGACCATGCCCCCTCCAGAACCAGTGGAGAGATCCATCCACTACCTCTGTCCTTAGCAGGATGAAGCACTCTGGGCACCATGCCCCCTCCAGAACTAGTGGAGACCATCATCCACTTGTGAGACTGTGGCTTTGCACTCTCCAGGATTGAACAGTGGGCAACCCACCCACTGTAGAGACTTGTGAGACTGTGGCTTTGCACTCCCCAGGATTGAACAGTGGGAAACCCACCCACTGTAGAGACTTTAGAGACTGTGGCTTTGCACTCCCCAGGATTGAACAGTGGGCAAGCCACCCACTGTAGAGACTTGAGAGACTGTGGCTTTGCACTCCCCGGGATTGGACAGTGGGCAAGCCACCCACTGTAGAGACTTGAGAGACTGTGGCTTTGCACTCCCCGGGATTGGACAGTGGGCAAGCCACCTACTGTAGAGACTTGAGAGACTGTGGCTTTGCACTCCCCAGGATTGAACAGTGGGCAACCCACCCACTGTAGAGACTTGTTAGACTGTGGCTTTGCACTCCCCAGGATTGAACAGTGGGCAACCCACCCACTGTATAGACTTGAGAGACTGTGGCTTAGCACTCCCCAGGATGGAACAGTGGGCATGTGGCCCCCTCGTGGATTTGGCGGTGTGCACTCAAGCGGCTGAGGTGCCCCCCTTTCCCTCCCCCTGAGGTGCCTGTTTAGTTGCTCTCTGATGCCCCTGCAGTGTTCTCTCCGTCATGGTCAGGGATCTTGTGTGAGCCTCGCCCATACCGTGTGGTCCAGTGTTCCACTGACTTTCTTAGAGCACTACCTGGACTACTATGCTTGGCATATATTTTGTACATGGTGTATATATATATATATATTTCTGCCTACTTGC
Source organism: Pleurodeles waltl (assembly GCF_031143425.1). NCBI lineage: Eukaryota > Metazoa > Chordata > Amphibia > Caudata > Salamandridae > Pleurodeles > Pleurodeles waltl. The sequence continues at coordinate 1,082,312,847 of NC_090439.1, read as the reverse complement.
TTTTAATATATTACAATGGTTACACTCATTTTCTATTGTCTTTGCATTCTTCCGGGGGATTTGGGGGGTGTAACTGTGATGTATTGATATGCATTAGTGTGTGTGTGTTGTAGTGGGTGAGGGTGGGGGTGGGGGTGTTGCATGTGTGTGTCCCTGTTTTTTCCCTCCCCCCTCCCCTGTGTCGTAGGTGCAGTACTCACCGTGGTCTTCGCCGCCGGCGTTCGTGCTCCTGGTAGAGGAGCAGAAAGACTATTGCAGGTAGAATTTGGAGTTCCGGGTCCATGGCGTCCTCTTTCCTCGTGGGGTGTGTAGATGTGAGCGTTTTCCTTCGGGATTCCCGTTTCCACCGTGTTTTTATCCACGGTGAATCCGCCCCGGAAAAGGTGATGGATTGGCATGTCATAATAGTGTGGGCGGTACATTGTCTCCCGCCTGTCTGTTGGCGGTGACCGCCAAGCTGTTTGTTTGTGCCGCTGTGGCGGTCTGAGTGTTAAAGTGGCTGTCTTTGGCGGTCTCTGCTACGGTCGTAATTGCAAATATTTTACCGCCGGCCTGTTGGCGGTATTACCGCCGCTTTAACACCAACCGCCAGGGTTGTAATGACCACCACTGTGTCATCCAAACATTACATCTGTGCCACAATTCTTGACCATTGGTACAAACAATTACTGGCCACTTTCATTCCTTTTTCAGACGGGGATGTTTCAACCTACAAGACATGGATTGCTGAACATAGAAAAAGAACGACTGGAAATTAGAGGCCCACTCATGGACAGAAGTTCTGGGGTATAACTTCATAGAGCCTGTGGACAGTGCTGTTGGCTCACAGCAGTCAAAATCAACACTAGCAACACCAACAGGAACAGGAGCAGCAGTCCCCAAATCTGCATTTGATTGGTTTCCCAAGGCAGGGCCTAAGTCCACTGCAGAGGTGAATGCAAAATAGCTCGAGCAGGTGGAGGACAAATGACTATTGAGAAGATGGTCCAGGCCTACCTGGATGACCCAATGGAGGTCTATCTGGATCAAAACCCATTAGTGTAATGTATGGGAAGAGGCGTCAATGGGCAGTGCTCAGCAGGTTGCAATAAAGTATCTGGCTTGCCCTGTAGCCAGTGTGTCTGCTGAACATGTGTTCAGTGCAGCTAGCGCAGTTGTCACAGTGAGAAGGACCAGTCTCTTGCCCCAAAACATCGAGATATTGACCATGAACAAAATGAATCAGCACTTTATACCACCTAATTACAGCATACCTGAAGTACAATAAGGGATGGATAAGGGTGATTGATCAGACTCAGGTCATAGTCGTGTGTTAGCTGAACAACTTCTGGGTGAACCACCTGAGTTTGAGGATGAACTCTACTTCCCTGACTAGACATGGGGCACCACAGAACTTTCTACTTTCTACTATTGATGACCTGCTTTAAGAAAAAAAGTAATATAGCTACCTGGGGGAACCTGTGACTCTCGGGAGCAGTTGGTATGAAGTTCGACATAATAATCTTTTGATCAGACCCTGGAAGATGATGGAAGGAATCAGAGCGCGAATTGAAAAACATAAGGAGCGCAACAGAAGTAGGAAGTCATCAACTTCATGGAAATCAACATGGATGATGATGAGTCTAAGAGGCCTACTCTAATCTGTGGACTGGTGGTGAGAGGTTAATCAATTACTTGATTTAGGAAATGCAATGCTGCTGCTCAAACTTGAAACTATTTGGTTCGGTGGGGGGCCTGATGTAGAAAACTGGAGGAGACAGACGTGTGATAGATGATAATGTCACATTATGCATGTGTTCTAAGCTAAATGTTATGATGATCCTGACAGTTGTGAGTTTGATCATCCCGATACATCCTGCTACTTGTCTGTGATTGTTGGTTGTTCTAATTGCTCTCACTTAATTGGTCGCACATCAGTCATAAAATGAATGATTGCAAAGGTCTTTGCTCTGCCACCTCTGGGTCTTCTTGGTACACTACTCCTCATGAAGCTTACCTTCCATTCCATCCTTCTTGATTCTACAATATCATGATAGTCATTTCTGTTTTTTACAAACCACATGCCTTCTCCTATCCTGCACCATAACACTCATGCTTACCTTATCGGATCGTTTAGGCAGGCACCCAAGAAGATTGATTGGGCAATCCAAGAAGATTGCAGATGCGCCACCCAATTTGGCAATACTGACTAGTATAATTTTTCTTTCAATAATCTATTTTTAGAACTCTGTGTTTAGCTTCACCCCAAGATTAATTGTATGTGGTATTTTGCAAACGTAGGTGACCAAACATTTTTTGTTATATATTATAACAACTTGGGTCTCACTATGGCTGATGAAATGTAAAGTTATCTGTGTCTTACATATTCATTTTTTCTTTTCCTCCAACAACAGGCTGCTGATCATTTCCCAGATGAATATTGTGTGCGTATGGTGTTTGTCTTTTTGTCACACCTTTCCTCAAATCCCTTTCCCATCCATTTAATCAAATACCTAACCCTCTTCCCCCGGGCTGTGTGATTTATTGAGGTGTTACTTAATTTACACCATTGATTAATCGCACACTTGGTGGGGCAAATGTAGTAGAAGCAATGTCAACTCAGTGTGCAGGATCTTCATTTGAGTCCACCTAGGTGGACCTCGCTTTTGATGCCTTCACTGTTCTGCACTAGCATGCTACTTCTACACCACCATGGTACCTTGAGAAACCATGAAGCCATCACTTCATCATTTCAGGTAAGAGAATTATGGAGCATTGCTGTACTTTTAGTTTAGGCAATATAATTGCCAATGGCAAATCTCTCCGCCACACTCCTATGGGTCAAATTTTGCAGAATGCATTGCAGAGACTAGGAGAGCATTAGGACAAGGTTACCTAACCGCATAAATAATTGTTATACACTATCAGCAGATTTTAAAACATGCTGCGCTAAAAGGAATACACTATCAGCAGATTTGAAAAACATGCTGCGTAAAGGCAGCAGTGTGAAGTAAAACACCCCAAAAAAGATGTTCCAAAAAAACTGTCCAAATGTCCATGATATAAGTATAACACAAAACAAAGTAGAAAAGTCCTGAGTCTAAAAACCCATTCCCACCCTCTCCACCCACAAGTCCCACCCACCAAAATAAAAGCTTTAAAAAGGGGCAGAAGAGGGCATTAAAGGTAGGCCAGGATTCATCTGAAGAGCCCCTCCATGCGTGCCTGCTGGGCCTCCAACAGTGCCAGCCTCCAGAGGATGTGACATTGGAATACAGTGTCCGAGGGTGGGGCCGCAGGGATGATATGCCAGCGGGCAGCTGCCCTGGCACTGCAGCGCTCATGTTGTTGGACTGGAGGCACTGAGGCCTTGCTGGGGCCCTGAGTACTGGCAGCAACTGCTGCTGCTGTCTTCTCCTCCTCTTCCTTCGAGGACTATCAGCCGCTGGTACTTTGCCCATATGGCCTCGAGCTTCTGCCACCACAGCCGGGCTCCTATTTCCTGCTGTGATGGTGGACCAGCAGGAATAGCTATATCAACTAAGACAAAAGAAAAATTATTATTAATGCCCTGATCAAAACACTTGATTAAAATCATGTGGTGTAATGGCACAGTAGCAGTACATATAGTGGTCAACTCAGGCCATTCAATTTTAAGGAGATGAGCCATTATACACTATGGAGTACAAGTACTCTTCTTTCTCTTGTTGTGCTAAATTAATGGTGGCATTGCTAGCTCAGCTGGCACCCTAGTCATACTTGTTACTGTCTGCAGCTGGGGCAGCTGTACTAGAAAATTATCGTATTCCAATGACCCTGTTCTTCTTTGTACCCAGACTACAAGGCCGATGAATACTAAGAATGAAACATGCCATGTAGTATAATAAAATCAATCATGCAGACATCCTGTCTGCCATAAGTAGGCAGTGGGAAAAGTGATCCACTGCAGTACAGGTAAAGGATTAAGGAATTGGATGTATATATATATATATATATATATATAGTATTTGGCACACTTGCATCATCACAGACGATCCCATTCAGGAAAATCATAGCACTTACTTATGTACCACTTTACTCACTGTCCTCATGCCCCTCCTCACCACACTTTGTAATAACTACTTTTTTCCCAAAAAATACATTTGCTTTGCAGTAAGGAGTAAGGAACGGAATCTTCTTAACTTACTCAACTGCAGAATAAGGTAGAGGGGAATAGGATGGGTAGGTAGAGTGTACACTTTACTGCTCAATCAATTCCTCCTCATCATCATCATCATGTGCCTAAGGTTTGGCTAGTAGTATCACTCACTGCAATTGAAATGTTGAAAGGGGAAAATCAGAACAGAAGTAAATCCGTGATCGAAGCCATATTGAATTATGTTTATATCACTTGGCTAGAAAAATGTGGCACAAGCAAAGATTGGAAGAACTTACGAAAGATTAAAGGAGTGAAGTACTGGGACGTGACTGATCCAGTGGGCACTGGGAGGAAAGGGAAACACACCTTGTTTTGCATTGCCATGCATTTAAAAGTGTTTGACACATTAACTTAACTTAAGCAGACAGACAGGCATCGCACAGCCAACATTGCAGTGCTGATTCTGCAGAATTGAACCATACAGCTGCTAGGTCATCACGGGTGGCACTGGTTAAAGGCCAGGGGGAGGGAGGTAATGGTTAATGGATGCTGGGATACATATTACCTGTCTCGCTTAAAAAGTACTGTGATTCAAGGGAATATTTTGAAATACCATCCAACCCTTTGAATCAAACCTTTGATCAAAACCATTTCAAGCAACTAAAGTAGGTGAGCTCCCTTGTTTCTTCATTCCAAGCATTTATCTATTCATCATTGCAAATGTGTTCTTCTAGTACTCTTATTCTTTACCCTTGGCTTTGATACACACCATTTAAGCTGTACATTCTGTCATTCAGTCCTTCACGATTTAAAACCATCCGAATTCCAAACACAGCTCTCTACTAACCTTTCACAAACATCCATTTACCCAATAACGACCCATGCATCCTTTCACATATTCACCCATCCAAGAGATCTAACTCATCCGAGGAGTCCGTTCACCCATCCAGGCTTGGAATCCTTTCACCCATACCCTTTCACCCACCTCAACTGGCATCCTTTCACCCATATATCCTTTCATCCATCCATCCTCCACCCATGCTTACTATCATCCGCCTCATCACCCACCTATATGATTATTATGCACCCTTTCATCCACACATCCTTTCACTCATATTATATTTCACCCATCCTTTCTCTTTTCATCCTTCTTTCAATTTTCTAAAACACGTTATAGTTCAAGTTCATTTTATGAACCTTAGTCTGCTGAGTTGCAGAGAGAAGAGGCCATTAATACTTAACTCCTGCTGCATCTGTTAAGGAAGGGTTGTTGACAAGTGAGTCAACAACACTGCTACACCCTTGCAGTGACTATATTACTAATTGTCAATAAGCAAGCAATAGGACTTACCAATGCCCGCCACTGCAGCCGCTGAGTCTCCCCCCTCATCTGCTTTCATAGCCGCATCTGCGCTGGTGCTACTGGTCCCGACACTGGTGGTCGTGTGGCTAGACAAAAACATTACACAATTAAGACGCCAGATATGCCTCCCCTTACATTTTTGTAATAGCAAAATACAACCGCAATACATCAATACATTTCGATCAGACTTCTCTTCTATCAAAATATCAGGTGGGCATTTTGTTGGTTGGCAATTTTTTAAAAGCCAGGTAGTCTAGTGAAAAAAAAATTGGTAATGGAGGAGCAGAACTAGCTATTGATGAATCTGAGCTTCTCAATAGAAATAAAAGAGTGCAAGAATTGTTCAATGAAGGTCATTTGGGGGGTCATTCTGACCCTGGCGGTAAAATCCGCCAGGGCCAACGACCGCGGGAGCACCGCCAACAGGCTGGCGGTGCTCCCTTGGGCATTCTGACCGCGGCGGTACAGCCGCGGTCAGAAACGGAAAACCGGCGGTGTACCGCCGGTTTTCCGCTGCCCTGGGGAATCCTCCATGGCGACGCAGCTTGCTGCGCCGCCATGGGGATTCCGACCCCCATACCGCCATCCTGTTCCTGGCGGTTTTGGCCGCCAGGCACAGGATGGCGGTATGGGGTGTCGCGGGGCCCCTGGGGGCCCCTGCAGTGCCCATGCCAATGGCATGGGCACTGCAGGGGCCCCCGTAACAGGGCCCCACCAAGATTTTCAGTGTCTGCCCTGCAGACACTGAAAATCGCGACGGGTGCAACTGCACCCGTCGCACCCCTTCCACTCCGCCGGCTCCATTCGGAGCCGGCATCCTCATGGAAGGGTGTTTCCCGCTGGGCTGGTGGGCGGCCTTCTGGTGGTTGCCCGCCAGCCCAGCGGGAAACCCAGAATACCCGAGGCGGTCTTTTGACCGCGCAGCGGTATTCTGGCGGTTCCAGCCAGGCCGGCGGCTTCCGCCGCCGCCCGGGGTCAGAATGACCCCCTTGGTCTTGGTTGGCTAATACAATGGTGTCATTCTCCTCATACTTCTAACCATTGTGCCCAGTCATCAACTGCTAGTATAATAATACACAACATTGGAGGGTACAAACAATTACATGACCATGTTCAAAATCACCTTTTTTCCCTTTATTAATAATTGAGCTGGAGCAAAAAAAAAAGAATGCCTTCTCAAGAAATATGTGTAGAATACCTTACATGGGCATGCATTCTTCAGTACATGGGTTCTCTGAGCCTTACCAGCACTCCACAAGATAAGATACATAAAGGGGGAGGGAAATCTCACTGACAAGAGAAACTACAGAAGGCTAGTACAGCCAGACAGTTTGAAGTAAAGAAACTTGAAATATAGAAAATAAATAAATAGGATAATGCAGGGGTTAGAAGAATTTACGAAACAGATAAATCGAAGTGGAGTTGGAAAACAAAAATTAGAAACAAGCACAGTAAAAAGGTAGAAAATATTTCTAAATGTAGAGTTGTAAAAGTAAGGGAAATAAATATTAATATTAGCATCAAAAGGAGGACTTACTGGGGCCAGCAGAGCCATCTGCCCCGGCACTGGTGTAGGGGCCACCTTCAGCTACCTCTCCCACCTCACCAGCCCTCTTCATGCTCCTGGATGCTGGATGATGTAAGACAAAAAATTAGAAAAGATTAGTGGTATTGCTAATAAATAATCTCTTCAAGAATATAATTTTTTTAAAGGCAAAGGCAAACGCATTAACATTTCTACATCAGAGGTTCAGAGAACCTGTTTTATAATAATACTAGTACTATGAACCATCCTAATCCAAATTTCCTAACCCTATTCCAAATTTCCTAAACTACAATTGGAATAACTAATAAATTGCAAGGAATGATTGCTACAGTTCTTATCTCATTCTCAATCTCTCAGTGCATAGATTGGATGTATGCATACAAAACAACTACACTGGGAAATTGCTTGGCAGTTAGCACTGTACGAGGTACAAAAAATAAAGGCACAGAGAAGTGAAAGAGTATGCTAACTTACTAATACTAATATTACCTATGACAATCTTAGACAGGGCACAGGAGGAGTCTCTACATTACTTCTTAATCAGCACAAGTAAACACCAAAAACAAGTACAATTAGGTAACGCCGAGCACCTGACTAGATGACAATCACATAATATTATATTTGTAACATAAAGTTAACTTACTTCCCTGTGAGCAGCATGCTTGCTATTTGGGAAGAAACTATTAGCAGAGAACACAACTAATAATAATAATAATGCTCACTGAGCCCCCCACCCTCTATGCCTAGCAGGTCAAGCAGGTCAGTTTCATGGTCCAGGATATCTGCACACCAGTGTGCAAGTTGTTGCTGGGTGTGCCGGACCCCAGAGCTGCGATGCACAGCTGGCGCACCTTCTCCCAGTGTTGCTGGTGCTCCCAGAGGCCGTACCCAGACCCGGGCCTGCCGTCTGCTGGCAAGATGGAAGGTAGGTGGCGCTGCACATAAAACACCAGGGCAGCCCCCTCTACCTTGGAATAAATGGTGCACCCCATCATGTCACCACCGCCCGCAAGAAAGGCAGCTGACGGTGGTGTTTTAGGGCCTGGCGCTGCCTCTCCCCTGCTTTACCATGGTGCTGGGGACTTGGGGGGAGGGGAGATAAGAAAGAAGGAAGGGAAAAAAAGAAAGTAAAGTAAAAAAATCAAAAAGTCAAAAAGTCACACAAAAAACACAAAAAATTAGGAGAAAAGTTCAGATATAAAAACACAAAGAGAAAAGGTAATATAATAAACAGACACTAGGGGAAAATAGGTTTTGAAAGTGTGGGATGGGAGAGATATAGAGGGATATAAAAGTAGGCCCCAGCACCATAAAAAGCACACAAAAAAAACCAAGCTAGCCATGCCCAATGGAACTACATGGTGCTATTTGAGCGCAAATTCCAACTCGAGGATGTTCTTCGTGATGCTAGTGACGTTAAATGTTACGCGAACGGGCGTGGTAAGGAATTCTGCCCGCTAGTGGAACTCCACGAAGTGAGACAGAGTTTTTTTTCAACTTCATGGAGTTCCATATAGCGCAGCTACATGGACTCTGCCGAGGCCTACAAATGATGCAGCCGTTTAGTGTGGTATCCAGTGTCTAGAATGAGCTGCTTCTCTGTTGCTCTTAAATTGACAATATAGGGCATTTATTCTGGCTGCCTGTAAGTAGTGCATGGTGTAACCAATCCTCTCTCACTCCTTGATGGGTCTTCTTGGGCATTTCTCTGGAGTGACTTTACCTAAGGCATGCCCTTGAATCACTCTCATCTTACTCCTGAGTGCACTATACAAAGCATTTGTGCTTGCTATTTGTAACCATAGTATCAATCAATCAATCAATCAATCAAGAAATTTGTATAGTGCGCTACTCACCCGGAGGGTCTCAAGGCGCTGGGGGAGGGGGGACCGCTACTGCTCGAACAGCCAGGTCTTGAGTTGCTTCCTGAAGGAGAGGTGGTCTTGGGTCAGGCGGAGGTGGATGGGGAGGGAGTTACAAGTCTTGGCTGCCAGGTAGGAAAAGGATCTTCCTCCCATGGTGGCTTTTCTAATGCGTGGCACGGCGGCGAGGGCGTGGCTGGTCCATCGTAGCTGGCGGGTGGGAGTGTAGAAGGTCAGGCGGTTGTTGAGGTACCTGGGGCCCAGGTCGTGGAGGGCCTTGTGTGCGTGGGTGAGGAGACGGAACGTGATTCTCTTGCTGAAGGGGAGCCAGTGCAAGTCCCTCAGGTGTCCGGAGATGTGGCTGTGACAGGGGATGTGAAGGATGAGGCGTGCGGAGGCGTTCTAGATGCGTTGGAGTCTTTTCTGTAGTTTGGCCGTGGTTCCGGTGTAGAGGGTGTTACCGTAGTCCAGTCGGCTGGTGACGAGTGCCTGGGTGACCGTCTTCCTGGTTTCGGTGGGGATCCATCGGAAGATCTTTCGGAGCATGCGTAGGATGTTGAAGCATGATGATGAGACGGCGTTGACTTGTCTGGTCATCGAGAGGGAGGAGTCCAGGATGAAGCCCAGGTTGCGTGCGTGGTCCGTTGGTTTGGGTGCGCTGCCCAGGGCAGGGGGCCACCAGGAGTCGTCCCAGGCAGAGGGTGATGATCCAAGGATGAGGACTTCCGTCTTGTCTGAGTTCAGTTTCAGGCGGCTGTTCATCATCCACTCGGCTACGTCTTTCATCCCTTCGTGCAGGTTGGTTCTGGCGGTGGCTGGGTCGTTGGTGAGGGAGAGGATCAGCTGGGTGTCATCGGCGTAGGAGATGATGTTGAGGTTGTGTTGGCGTGCGATGGCTGCGAGGGGGCTCATGTAGACGTTGAAGAGGGTTGGGCTGAGTGATGATCCTTGTGGTACGCCGCAGCTGACTTCGGTGGCCTCGGATCTGAACGGGGGAGGCGGACTCTCTGGGTTCTTCCGGCGAGGAACGAGATGATCCACTCTAGTGCCTTCTCTTGGATTCCGATGTTGCTGAGGCGCTGCACTAGGGTGCGGTGGCAGACAGTGTTGAACGCTGCGGAGAGGTCCAGGAGGATGAGGGCCGCTGTCTCCCCGTTGTCGAGCAGGGCTCGGATGTCGTCGGTGGCTGTGATGAGGGCGGTCTCTGTGCTGTGGTTGGCTCGGAAGCCGGACTGCGAGTGGTCGAGGGATCCATTAGTCTCGAGGAAGGCAGCTAGCTGTCTGTTGACGGTCTTCTCGATGATTTTGGCAGGAAACGGGAGGAGCGAGATGGGGCGGTAGTTCTTGAGGTCGGTGGGGTCTGCTGATGGTTTCTTCAGGAGGGCGCTGAGTTCAGCATGTTTCCAGCTCTCCGGGAAGGTGGCGGTGTTGAAGGAGCAGTTGATGATGTCCCGGAGATGGGGTGCGATGACTGAGTCGGCTTTGTTGAAGACGTGGTGGGGGCATGGGTCGGTTGGAGAAACGGAATGGATGGTGTTCATCATCTGGATGGTGTCTTCGGTGCTGACCGGGGTCCAGGCGCGGAGGGTGGTGTTGGGGGGCGTCGGTTTGGTGGTTGGGTGCGTGGTCTGTGCGCCGAAGCTGTTGTGTATGTCGGCGATCTTGCGGTGAAAGAACGAGGCGAGTGAGTCGCAGAGGTCTTGTGAGGGAGTGATGTCGTTGTTTCCGGCGCTGGGGTTGGAGAGCTCTTTGACGATGCTGAAGAGTTCCTTGCTGTTGTGTGCGTTGTTGTCTAGTCGTTCTTTGAATGCTGTCTTCTTGGTGGTGTGGATCAGCTGGTGGTGTTTGCGGGAGGCGTGCTTGAGGGCGGTCATGTTGTCTGTGGTCGGGTTTTTTCGCCAGGCTTTCTCGAGGGTGCGGCAGTTCTTCTTGGAGTTCTTGAGGTCGTTGTTGAACCAGGAGGCTTTCTTGCTGTTGGGCCTGGTGGGATGGGTTTTCAGAGGTGCGAGGTTGTCAGCGCAGTTGGTGATCCACTGTGTGAGGTTGTTGGCTGCTTGGTTGGGGTCCGCTGAGCTGGCGGGAGGGTTCTGGCTCAGTGATGTGGAGAGCTGGTCGGTGGTGATCTTGTTCCAGCTCCTGCGGGGAGCCTGTTGTGGGTGGTGGTGAGTCGTGGTTCTTCTGAAGCTGAAGTGGACGCAACTGTGGTCTGTCCAGTGGAGTCTGGTGGAGTGGCTGAAGGAGATGTACTTGCTGGAGGAGAAGACTGGGTCAAGCGTGTGTCCGGCGTAGTGGGTGGGGGTGTTCACCAGTTGCTTGAGTCCGAGGTTGGCGAGGTTGTCCAGCAGGGTGGTGGTGTTGTTGTCGTTGTTGTTCTCCAGGTGGAAGTTGAGGTCCCCTAGGAGGATGTAGCCAGCGGAGGGGAGGGCGTGTGGGCTGATGAAGTCTGCGATGTCTTCGCTGAATTGTGTGCGGGGTCCTGGGGGTCTGTAGATGAGGGTGCCTCTGAGTGTGGTCTTGGGGTCGGTGTGTATCTGGAAGTGGAGATGTTCGGCGGCTGTGAGGGTGTCGTCGGAGTTGGTCGTGATGCGGATGGTGTTCTTGTGGACGATGGCGATGCCTCCTCCTGTCTGGTTGACGCGGTCCCTCCGGGTGATCTTGTATCCGTCCGGGATAGCGATGGCGATGTCGGGCGCTGAGGAGGCGTTCATCCAGGTTTCTGTGAGGAAGGCGACGTCTGGAGATGTGGTGTCGAGCAGGTTCCAGAGTTCCACGGCGTCTCTGTGGATAGAGCGGGTGTTGAGCAGGATGCACTTCAGGTGGTTGCTGCTGGTGCTTGGCTTGGCGGTTGCAGACGGTGTCTGAATGCAGGAGAACTTGCAGGATTGGCAGGTGAAGGGCCCGTGGGTGCGTCTAGGGGTGGCTCTGCAGCAGCCGGGGATCCGGCCGGTGTTGATTGCGATGAGAGTGGCGGCGTTGTAGGTCTTGCGGGTGGGCTGGCCTCTGCGGGGCCAGGGGGTCTGGCGCTGGGCGCGGGCCAGGCGCGGACGGGCGCAGACGGGCTTGCCTTAGGCGCGCCAGCGGCGCGGCCGCTGCGCGGCCTCCATATGAGTGGGAGAGGGAGGGAGGAGCAGCTGGGAGGTGTGAGTGGGGCGGCCAATGGGGTGCGAGGGGGGCGGAGCTACGGGACGCAGCGGCGGGAAACGGGCGGCGAGGTGGAGACGCAGTGCGCAGGGAAACAGAGATTTAGGACCACAACTGGGCAGAAAAAGGTGAGGGGAGCAGTACAAGGCAGCAAAAGGACACAGGAATAAAGCAGCGGTCAGCGGTCTCACAGGGGCTGCGTGGCGGTGAGGGGAGCGACCTGCCTGGTAAACAGGGTCAGAGGTCGCTCTCTCTACCGCTGCGCGGCCTCCATATGAGTGGGAGAGGGAGGGAGGAGCAGCTGGGAGGTGGGAGCGGGGTGGCCAATGGGGTGCGAGTGGGGCGGAGCTACGGGACGCGGCGGCGAGAAACGGGCGGCGAGGGGGAGACGCGGTGCACAGGGAAACAGAGATTTAGGACCACAACTGGGCAGAAAAAGGTGAGGGGAGCAGTACAAGGCAGCAAAAGGACACAGGAATAAAGCAGCGGTCAGCAGTCTCACAGGGGCTGCGTGGCGGTGAGGGGAGCGACCTGCCTGGTAAACAGGGTCAGAGGTCGCTCTCTCTACCGCTGCGCGGCCTCCATATGAGTGGGAGAGGGAGGGAGGAGCAGCTGGGAGGTGGGAATGGGGCGGCCAATGGGGTGCGAGGGGGGCGGAGCTACGGGATGCGGCGGCGGGAAACAGGCGGCGAGGGGGAGACGCGGTGCGCAGGGAAACAGAGATTTAGGACCACAACTGGGCAGAAAAAGGTGAGGGGAGCAGTACAAGGCAGCAAAAGGACACAGGAATAAAGCAGCGGTCAGCGGTCTCACTGGGGCTGCGTGGCGGTGAGGGGAGAGACCTACCTGGTAAACAGGGTCAGAGGTCACTCTCTCTACCACTGCGCGGCCTCCATATGAGTGGGAGCGGGAGAGAGGAGCAGCTGGAAGGTGGGAGCGGGGTGGCCAATGGGGCGCGAGGGGGGCGGAGCTACGGGACGCGGCGGCGGGAAACGGGCGGCAAGGGGGAGACGCGGTGCGCAGGGAAACAGAGATTTAGGACCACAACTGGGCAGAAAAAGGTGAGGGGAGCAGTACAAGGCAGCAAAAGGACACAGGAATAAAGCAGCGGTCAGCGGTCTCACAGGGGCTGCGTGGCGGTGAGGGGAGCAACCTGCCTGGTAAACAGGGTCAGAGGTCGCTCTCTCTACCGCTGCGCGGCCTCCATATGAGTGGGAGAGGGAGGGAGGAGCAGCTGGGAGGTGGGAGCGGGGCGGCCAATGGGGTGCAAGGGGGGCGGAGCTACGGGACGCAGCGGCGGGAAACGGGCGGCGAGGGGGAGACGCGGTGCGCACGGAAACAGAGATTTAGGACCACAACTGGGCAGAAAAAGGTGAGGGGAGCAGTACAAGGCAGCAAAAGGACACAGGAATAAAGCAGCGGTCAGCGGTCTCACAGGGGCTGCGTGGCGGTGAGGGGAGCGACCTGCCTGGTAAACAGGGTCAGAGGTCGCTCTTCTATCTATCTTGGACAGTCTCTTAAGGATATTTATTATAGATATGCTTCTTCCATCAATGTTAATGGGCTACTCCTGGTCATCGATGACCTCTGATATCATTCAGCATGGCTGGCTATTTACAGTGCATGCCTGCTGTTTGCTCACCTGTAGGTAGGTATTAAGCTTGTTTGCGATTAAAAACCCTCAAAACACTTGCACAAATTGTGAAACAAGGTCTTTATCCCACAACTAATAATACAGAAACTGTGTAAGACATTTTCCTGTAGTCCTGGGGACCAGAGAGAGAATCTCCCAAAGCTGTCTGTAACCATTACATGCGGTGGGCTGCCAGTTTTAGTATATTCTGTCATTACCTTCTCGAACATTCAAAATAACCTTCCCACTAATGCACTTCAGCACTTCTTGGGGGGGTGAACAGCACTATATAAATGTCATTGTGATATAATTACAAAAGAATATGTAATATTGTGAGACAACACAACATTGTGTAACAATATGTGAATTACAATGAAACTATGAAGGGTATGATTTACAATAGCAAGGTTATCAAAGTGAGTAAGTGCTCCCTTACAACTATTGATTGGAATCAACTTTGGTTTAACCTTGCAAAAGTAAAATAGATTTGCTGCATAGGACAGAGGACTCCTGTTGTAGTAATGAGACTGGTGGATTTTGGGCTGCAGCACCACCGAGTCTGATCCCACACCGTGTGACAGCTGTCCACCTCACCAGTAGCAGAGGTAAAAGTGATTTGTGCCAGGATATCACATGACAGTCAGGGTAGTCCTGGTTTCTCGCAGTTATACAAGTCTCATACATGCAAAGACAAACAGAAGCAGCATCTTGGTTCAACAGGTTTTATTGAAGTAACTGTGTTCTATGTAAAAAGGCATGAATTGTGATTATGAGGATTTATTAAACACAACACTATTAAAGCGGTGGCCAGGAAAGTGAAACACAGGAAGAGTCCAACCATATTGCCACAATAGTGCACCTAATATCCCTACCTACACTACTAAGTTTCTACATGAGAGCAAATAGCATTGGTAGCCTTAATCCACCCAACCCCTCTACCTGTGTTAAAGGTAACCAAGCAGTCTGTTAGTCTGCTGGGAGGCCTCCTACATACACAAAGAAGTTCCAGAAGAAACTGTGATGGAGTGCAGCATAAGATGGCAGGCTGGCTGGACTGTCCCTTCTGATTTAGTTTGGGCAGCATGTTATTTTATAATAAAACTGAGGTGTTCCAATAAAGTGAGGATCCAACATGTAGGTAGAATAAAATAAATTGATTCTATGATACAGATGCCATCCAAAGCTAAGACTCAATCTTCTACAGGTCAGGTACAAAACCGACTTAATAACATTCCAACCACCACAGCAACACAAACCAAACACTCCCAGCCACACATTTCACATTCCAGTGTACCCGTTAGGATGCGACACATCTCCTCCCTTTAGCTCCACAACAAAAAGATAAAAACTAAGAGAAATAATAAGAAAAAAAAATGCTCTAAATGATCCTTGACCTCATAAGAAAAACAATTGCTACTTATTTGGGAACTAAATAGTTGTATTTCTTGGGAGTCACGTTTTTCAATACTCGAACATGTGTTCTTTGCACCTTTCTTGTCTTCCAACACTTCCTGCTGTTTTACTTGAATGTCTTGATCTAATAAGTCTTCCTTGGTTACTTTGACATGTCTATTGAGATTACAAATATGACCATTATTCAGTTTTACTGCATTATCAAACCTCTTCACTACCTTCATGGGCAAACTGTACTTAGAATATGGACCATGTGTAACAGGAGATTTTACTTTAACAACATCTCCCGATTTTAAAGTTATCCTTTTGGCAGAATCGCTTTTGTCAGTGTGGCTAAAACGTTTTCCATTACTCTTTCTTTCCATCCATCATCTTCCACACATCCATCCACTTCTCTGCATCGTTTAATCCATGCAGGCGAAAGTACAGAACTATCCCTTCTGTCCGTCAGGAATTCAAAAGGTGTTTTTCCTGTGGTTCCATGGGGTGTCACTCTGTACATTTCCAACCACTTCTATAACTTAAATATACAGTCCATTCATGCACTTCTTGCCAATTGTATAGCCTCTTTAATGGTACGAATCATTCTTTCCACTGTACCATTGGTTTCTGGGTGGTATAATGCAGATCTTTTCTTAACAATGCCTCTTCTGGACACAAATTTCAGTAGAAGTGAACTGTACACCATTTTCTGTCAATACACATTCAGGCAAACCTTCTCTTACAAACACGTCTGTCAAAACCCAACCACCTTCTGTGACGTAACTTCATCAACAATCCTTATCTCTGGCTAGTGGGAAAAAAAATCCACCAAAATCATTTTACATTTCTTATGCTCATTTATGGTGAGGGGTCCTAGAATATCCACTGATACTTCATCCCATGCTTTCTCGTGGTCTATCGCTTACTATCATGGGTTATTCTCTCGCCTTACATATCTTATCACTCATACAACACTCTAAACATTCTCATACCTCCCTCTCAATTTCTATTATCATCACAAGCCACCAATAATCAGATCACATGCTCTTTACATCTGGAAATGCCCTGGTGTCCCTCATGCACCATTTTTACCATCATCCTTCTCACGACTTCTGGAGGCACCAGTGTGGTTCCCCTAAATATAAATTCTTGGTCACTGGACAATTCTTCCCTGATATTCCACCATCCCTTAAAACTAAGCTACCAACTTGATGGGCTCTCCACCATACCCTGTGGGTCTGAGATCTGGCTTATACAATTCTACCTAACATTTTATTCCCCTTATAAAAACATAATTTGATATAATAGTCAACTTTGCACCTGAATCAAACAGCATTTTAGCACACGTTCCTCTTACCTTGGCAAAATCTTGTAATGATATTACGCATAGTGCGCAACAAACCACCAATTAATGCCAAAGTTATAGGGAATCCCCCAAAGACACTCGAAGATATTGAGTGTATGGCTGAAGGTGTTATGCCAAATACAGATTAGAAGATGCTGACAAAACCAGAATCTACAGCCTTAATGAAATGTACAATCCCATTGGTGCTAGATGTGTTGAAAATGTGACATATTAGATCACCAAATTGGTTTGGAAAGTTGGTATTTAAAAGGGACTGTATCTCGGTGAATGGCCTTGCTACTTGGAGAGCATAAGTATCCTGGGCAGATGTAAGCACCACGTGTTTTTGAAACTAAAGAGCTTTCAGTCTGCTCAGCTTGCCAAAATTTACAATTGAAGAAGCAATATGAGGCCATATTTCTGCTACTTTTATGTCTTACATAAGGGGAAAAGCACATTTCCATAGCAAGTTGCAATTTTGGAGACCAAAACTACGTAAGGAACTCTGACTTGCACTCTACAATAGCTTTCTCCTTCCATCATCAAATAACTCCTATTCAAGAGCACCTGGAACGCCACACGAATCAAAGAGACAGGAACACCCTTCAGATAACAAGCTAAATTCACAGCTGCCAGTGAAACATTTGTATGTAAAGGATAGCTCCCACACCTTAGGGATGTAACTATCTCCTAGTTTCTCAAATCTGCCTACAGGAATGTGACTCAAACACGAGCTGAAGTGTTGAAATGGGCAGATTAATATCCATGTGTATTAACCAAACTGCACATGGTATTTCTGCCACAGTAAAAGGCAACGTTTCTAACTTTTTGATGTTCAGCATAGTATAAGTTGCTTCTTTCTTAGCCATTATTTGTTGCTTTTGCATCAAATTAAATGCAGAAAACAGTTTCCTGGAGCTGATGTGTTGCCAGGGTGATGTCTGTAATTATGGTAACAGAACAGTTCCCCAGAATTTGTTGTTGTTTGGAAAACATCTTCAATTTCAAACTCAGTACAGTATTCAAGCTCAGAAATCATAGAATCAACTGTTTTCACATCTCAGTCATCCAAAACATCCCCAAGTGTTATTATATCATTCATTGAAACTTTAAATATGTATGGAATTTGAATAATTTCTGTCAGCCCAAATATATCAAAAGGAACTTTATCCTAAAGAATCCCATCAGGAATTGAAATAACTGAAACGTTCACTAGGGACAAGTCTCATGGACCTTATGTGAGGATAGGTAAGGTTTCAAAACCTCATCCACCAGTTCAACATCAGAGTGTTCAGTAAGATAGTTACCATGTATCAGCAGAAAGAAAACAATGACAAAGTCGATCCAAAGAAGGAAGGCAAGCACAGTTAACAGGACCCAGACATAACTCAATGGACAAATCAGATAGTTAGTTTTAAACCAATTGAATAGCTTATGTGCTGTTGATAAAGATGCTGTTGAGGATGCTGATAAATTGGAAAAAGTGTTGTTGATGTCAGCAAAATATACAGAAGCAGCTCGTGCAAAGACTGGAGCTGGCGTCGGAGAAGGAGAAGTAGCAGATGTATCCCTTAGTGGTTCATAGTAAACAAATCCATTCATTTGTGTAGAATTAGAAAACATAACTCAGGACCTTGGACATCTTGTGTCGATGATTTCGAGATAGGTACTAATGAAAGATAATTTTCCACCCTCCCCAGGCTCGGGGAAGTCTGATCATTATTGCTAAAATTTTGAAGAGGCACAACCTGGCTTGCAATGAGAGGGGTTCCAGAACTGCCCAGGAGTCCTCGTGGTTTACTGCCCAGGAGTCCTTGTGGTTTACTTTGAGGAACTGGTCACACAGTGTAACTTGGCACTGTCAATGGATACAAAGCAGTTTTCTTTGAAACCAGGAAGAGAGTACTGTGTATTCCTAGGAGTGAAACCAGTGCTCAAAATGCATGGCCAAATTCCTTTTTTGCAGCAATCTTTTCACACACTATATCCTCAACTTTTGGAATCTATCTGGTAGGTTTTGTTGGTAATCCCTCATTCCCAAGGTGGCAGTACATGTAGATGAGTTTTCATCACTGAAATGCTGTAATTCCTGCAAGACAGTGGCACGTTCATTTATGTCAAAAGGTATGTCTGCTGCCACTGCTCCAGCACCATCAATATCTGGGACATACATATGTATGCTGTACAGAACCTCATAAGGGGTGTGCTCTCCTAAGAACCTTCTGGGCAGATTATTGAGTGCTGGATGGACTCCATATAGGTGACTAAGCCAGCTACAACACGTAGCTAATACTCTTTCTGTGAAGGATTGCTTTAAGTCACAGTTTTTCTGCTCCACCGTCCCAAGGTGGCAGTACATGCAGATGAGTTTTCATCACTGAAATGCTGTAATTCCCTCAGGATGCTAGGGAGACGAGAAATGGAGTTGGACACCCACCACTGCCATGGTGTCCCTGAATGCCCTGGAGGTAAAGGTAGGGCCCTGGTCAGAATGAAATACCACAACTGCATATGTCTCGATGAAGACTTGCAAATCTTTAATAACTGTGCAAGCACCAGCTGATCGTTGTGGCCATACCTTTAGAAATATGGAGCAAGAATCAACAGCGGCTAAGATGTACTTGAATACACCATCAGGTGTTAGGGTACCACAATGGTCCAGGTACACACATTGTAGTTGTTTGTTTGAAATTAGGAGGGGGTGTCTACAGTGAGCGTTTCACGGTGGACTCTCTCATTTGCTAGCAGATGTCACAACAAAGGACATACCGTCTGGTCTGCTTGCATAGACCTTGCCACCAGCAGCTTTCTTGCAACAATGAAATTGTAGCTGCCACACCTGCATGGGCAAAAGTAACCCCTTCTATATGGTTGTGATACAGCAGTGTGGCTTGTACAAATGTCCAATCTACTGTGTATGCCTGTCTTAATTCTCTAGGAACAAAAGCCGAAAAAAATTGAATAATGGACAGCTTCCCCTAGGGGGAGATTACTTACAAATTCTGGTGGCCAGACTTTTTCTGTCAATAAGATGTCATTCTGCTTTCCTTAACTTATAACTTTAATTGTGTGCTCTATGTCTCCCTTCTCACTTTGTAAACCCTGTCTGGGGAGAGATTTGCAAGTCTGCAGTTTAGACTTCGAAAACGTTGTTAGTTGCTGTCACATCCAGAAGCTCTTGAAGATTCCGGTGAACTACACTGTCCCAGCAAGGGCTGCTCCAGTGCAACCATATGTGGCCACAGCGGGCATTGATCCTGCTACTGTGTCATCAGTCAAGCGTGAAGAAGTTCCATTTTGGTTGACACGATTTGCACTTTGGAAGCAGTGTTTCTCCATACAGGACGCCAAGATAAATACAGAATTCTCTCAATGTGCTTGCCATTTGGGATGGTTCCATCAGTGTACAACTGTGCCACTTGGAGTGCAGTGTTTGCTGCACTCTACAGTAACGCACACATAATACCGACACTTGAAAATCTTCTGAAAGTGTTAAAATAAATTCAGGATGATTATGGGGCAGCCCCTGCTCCAGATCTAGGGGTGCAATTAATGGGTAATGTCGCCTCAGTATCCTTGATAATATTAAGTAACCTTAAAGGGGAAGCAGTGGCATTGGCAGTATGCCACCAGCACCAGGATGTTCCTGTACAGGATCAAGAATGTGAGCTACCAAAGATTATCTCCAAAACTTTTAAGAAGTTGAAACTGCAGACATGCACATCTCCCCTCTCCGATAGGCTTTACAAAGTAAGTTACTTAAGAGCGAAATAGAGTGCACAGTTAAGGTTATATTCAGGGAAAAAGTATCATTGTGTTATGAAATGGAATACAGATCAAGATCATTTAAAACTGATGGTTCAGCCCAACCAGCAGTAGGCACCAGGCAACAATACTCTGTTGCTTGTGCAGCTGTGAGCGAATGCATGAGGGATGGCAGGTTTCACCCTCAGAATGCATACACGCAGACAATGGGCCAAGCTTAAGGCTCTAATATTGGCACCGGAACATGTGAATCCTGAACATTTAACACTCATTGTGTGTGATTTGTATTATTGTGTTCAGTCCTTTAATAAATACCTGCATTACTGGCACCAGAATGGTTTCAGAGATTCAAAAGGGAACACAATCAAACACAGACTTCTGGTGGGGAAAGTAGGAGATCTAAAGGAGATGGTGCCATATGCCCATGTAGTACATACAATGGGCCATCAACGTGTAGAAATACATGTTGCAGGAAACACATTGGCTGATGAGGCAGCCAAGACAGCAGTAGCCCCAGCTTCTGTTGCTGCGGTGACTCATTGTAGGATGAGGTTGGATGATGAAACACTGGCTGCTGTGAAAGCCTCAGCTCACACCAAGCCCTTACCAAATGCCTACCCCACCAAATATTTCTACCATCTAAGTGCCCAAAATGTTGCGTTTGTCACAATACCAGGGGTGGGTGATCGTCTGATCCCTAACCAAGACCAAAGATTAGATCTAATAAAAGCAGCACATGAAGGGGTTGCTTCTGCACATGCAGGTGTGGCGGCTGCAATTTCATTATTGTGCTGGTGGTGGGGACGTGTGGTTGTGTCATGGTAGGTGCACTCACTGGGGCTGTGCTTGCGGTGTGTGGGTGTTGGTGTGGTTATAAGTGTTGTGTCTCTGGGTATGGTGGAGGGGGGTGTTTGTGTTGTGGTGGGTATGATGCCTGTGGGTATGCTTGTGGTGGTGCTCTCTGCATTTGTGTCTGTGCTTGTGTTTTTTGCTGTGTTGATGTTGGGATGTGCTGCTTGTGGTTGTTCTAGGTGCTTGCATATGTTTGTGGGTGCTTTGGATAGGGCTGAGTTGAGGAATTTGGGATGTGGAAGGGATGGGAGCGGGGGCATGAGGTTGGGGTGGTTGGGAGATTGCGGCCAATGAGGAGGCCAGACCCTGGAATGACCATTGTAGGCCAGACAGGGCACCGTGATTGCCACCCAAGAAACCCAGCTTCCGAGTGTTCTGGCCAGCCAGCCCCTGGATGGCATTCAGAAGTGCAGTCTGGACTACAGTGATCATTCTTAAAAGATCAACAGCCTCCTGACCGAGCGCAGCCTGGGACACTGGGGCAGCAGTGCCTGCAGCTAAGGTGACACCACCCCTTGTAGGGAGGGGCAACTACGGCCAACTAGGTGGGAGCAAGAGGGAGGGTGGGGGAATGAAGGAGGTGGATGAAGACGAAAGTGTCAGAGTCTCTCCAGGGTCCGCCCATAGTCTTCATTGGAGGACCTTGAGGAAGATGTGAATCATTTGTGGCCTTGTGGCCATTCCCCCTCCCCCATGCCAGTGTGTCCACACCTGATCCCCAGTGGCCAGCTTCATCTCCGCCGTGTGGCTACTGTCACCTTCATCTTGCCTAGTTGATGCTGAAAAATAAAATAAAAACAACAGTTTTAGGATATCTGTGAGAATACAATTGCACATCAATGCACTTCACACAATTTTTTTACTAAGTTCAGTAGTCTGCCATCCCAGCTGCCATATCATATATGCCTTTGTCACTTATACACTTGTAGTTCACTCAATGATAAAGGATTCCAACAGCATGATTAAACACATAGGCCTGGCTACATCTCTGAACCACTGCAGTAGAGAGCTAAAATTGAATCACTTCAATTCACATTTCTAATGGAAATTGACTGCTCAAGACGGGACACCACAACATCTATGTGATGTAACCTTCAATATGCAAATGTTCCTTTCAGTATCACATTGCTCTTCATCATCAATTTCTCCTCTGGGCAGAACTAAGGACACAAAAATGTTGTCTGTGGGATGTACAAATCTCTTACCAATGTGGACACATTCCTGTCTGTTGCAATCAACACAGTTTGGCAGACAAACTCACATTGGTAATTACACGTGGTAATTACAGATGGCTTGCATGCACATTTGTGAAGGACTAAAGGCTCAGGTCCACCTGCAACCTCCCACAATAACGTACTGGACATTTGCTGGACAAACTGCTTTCAGACATGTGTTAGATAAGGAATTATGGGCCAGATGTAGCAAAGGTTTTTACCCATTCTGTGTCTATGGGAAAAAGTGTTTGTACATATGGCCCTATGCCACTATACACAGAATACCAATACTTTTGGTGCAGGTGCACATCCTCATAATGTCATAGCACCAACTTACCAATGTCAACTCTGATGTATCAGCTGTATTTTACCAGTAATTGAGCCTACATTCACTGCACACATTTGTGATGTACCATCCCACCTAACACAATCATGACATGGGGCATCTTTTGTAAAAGTGTCCCTCATGTTGTTGTGAAAATGCTGGCAATCCCTTTGTTTTCAAGCAGCAATGTGTCTGCCCATGACAGTATTTGCCTTGTGAGAAGGAATCTACTCTCAGCCGTCAGCAGAAAGCAATACAACACACATAGCATTAGCCACTATCTGATAAACTTACATCTCCAGAAATCTTCATGGGCTTTGGATGTGTGTCAACCTCAATGTTGATGGCATACAACATAGCTGGAAAGTAAAGAGGTTAAAACTCAATATCCACAGACAATGACTTACCACCTTGTTGCTGCTGTTGGGCCCTCAACTGCCCATCAAGCTCCGGGTAAGCCACCGGAATATGTGGACCATTAGGAGGGTCAGGGTGCCGCGCACCTGCCTGGATCACTGGGAGGACTGCCCAACTTAACTCTCTGCTGAGTTTCGTGTTGCCAGACACAGGCCCTCCAACCGCTTTGTACATTGCAGGCTATGCCACTTGTGGAACCCCAGGATATACACCTTCTTTGCGATGACCTTCCAGATTTACTGCTTCTGATGGGCGTTGACCTGTATGGATGACGTAAAAGAACAAGAAAAGGAACTTCAGTGTTAATGTTTGGCAGTACTGCTGTGACATTAAATTTTGGATATTCACATGTATATTCACCAAACAGTTACTAGATTTGTTTTACCAGCAAATTGTTACAAGTAGAGTGGAAACACTGATTTGCAGTGATCTCATGTACATTAATACTTGCTAGCTTCTCATGTTACCTAATCAGGCCCACAACATCATCCTGGCCAGAGCTATGCAAGCTATCCTGTTATGATTACTCACAATCATTGTGAGCTACTAAAGCCAATCACATGTACAATCTTTGGACATGATCCTGCACACACCTACAATGACTTCCTGTCTAAACTCCCAAGAGTCAAAACCTATGGTCTGCATCACATAAAGTGACTTAGGGCAAGTTTGAAGGGCTGCTATTTGTCAGTGAGAACATGGATTATTGGGTTGTTTGAACAAGTGTGCTTTGGAATAGGTCAGACTGGGATGGATCCAGTGTCATCCTAATAATGGAATCCCACATGACAATACAGCATTAGACAACTCCAGACCCACTATATTTTAACTCAACATCATCCCAACATTGGCTTATGTTGCCAGTCATACTACTAGTAAACAATCGACTGGTAGTCAGTGGCCGGCTCTTTGTGTGATGAAATAGGATTTGTGTGTTACATGGACACATTACAGCTTCTACCTTCAGGTGACTTAAGATTGCCATACACGGACATTTCAGACAGTGGCCAAAAAAATCTGTCCCAGCTACATAATTCTGTCAACTCCAATCACAACACTACCCAGATTACTAAAAAGGAACCAAATTGTCTGTGGAAAATAAATGTAGAGGTTACTCAGTCAGTCATTCACCAATCAGACATGTACCTGTTCCTCTGGGGTCCCCTAAAATTGTTTGTACAGGGACAGAACCTCCATGGAAAAGAGCTCCAGCTCCTCTGTGCTGAAGGCAGGGGCCCTGTCACCTGCTTTGCCTGGCATCCTGGCTCCCAGACGTTGGTAACAGCAGCAAAAAAAGAAGGCGGTCTTGATGGCTAAAGTAAGTGTTTTTTCACAATGCGGTTGACAATTACACGGCAGATGAGATCCGTGATGGAAAACCGACATAGCCATTGCCTTTCGAGCATAGTTGTCACATACGTTAGCCTATGTCAGGGCCCGGCGTGGATGCTACCACCTATTACCATATCAACTTCTACTGATGGCCGTTGGGTAGACAATATCCTGACAGTAAGAACAGGAAGCCGCCATTTTAGGGTGTGAAGCTGCGCATTTTACAATTATTAGTGTGTCACCAGCACTAAAAAAAGAGGCTAGTGCATTTCTAAATGTTAGATACGAACAACACTTGTCTTGGCAAGCTATGCCACAATACAATGTGAACCGTTACTGTGTTTGACAATGATAGTGCCATGTGGGGAAAACTACCTCCTTTGACAGTATTAAAAAAAAAAAAATCAAAAAGCAATAACACCAATAGTGTCATGGCAGTACTGCATTTTGTAGCTACACACACCTTTCAATACTCTGTGACAGTATCTAGGGGCATGTCCCAGCTAACATTCAGTGGTGTGCTACAAGAAGCCCTTGCATCCTTGATGAAAAACATCAACAGCTACATTCAATTCCCACACCCACAGGATTTGGCCATTGTGCAGGGAGAATTTTTTGCTTTATGCTTTGGGTGGAATACTACATGTAGTTGGAGCAATAGTTGGCATGCATGTTGCCTTTGGTGCCACAACACAACAGAGAACAGGTCTACTGCAATTGAGAAGAACTCCTGTTCCAGCAATGTGCAAGTTGTCTACTTACCAGACTTATACATCTCTAGTGTGTGTGCTGTTTTCCCTGGATCAACACATGATGCATTCATACTATGGAACAGCAATTTACCCATTAATATGTCACAACTTGGACCGGAGAGGGCCTGGATTGTTGGTGAGTACAATACGACTTGATGATCTTTTAGGTGAATCCTAGTTTGAAAAGGACAATGACTTGATATGTGAGTAATCTGTTGATGCGTTTCTTCCATGTAAGAGACCCAGCCTATCCTAACCGACCGTGGTTAATGACACCCCTGAGAAATCCAACAACGCCAGGAGAAGTCTGCTTCAACGATGCCCATGGAAAAACACAGAGGCCAGTGGAGCAGGCTTTCGGGCTCCTGAAGGTTAGGTTTAGGTGCCTGGGCAAGACCAGTGGAGCCTTCCTCTGCTCACCTGATAAGGTGTGCCACATCAGGGTTGGCTTCTGTATTCTCCATAACATCGCCCTGCGAAGGAACATGCCTGTTATTGCAGAGGAGGGAGACCGTGATGAGTCCCCGGGTGAGGATGTTGAAATGCTCAATGAAGATGACGGTGGTGAATAAGAAGGAGTTGACTTACATCAAGATATAATTGACCACTTCTTCACCATAGTGTAAGTTTACCTTTACACATTTTATCTCCAATGTCAGTACAACTTGTGGCGTAAGTAACATATCTGTCTGCTATGTTATTTGATAAGAATGGTCAGTGCAGAAAAGTTCAAGGCAATACTTAGTGG
This sequence comes from Pleurodeles waltl, assembly GCF_031143425.1. Lineage (NCBI taxonomy): Eukaryota > Metazoa > Chordata > Amphibia > Caudata > Salamandridae > Pleurodeles > Pleurodeles waltl. Next base: position 1,082,287,040 of record NC_090439.1, on the reverse strand, counting down.
ATCAGAGTTTCCGTACATTGACTACTGAGGTCATTGGCAGAGACTAACTGAGCTTATACTAAGTATGTGTGTCTTCATAACTTGTCATTTGAGCCAAATCTAATATGTGAAATAATTAATGTTTCCTTGTTATTCTGTTTCAGGGCCCTTTACCATGTCATCTTCATTTGGGCCTTTCAAAGTTGTGACATTTGCTGTGATATGTTGCTGTTTAGAAGTACAAAGTGAACGTGTGTTGACCCTGGGGCAGACACCCACTTGGGATGGACAAACCTTTTCCTGAGACAATTTGCACTCTGATAGTATGAAAATTCAGAAGATTGTGTCAGACCTGTTTTCTGTGTGATGCTGCCATCAAGGTAATATGTGCCGCTTGAGTTGTTCAAACCACATGTGTATGTAAAGCCCTAGCATACTAATCTTCTTTCACATTGGCTAAATCTGCAATTTTGGACAGTGGAGGTAGCAATTAATGTGTTTCCTCATAGGTGATTAGAGTTTTTGCTAGCATACGACTGAATTGTGAATGTGTCATTAAATCAGATACTGCCACAGTGTCCTGTAATGGTCATGTGGCCTCAAACCTTGTTGCTGCCATGATATAGACTATTGGTGTTATTGAGCTAGGATTCCTATTGTGAGGGTAGGATGTATGGCTCCAACGGAGGTCATGCATCAGTGATAGTTGGCATATTTTATTTGCTACCACTGCATATCTCCTTTCATCCATGGCTTCAGGGCCATATGACTCTGAATGGGACAGACCATAGGGGTTAGGCTTGGTTTTTGAAACCCAGATTTCATTTCTACAAGGACTTGTTGCCAACATTTGTATGTTACAAATACTTTCTGAGTAGTGTTTGTTTTCTTTGTCTAACTTGATTAACACTTTTCCTCTTTGTCAATTTAACATTTTTTGGCAACTGAATGTTCTAAATATTTGAGAACATGATGGTGGAAACGGACATGACAAAGCGAATGCCACAAATAACCCAACAAAAGTCTTGTAGTCTGTGACCATAACATTTTGTATCATAACACAAAAATGGAGTGAGGTTTATGATAAAAAGATTAAATAAAAAATAGCCTATCATGGTGGATGGAAACATGGTAGTATAGCCAACAGCAGTTTGAAATCCAATGTTCAAAACACAATTGTTCTCAGAAAAGGCAAATGTGTCCAAGAAATAGTCCACAGACTGAACGGTAGACACACAAGGAGGAAATTAGGTTCGGCCTCTCTTGGAGGTGGTGGTGTTGGTCCTGCCATCCTCTCCTGCTGGTCTGGATGACCATCCACTCAGGGGAGGAGAGGTGGATACAGGTGCATGGACTAGGGTCATAGGAGCAGGCTCCTCATTTTGCAGGGCCTCCCTGTCTTTGGTTGGTAGTGGCATACTTTGCCCATATGTGGCAGGACCAGAGATAGGGACACATGGAATGGGAAACGCCCTGCACATATGATGATAAATGTCACCTCAGTCAAAGAGCACAAAATGGAATTGATATTTTACATATCTACATTGTGCTCCCTTTGCACCTGCTTAATGTCCCGGAGCTCTGGTAGGACCTGGCCTATCATGGCTTGGGACAGTTGTAGTGTTCTCAAGACTTGGTCAATGCTGGTCTGGCTGGCAAAACCTGAGTGGCTTTCCTTGGTTAGCCCCCAGATTCCCTCTCATGATCCCTACCCCCACTACCCTGTGCCCTTGAGGAAGTGTGCCCCATCCCACTGGGTCCTGGCATAACTGAAGGCTTGTGTTGTTGATGACTTAACAGCAGCCTCGACTGGGAGGCACAGGGATGGTCTGTAGGTGCTCAGTGCACAAGAAGTGGAGGCGTTCTCAGGCTGAGATGTTGTTACCGGTGTGGTGGGAGGTGTAGGTGTGGGCTGAGTTTGACTCACTGGAGCTGTCTGTCAAGGTGCCCCACTGCATCAAAAGAAATGCACAATGCAAAATAAAAACACAAGCATGAATTATATTAAAATTAAAAATTACCACCATGAGAACAGTGCCAGTATTGGATGCAGCGGTCTGGCAAGACATTCTTTCAGGCCCTTTAGGCCTGTGCTTGGTCTCCACCCAGCTGTCCAAGGCAGCTGGGTGGACATTTTCAAAGAGCACATGTCAGTTTGTCTGGTGCAAGTCTGCCGGCCAAACTGACATGTGTACTTTGCAGTGTCTGGCCAGCACTGGCTAGTTCTCCATTTAAAGGAGAACATGTGCCTTATTCCCCTCGCTCTGGGGCAGGATGTACTGCTCTGGCATGCCTTGTGAAAAATAAAATGGCAATTAAATCATTTAGCTCAAAGCAGGCGGGGGTGACACTCCCCCACCCTCAAGGAGAACCCACTGCTGTTCTAGACCACTAATATCACGCTGAGCTATGTTAAGGATTCTTCGTTTCTAGTTAAAGAAAGCTAAATTAATTGTGGTTCCATTGAGTCTGTTCGTCCATTTGCTTATTACAGCTCTCTTACAATCTTTGCAATTATCACTCTGTTTACCGCAGAGAGCTGGAGGTAGCAAATAATTTGAAAGTACAACCTGTTTTTTTGGTTGAGTTCATGAGGCACGCTCCAAGGTTCACCTGAAATTGGATCAAACTTCTGAAAATTCTTTAAATTCAGCAATCTCTACACCACATGGAAAATCAGGCAGGATGGTAAATCAACTAATCCTGGACTACTTATGAATGTGAAGGATATAATTTCGTTTTTATTGAATTTAGCGAAGATAGGACAGGCTTCAATCACAGAGGGTTCTCCCAATGACCAGTTTACAAAATGGCTGTCCTTGCTCACATTGAAATGTTGCTCTCGATCAGGCATAGGTGAGGAGAAGGAGGCAGCAGTTTTTTTGTCAGCCAATCGAGAGTGTCTTCGCTGATGATCAAGTTTGTGTGAGCTATTGCTTCTCTGCTCATCGGCATGTCCTTATGTCACATGCGATCTCTCCTTGCTACAGTGCATGTTGGTGTCCCACAAGGCTCACTCCACTTGTTTTCTTCTTTTTCAATACCTTTTTGAGTGACATTAGCTCCTAACCTGGTTTCTCCTGTCTCATCTAGATAGTACTAATCCTTTTCTCATTTCTGTATTAGTCTTTTACTTCCACGATTGCATCTCTATCTTACGGGCATACATTACTAGATGGCTCGCCACTCTTTCGAGGCAAACTTGGCTAAAATTGAAATAACTCTTTTCCCAACTCTTCTGCACCAAGCAGCTTTTCTAACCTGGAAGGGGGGTTGGGAGCACACTCCCGCACATCCCAGCACAGTTCGCCCCTTTGCATCCTTGTAAATGTAGTTCACAGTTAGCGCTTACTTGGAAATTATCTGTCGTTTTTCACCAAAGTTGGTGCAGACATTGCTGTATATCTCTAGACACGTGTTTGTGGGATTAGCCCTTCATCAGTAGAGAATAGAGAACAAAGAAAATTTATCTGGGGTTGCTGGAAATGCTGCTAAAATCCTCTCAGGTCAAGTACCACTCACAGGTGCATCTCCAAAGCTCGTCAGCTCACTAGCTCAAGCGAGCCTTTTAAACAGGAAGTGGGGTTGGGAGCACACTGCTTCACATCCTAGCACAGTTCGACCCTTTGCATCCTGATAAAAGCTTTTCTAACCCACTAATATATCCTCCGGACTTTCTTCCTGAGAGACCTTGAGACCTTCACCAGGTTAAACACCAGGCAGATGTTTCGTTTAACAACCAGTTGGTGTGTGGTGCCACGTCCTGTTATTATCATATGTGTTTCTAGTGCCGGATTTCCCCCTTTTTTTTTTTTACAAATGCTCATAAGAGTTTTGTAACAAATGGTCTTTTTTTTTAAATCTTTTCTTGTGGGGGCTACAGACTCTTTATTTGATGGGAGGAGCAGTTTTGGACAGAGCATAACTTTTCTCAGCAGTTTGTGTACACTATTGAAGGTCTGATCATTTCATATATGTCAATTTCTTTGTTGTTAATGATGTCAAATGTTGTCACATTGAGTAATGTCACTGAACATGCTAATTAGCTCATTCTTAAGAATGATTAAAGTTTGAGCGTTCTGGGTTACCTGTAGATTACTATGATTGTGAGATGGGAATGTATCTGAGGAAAATCAAAACGAGGAGGTTCGAGGAAGGAAACAGGTACAGAAAAATAGTAAAACGTGCACAGATGCATTTTTAAGCTCGCCTTTCGCGTCTGTGCTGCTCATTTGTATGTAGTGATCAGAGGGAACACCGTGACTCCAAACATTGAATGACTTATGTGGCATGTCAGAGCAGCACTCAGGAGAATAAAGCACACTTGAAACTACTCCCTAATTACGATTTTCAGATGAAGTAATGATCTTTAATGTGCAGTGGATCTCATTAATTAACTCCCAGACTTTAATTAACTCCTTGCCTAATTTACTTGCCATAATATATTATCACAACCGTCAACTATGCGGAGCCTTTTCCCCTCCGCAAAACAAAATCGATTTTTCCCAGGTGTTTTGCGCCTCTCTCCTGCCATGATTTGTCAAGATATAGTTGGAAAAAGGACAGTGGCAGGAGTATGACGTGCTAACATCTACTGGGCCTTTCACCTTTAAACTTCAAATTCTCTGTGCAAGTAAATACATATACAATAACTCAATGTGTAAATTTTCGCAAATAGTGGATTGCTGAAAAAAATGAGACCTTTAAGCTCCACTCTGCAGCAGTACTTCCATCTCTCTTCTAGTTGAGGATGAGGTTGGTGATCCATCTCTCTTCTAGTTGAGGATGAGGTTGGTGACCCACTGCAGAGTAAAATCCACTCAGGGTTGTGGAATAGTCAACAATGTGCAAGTGGTTCCCACAGATATGCATCCTATGCTAATTTGCCGCATGCCTATACATATTGTTCATTTCGAAAAAATGACTGAATTTTACCTATTGCGTAGGCCAACCTCTTGAAACACTCTTTTAGACTGAGGTTTATTAGGTCTGCTATATGTGCATTATTAGTTAACTGAGTGGTATTTAACTTGCAGATGTTTAATGTTTTTATCATTTGCATACATCTTGTAATTCTAGCACTTTTTTTTAACACTTTTTCAGCCATTGTTCACAAAGTTCCATAAACCCCTCTCTTTTAGTTACAGCAAATGCTTGTAAAGGTCAGAAATATCATACTAATGCCCGATGGTTAATACCAATGTCCAGGGAACATCCTTCCACCACTGGGATCTCCAGCTTCCAGCTCCATAGATACCTTTGGACAAATCCCTTCTGAAGTGCTGTACATTGGTGGTTATTTGATCCCACTCGAATTGTGGCTGCACTTTTCTACGCCTCAAAGTCATTCTAAAGAAAAGGAAAGTGAGAAGAAGAGTTGCAGAAGAAATCATAGTGGATGAGAAAGGTATTAAGGGCCTGATTTAGATCGCTGCATCAATGGCAGGCCGGAAAAGACTGTCACGTCGGCAGTCTCCTGCCCGCCATATTTAGACATATTGTGGCTAAGCCAAAGACCGCCACAATGATCTGCATCCCACAGCCAACGTGGCGGACTCCAGTGCCGAAGATTAGCACTCCATTCCCATCTTGACAGTGGTATCCCACCAAGCCTATTTAGATCACACAGTTGTGCTGGTGGTGTGTCAGCACAGGCCCATGGCGCACTATAAAACACACTCAATTTCAGACCATGATCCATTTTTTTAGCGCTAGATTTGTTTAGCAAAAATTCACAATGGTAGGGAGGAGAAATCCCTATTTTACAAAGGGAGAATTGTCTTTCGTGGTGGATGAAATCATAAGAGTAGAGCCACAATTGTTTTTTAGTAAAAGTCTAAAATACTACCATTTCACATAAAAAGCAAATGTGGGCCAGAATAGATAACAGAGTGAAAACTGTAGTTAACAATCTACCACATAGGCGGAAATTAGGAAGTGGTGGAATGAACTGCAGGGGAAACTGGCCTCCAAGCATCACCTGGAGTCTGAGGATTGGTGATATTTCTCCACTTCCCTCATTACAACTCTTTCCCTAGGCGGATAAAGTCTTGAAAATCCTTCATCCTGAAGGCTTCACAGGAATCGCTGGAGAAGTGTAGACTGGTAACTTACACCTATGTGTAATCACAAATGGAGTCCTGCCCTTAAGTTAAACATTTAGAATGCTGCAACAATCTTAACAAAACAGATATAGCTAATTTTGAGTACACAAAATATTTTGTGTCATACAAATTACTAGCAGCATGGTTGTAGCTCTCCTTTTAACATTATTCAACATGTATGGTCAGAATGTATGTAGTTCCATGGATCATCCATTGCATTGGCTCTTCCCATTACTCTCTGCCAATGTATGTTGTTGTTCTTCCTAAAACAGGTCCAAATGAACATCAATTTTCACAGGAAGGTATAGTGTGTCTAAGTGATATATTCTCCTACTTACATCATATGCATATGTGTGTGCATGTTTCAATTGTGTGTTCATCTCCAATATAGTCAATAAAAGTGATGTGTGTAACTAAAAAAAAGTATTGTCTATCATGTCAATAGATAACTACAACTACCATCATGCACTCATTTTGGATCTGAAAAACAATAGTGGAATTTAATGTTGATCAGTCATCCTTTACTTCTATGTGTACTCACATTTAAAAAACTACTGCATTTCTCAGTCCCCATGCCATGCTATGGATTAAAATGTCTCTTCTGGTTACTATCACGAGAGCGGTGCCAGGATTGCCTAGGGAAGTTTCCTCTTCCACTGGTACCAGTCAGAGATTGGGAAGGATACAGAGGACGACACAGCAAGGGTAACTGCATTTATTTTATTTTTATTATAATGCATGCATGTGTGTTTATTGTGCATGCTTGTGTTTGTGTAATGTTTTCAATTTTTTTTTATGTGGTTGGGCACTTCGCTTGCCTCATTACTTTGATATGTTAGCAGCCACTGCTGGTCTAGAAGAGGCAGGATTCAGTCTTCGACAGCCAGCTAAACTAGATGGCGCTTTGAACAATGGTTATCAATTTCCTATCTCAATTGTATTCTCTTTTTCTGCTCCAGAAAGATTAAAGACTCAACGTGTGACTTGAAGGCTTCCTACCAATTGTTAGTGTATTGGCACAATTTATTTGAGGTTCATTTTATCAACCTTCTTATAGAGCTTGTGCAACATATCTTGGAAGGCTGCTTCGGCTAAATCTTATTGCCAAAGATATCAGACATTTGAAACCATATGTTTTTATGACTTTGATCGACAGATTGCACTGGTTTCTAATTTTCAAAGTAGAGAGTGAAGCAAATAGTTTTGTCCTAATCAATATTTAATAATAGGTTTTGAACTTGAGTAAACATAGATGAAAAACATTCTTAAACAATTTTTAAAAAGTTTCTTTCTTTGCGTATCAGTCTGTTACGTCTGGAATACAGTTTACACAAACATATTCTCGAATGATCTGTGTAAAAAACTATGAAACTGAGGGGCTCAGTTACAAACCTCTTGGCCACCGCAGCGTCATTTTTGTTTTTTGCGCTACAGCGGAGTTGAACAGTCCCCCACACTGTGCCATATTTACAAACTGGCGGAATGGGACCATTGCACCAGTTTGTAAACCCTTGCGCCACATTATACCTGTGTGAGGTGTAATGTATGCAAGGGAGGCATTCCCCACTAGGAGGCCCCCCGGAATGACATAGTGAAATCTACAAGATTTCACTGTGTCATTCTAGCATCATTTTTATAATGCCTGCTTAGGGTTAAAGTGTGCAGTGCTATTCTCAATTGGCCCCCTAAGCATTTCTGGACTAGCGTCAACAGTTTTGATGTTAGTCCAGCACAGCGTCCCAACTGCATCAGAAATTCTGACGCAGCTGTGCTAGCGAGCACCATGGTGCACTGTATTGTAAATACAGCACTACCATGGTGTCGTTAGGAGGGCGCAGTTCGGCACAAGCAAACTGGTGCATCGTGATCGATGCACCAATCTGCTGTAAATGAGGCCCTAATTCTCAACAATTGCTTTCCTAAGAGTAAACATAGAAAAATAATTTTACCTCAAACTTGGGGCCTCATTTACAACAAACTGACACATCTCTCATGATGTGCCAGTTTGCTTGCGCCACCCTGCACCCCCTAACAAGCCCATCGTAACTCTGTATTTACAATACAGTGCACTATGAGGCTCCCTAGCACAGATGCATCAGAATTTCTGATGTGGTTGTGGTGCTTTGCTGGAATAATGTCAAATATTTTTACACTAGTCCAGCAGGGATGCCCAGAGAGCAAACCACAGCATCACTTTAATGTCTGCCCAGAGCAGTCATTAAAAAATGAAGCTAGAATGACGCAGTGAAATCTTGTAGATTTCACTGTGCCATTCCTGAGGGCCTCTGAGCAAGGGAACTTCTCCCTTGCAAACATTATACCTGGCACAGGATTTACAAACTGGTGCAATGGTCCCATTGTGCCAGTTTGTAAATACAGCGCTGGATAGGGGACTGTTCTGCACCACTAGAGCGTCAGAAAAAGTTATGCTATGGTGGCGCAAGGGGTTTGTAAATGAGCCCCTTAATTTCATCTTTCACATCATAATTGTTACAGAAATATATTTATTTTTTCTTATTAATATAAACAAAGCACAGCAAAGCAAAATCAGTGTATTTTGCCCTAGTACAAAAGTGTAAGAAGCCCATTTAGACGATGATGGTAGGTTTTTTAATAAAGATATTTAATTGTCATTTTTGTTGGTCAACTGGGGTTTAAGCCCTGGTAAAGCAGCAACAACGATCCTATCCAGGGGGAGGCACAATACAAAGCAAAAAATTAACCTGTGCTCACCCTCTGGTTTCTGGACAAAGAGCAATCAGGCTTAACTTAAAGGCAATGTGCAAAGTATTTGTGTAAAACTTCAGATTGTAAAACAGGGAAAAACCACACAACAAGACACACAACAAGGTTCCACACAAGGTTTGAAAACTAGAACACCATGTGATAAATAAAACAGAACCAAAACTATAAAATTCCAATAAGTAGCACTGGAGATATTGAATTTTACATTTTAAAGGAAAAATAGCGCCCAGAAGCACTATTGGGGATATCTGGTCAAACTCGATTGGAACAAATTCAAAGTTCAGGCTGACCGCAATAGAGCGCTGGCTGGCTACAGGAACCTAGTTAGGTCCGCTGAACCAAAGTACCTTAAATCATGGTTGCGAAGCATTGCGTTGCTCCACGTCGAAGATGTGTTGCACAACCACAATGATGCGTCAGTTCGGAGATGCAGCAAGGTTGCGTGCCAGGTTCTGTTGCATGAACATCGAGGATCCTATGGACAGGGCTAGTGATGTGAAGGCTGGTGTCCAGGATGCACTACGTATTGGAGATGAGGTGCCTGTTCTGATGAGCGGTGAAGCTGCGATGAGAAGGTTTCATGGTTATCATCGAGGTTGCCATTGACAGGAGCTGCGAGGAGCTTGTGCATGTAAAAGCATCATGCAGTGGCAGTTACAAAGGCGATGCGTCAAGCCCAAGATGCTCAAGGATGTGCCACTTAGCCAGGAAGATAAGTCAGTTCTTCTCAGGGATGTGCCACTTAGCAGACAGGATAAATTGGTTCTGCTGGCAAGCATCTTAGGCCCACTTCCAAGGGTCAAGGACTGGAGTGGCACCACTTGTCAGGGTAGACTCACAGCTGGCAGACTCCAGGTGCACAAGGTGCAAAAGCAGGGTGGTTGGAAGTATTTTATGTCCCTGAGACTTCAGATCCGGATGCCAGACAATTAGCATGGAGTCACCCTGGGTTCGGTGATCAAGTGACTCAGCTCAAGTCCTCCTCACCTAGTCAGAGGGCAGCAAGCAGCAGGTCAGCACAGCAGAGAAAGAATCCAGCAGAGTACCAGTCCAGTAGAATGGCTAATAGTACCACAACAGTCCCTCTTCCTGGCAGAGTATCCACAGGTCCATAGGTGTACTTAAGTGGAGGTGTCCTACCTATACCAGTGGTGGCTTTGAAGTGGAAAGACTTCAAAGACACGGCTTTGAAGTCCACAGAGGCCCTGCCTTTCCTGTTCTGTCCCAAGGCTCACTACAGGGGGACATGCAGTCTTTTGAGTGGGGACACGACACAGCCTATTTAGGTGTAAGTGAAACCAGATCCAGCTCCTTCCTCCCATTCTGCCAGTATGGCAGATTAAGTCATACCTAAGCTCCCATTGTGTTTGGCTGTCTAGGGGGAATACACGAAGCCCAGCTGTCACCCATTCCATACATGTGATCAGAAACAGGCAGCAGGCACCAAATGGCTAAATTACGAAAATAGCAATTTTCTAAGTGGCATTTTCAGAATTGCAATTTAAAATCCAACTTCACTATAAGTTAGGATTTTAAGGTGCGATTTCAGAGACACCAATCTTGAAGGAATTATGTTTTCCCATTTGGACATGATGCTTACAAAATGTAATAAGGCAACCCCAATGTTATCCCTTGGGGCAAATAGGCCTTGCATTAGTGAAAAATGAATTTAAGAAGTTTTCACTACCAGGAATGTAAAATCTAAGGCCCATATTTATACTTTTTTAGCGCCAAATTTGCGCCGCTTTTGGATGTAAAAACGGCTCAAACTTACAAAATACCATGTATACAAACTTACGCAAATGTGGTGCTAAAAAAGAATAAATATGGGCCTAAAAGTACAGATCCTACTTTTTAACTACATTGCACCCTGCCCCATGGGCTGTCTGGGACGTACCGTAGGATCGACCTATATGTATTAAAAATGAAGGTTTGCACATGGCAAAACGTTCAATTTGCAAGATCGAAATGGCAGTGTAAAACTGCACACACAGTTTCTGTACTGACAGGCCTAAGACATAGTTACAGGGCTAATTCAGGGGGCGGCACAACCAGTGCTGCAGGCCAACTAGCAGCATTTAATTAACATGCTCTGGGAACATGTAATCCGCTTTACTAGGGACGTATAAGTAAATTGAATATGGCAATTAGAGATTAGGCAATACTATTATGTTTAGGGAGAGAGCCTAAGCACTTTAGCACTGGTTAGCAGTGGTAAACTGCACAGAGTCTTAATACCAGCAACAATGAGGTCACAAAGTGGAGGAGGCAGGCAAAACTTTGAGAGAAAGACAACCTTAAGGCTGCCAGGTGTCTCAATTTTCAACCAAAAAATTACAGAATTTTCAACAGCATAGAACATATTCTGTTCACACTTTGTGTGTGTTCTATTGAGCAACAATTGCTTTGATCTTACCTGCATTAACCTTTCCTGTTCTGTAAGAGATGTCTTTTCTATACCGACTATTTATTTGTAGTTCTTCTATGCACCCCACATTTATTGTTGTTTGAAGGGACATCCCGAAACTTCATTTATTGATCTCCCCATAATGCTACAGTGGTCTAATACCTCCCCTACCTGCATCTGTTCAGCACTTCCTCCGCTCTTCATACCTGTACAATACATAGTTTTGAAATTACTAGTCCCATTTCCAAAAACAAGTGTTGGTCTCTACTCACATCAAATTAATCTAGTATGTTTAACAGTGCTATTTCAAATGTTAGTATAATTGTGGTGGGTACTGTCTTGCAGAGGGTTTGTGCTGTTCCAACTCAGAATCTCTGTCTAATGGTGCAACCCCATACTCTGTGTAGAAAGTCAGCATCTTTTGATTTACATCTTAGAAACATATGGAATGAGTAAATCCTGAGGTGCCAGGGTACTTGTCTATTGCAATTTATACAGTTAAATAGTAAGACAGGTAGTAGGCTAGCCTTTCTGCATATCTAAACCGCCGTCCAATGTTGACTCACAGCACTTGGGCAGAGACGTTTCCAGGTCTCTTATTATTCTAAATGAATGTTCAAATTAGGGAATTCATCAACTAAAAAGTGTAGGGTTATTCTATCAGGATAATTCTGCATTACATTTAGGATTTGTGAAAGTGTTACCATTTTTACCAGTGCTACTTGTTCCATCTATGTGTCCAGTGCTGAAGATACTTTATCAAGTAGTGTTGTGATGTTTCTTGACCATGTCTGGGCTTCAGATTTTGGTAGTCATAACACCAGGTGCTGGAAGCCCGCTAGGGCTACTGGTAGACCTGAAGTTGCCCATTTCATCACCTCTGCTAGTCTCTACATTGGATTTGATGCAGTTTCTACTAAGTCTAATGTGCTGTGTATGAGGGCATTGATATCAAAAAGCGTCCACTGTCTGTAGGAAATCTTTTGTTGGGACAGTGACATTGAGAGACCCATAGGACCTCACTGATCCACACATTGACTCAGAGACCACTATGCAGCTATGAAGTTTCACTTTCCATGCTCTATTGGAAGGCGAGGTATTTTTTAAAATAGAATGGGTACTCTGTCTGAGCCAAAGGTGAAGTATGCATAGAGCACAGAGGTAAACTCCAGTTGCTGGCCATTCCCCTGTTGGATGATTCTCTGATATAACACTCTGTGTGGTTTCAGTCTCATCTTCCCCGTTTGATGCATTTTAGAGCCAAGTGCAGAACGACTCATGTCTCCCTTTGTTCACATAAAGTTCAGAGTCAGTAATTCACATCTTCGTGGCACATCCATGGGTACTCCAGATCTATCTAGTGTTATGTTTTTTTCCTGTAGTGCTATCGTCTCAACCTCCCCTTATTTGTGCCACTGTGGGGGCAATGTTCAGGACAATGACTCTGCCCAACTTCAGCCTCAGGAGATTTCTGTTCTTCCAACCAGTCCCATGCCACCTTCCAAGCCAACAAAAAAGGATTTAGACTATAAGATGATATTTACCTTTGCTGGGTAGACAGCACATGTTCAGGGGTCTTAAATTCTGTTTGCCTCCCTTGAATGATTTCCTAATCTGCTGTGCTTCAACATATATACTTTGGGGTGATTAGGATTCTCTTGGATCCATACATTGCTGGTTCTGATTTGTATGATATCCTCATGATCTCACCTATATCCTGGTAGTTTGATATCTGTGATATCATTGATTGGGTGGAACCATAGGTGGTTGTTTCTGGATGAATGCTCTGTGTGCCATTTTGATTGTAAAACAATTTGAAAGCCTGCCCTGCGGGACAAACGTTTGTTTCATGTCCCCAAGATCTTCTCTGTTTGTATTCTTAGTATATATTCTGGGTACCACAAAAAACATATGCTACTATGGGGGTGGGGTGGCACATCTCTTTGCATTTTCCTCTTGGTCTGTTAGGTCATTTGATGTGGCTGCCAGGGTACCTACTTACTCCTGCTAATGTTTTACCGACTCTTTAAGGTCTAGGACTTGCATTTCTGTTTCTCCCATGATATTCACTGCATTTCTTAAGTCTTGATGCTAGAGGCTGATGTCTGGGTGCACTTCCTCTAACTTGGTTTCTTCAGCAATGCCCGATGCCTAGATCCTTCTGGTGTCATGGTGGCATGCTCAGGGTGAAGTAGTGCTCTGTTCTCTACCTGTTTGAGGTGTTGCATTTCTTTCTAATTCAGGGTTGAAGTGTCCACTTCTTGTGAACTTGTGTCTCTACTTTGATGGGAAGTCTGCCTTGGTCAGAGCCTGCCTTAATTTGTCCTTACCAATTCTTGTGGTTTGGGTAGTTTCAACTGACTTTTCCTTCCTCATTAGGAGCATTAAATAATAATGATCAACGGCTAAACGTAACTTATTCTCTTAATAGGATATCTTGTCTCATTAATCTTCCAGTAAAGATCTTCAGTGACTAGCAAGATATACAATCTTTAGGACCACCTTTAGTCCTCCCTTGTATGGGCTAGATCCTTCAAGGGATAGAGTATTGGGCACTGATCCCATATGAGTGAGGATCAATGCTGCATCCTGTTGCATTGTGGTATTTTTGGAATTCTCAATTTGGGTGAACCAACTTGGGTGAGTTAATTTGAGTGGCAACTTCAACCTGCAACTGGACCCCTTTGGCCTCGAGGCAAGTCTTCCCGGAGAACAGAGCCTGACCACGTTGCCCACCATTACCATAGACAAAACTGTCATTACTATGAAGTCAATCCACTCGAGCTCAGTTAGACCTCTATGCCCCCACTAATCCTTCAATAAGGGACTCAACCCGAAGCCCTCATTCAGAACTTTAACACCACTCGGCAGTGTCATCCAAGCCCATGAAATCAACATTGTCTTTTATGCTGAAATCACACAACTCATATTCTCCTTCTTGGGCAATAACCCCAACTCAAGGAACAAGTTTACTGCCCACATGAGCAAGGTCTCTACCTGGTTGAGGTCCAACTGTCTCAAACTCAACACAGATAAGACAGAGGTAGTGAACTTTGGAAGAACCACCTTACCCTGGGACTCCACCTGGTGGCTGGCTGATCTTGGACCCACACATACCCCCACCTCCCTTGCAAGCAACCTCAGGAACATCATTGACAAAAAGCTGGGCATGTCTGCACAAGTCAACCTCCTCACAGCTTCCTACTTCCATATCCTGGATATGCTGAGGAAGATCTTCAAATTGCTCCCAAGTAACCACATCACTCACACCCTTGTCACCAGCAGGTTGGACAAGAAGAACACCCTTACACTGGAATCACTAAGCAACTAACCAAAAGACTACAAACCATCCAGATCATAGTGGCCAGACTCATTCTCTACCTTACATGCATGACTCACATCACACTACACCTCAGGAAGCTCCACTGGCTGCCAATACAAAAGCATGCTCAGTTCAAACTGCTCACTGATACATTGAAAGCACTACACAACACAGGCCCAGATTACCTGAACAATTGCATTTCCTTCCATCAACCAGCCAGACACCTCTGCTCAGCTGGACTCCTACTCACACACATTCCACATATACACAGAAACTAAGCTTGAGATTGAGCCTTCTCATACATCGATCCTAAAGGGTGGAATGACCTTGCACTATATATAGGAGCTTCTCATTGCTACTTGAGCTGTGCAAGAAGCTGAAGACGTGGCTCTTTGAGTAACCTTCCCCCACGCTCGAAAAGAGGCGTGTATACATGGTCGGTGTTTATAACGTCCTTTATAAATACACATAACATAACACTTCTCACCCACCAGCTGATGACCTGCTGATGCCAGTGCAAGCACTTCCTTATTAGTACAGACCTCCTAAAACCTTTCAATTCTAGCCTGCATGCAGGCGAAGCATGGCAGATATTCCTTATTGCCCACCTCTGACTCCATCCACCATCTTGCTGTGTGTCTTTGCTACATTTAATCCAGAAACAGTTTGCTGCTTTGGAAGAATGGGCGCAGGTCCTGCTCTGATACTGCATTTGCCCTACATTGCCCAAGCATCGGCCCCAGAGGGGTTTGCAGCATAGCCTTGGCATTTGACATGCAATTCCACCTTTGGGTCCAGTCTTCCATCGTAGCCCCACCCAGGTGTTTCCCCTAGCCTTCCTTTAATCCTATGTTATACAACAAAGTGAGACAACTCTCCTTGATATCAGATCTTAGTCATTCAGTGTTACAAATTCAAGAGGGTCCTGGCTGAACAAGAGAGACTCCAGAGCTCTCCCAACACATGTCGCAGATGTGATAGCACACTTACTTTGCTTGCCACGATCTCTGCCATGCCAGGCTTAGACTTTCTTCATTTGCTGTTTGTGATTCTCCATTTGTATTTCTTATATCTGTTGTGTCTATCAAAGTATGACTCCATTCCTACAGTCCCAGAAAGGTGCACGTTTCCTCCTAGGAGGCTTAGGTGCACTGTTTGTTATCCCACATCAAAACAATCCAAAGGGGGGGTTCCCACTTATTTTTGATGCCTTTGAATTTCAGCAGTTCTGTGATTAAGCTGAAAGACCTACTCTTTGCCAGTGTAATGTAGGACAGTCATTGGAACATTTGGAGCAATGACCCATTAAAGGAGATAGCGACACCTTCTGTAGCTTTAATCATAATCCATAAAAAATGGATCTGTGATAAAACTTCTAGGTGCAGCCCTCTGATTACATCTCTATAAGTTCTGCCAAGATTTATCAGTTCTTGGCGTGCCCTTTCAAGAACGGATCTAAACACATTTGGACATAACTTTATTGGTCTCCCCTTAGCATCTCCAGGGCTTCCTCACAGGTGTGAATATTTTTTCACTGTGATCAATTCTCAAGGTCCTCATACTTTTCCTGTAAGATCAATCAATCAGTCATTTGTACAGTACGTCACTGTGATCCCTGGGGGTATCTGGGTGATGGGGTGTGAGGTCTCTGTCGCAGAGCCAGGTATTGAGTCTCTTTCTGAAGTCTGTCAGTGAAACTTCAGTTCGGAGGGGGAGGTTGTTCCAGGCCTTAGCAGCAATGTAGGAAAAAGAGTGTCCACCGCTGCAGCTGCACCAGTTTCTTGGTGTGTGGGAGGGCCATGGAGGATGAGCCCAGGTGTCTGGTGGGTTTGTAGAAGTATAGGTGGTGGTTGCTGTAGTCCGGTCCTTGATCATGTAGGGCTTTGTAGGCGTGTGTGAAGAGCTTGAAATCTCATCTCTTCTGGATGGGGGGGCCAGTGGAGGTTTCTGAGGTGAGGGTGATGTTGGTGCCCCTAGGAAGGACCTGGATGAGTCTAGTGGCAGTGTTATGTATTGTCTGAAGTCTCTTTAGGCGCTGGGAGGATATGCTGACTTAGAGAGAATTGCTGTAGTCGAGGCTGCTGGGTGATGGTTTTCCTGGTGTTGGCTTGAAGCCATCTGAAGGTTCCACGGAGGATGACATGTTGTTCCTCAAGAGTGATAACTAGCTGCTGCAGGTGGTCACACTTGTTCAAGAAGACCTTTCTACATGCCATCCAATCATGTTTCCCGTTCGATGTTGTTGTGACACATGTCTTTTAAGTTCTTCTGTAGGTTTGTTTTGACAGCGAGGATGTCACTTTTCAGCTCCTGGAAGTCCTACAACAAGAAGTGTTTGGTGACCCCCTTTCATCATAACAAGACCAGAGTTCCAATACCTCTTTACGCTCACCCCTGGGATGCTACTCTTATTACTGCCTCATGCTTTGCTCTGGTGCAGCAGGGTCTTAATGGAGGTTGCTACGTCCCTTTCCCACCTGTAATATCTTTGTTTTGCCTTCTCTGTGGTAGGTGCTGGCTCTACCTCAGGCCCCAGCAGCATAGGCTCAGTCTAGTAGAGGGCAGGGAGCTGTTTACTATAGGCTTAGCTATCTTTGGCATCCCTGCGTTCTTTCGACAGCTGCTGGCTGTCCTCTTGGTTTCTTTCTTGAGTGCTACAGTGCTGGTGGGGGGTGTAAGGGTTGGCACAGCTCCTCAACGCTGTCCTTCCAAGAGGGCTCCCAGCTTCTTGACATTCAACCCCAGTCTCAAGCTATTCTTTCAAAGCAGGCTTTCTGGTGCCCTCCAGAACATACCTGGATTCCCCCTTAAAGCCCCCAGAGCATCCAACAGGGTTAAAATCTTTCACACCATGGAATGGCCTTCATCCCCTTCACCAGGTCTCCTAATAATAGACTGGGGCCCCTGTCTAACTGGCCTCCCTGTAATGGACTCGAATTATCTCAGTCCTTCCAAGCCTCCAGGGGCCCCATATCTCCACAGACCAGTCCAATTCCAATCAAATGGGGCTTAGCCCCTCCAGTCTGTCTCATCTGCCTGGTGCTCCCCACCGTCACCACCACACTCACCTCCAGTGTATATGTAGGCAGCATGGTCTGCTTGCCCACAAGGTCGGTCCCAACCATAAGATCCAATGTGGACTTCACTCCTGCCTGGTGTGTGGGCCCAGATCCCAAAGACCTCTGTTTCCCGGCTGCCGGCAAGAAAGCTATGTTGCTCTAGTGGTCACCATCTTTGGTTACATCTTGCAGCACAGTTGGCAAGTAGGTGAACAGCACCATGGGAGTCAGAGGGCCCCCTCTGCATTGTCACTGTTCTTGAGTCCAGTGGATGTATGCTCGCTTGAGAACGGCAGCCCTGCCACTATGTTGAACTGGGGATTCTGGGATTGGGCAGGTGGCCATCCACCATTGTTAGCTCCTGGCCATGCTCACCCTAAGCATGAGTCTTTTGATATTAGGGAACATTTGGAGTCTAATGTTTTTGGTGACTAAAATCAACTGAAGTTTTGCAAGTCCAGTGAGTTGTCTAACTATTTACACTTCAACTGTGGCTGCATTATAGAAAGTGCACCAGGGGCTTATCAGACATGTACATCAGCTTTTTGAACCCCATGGGCACTGTGGTCGTACAGAAGGGGTTGAAGAGGATTGCCTGGCCCCTTCTGTTATACAGATTGTGCTGGCACTATAGGTACACTTACACAATCTCAAGGGTATATTCCATCGGTTCTATAGCATGTGACTCCTAGCAAATGAGGAAGTCCTTTGCCATTTCACCCTCGCTATATTATTTACACAGGAGCAGTGGCAAAGAGGCCTAAGGAGATGCATTTACTGCGAAGGTACCACACAGTCTGTGCAATCCCTGAGGGCTTCCCTTGGGAGGTACCATCTTTGTAATGCAGGACAGTGGCTTCAAACAGCTCCTCATTTTGCTAATTCAGTGTTCCCAGTGCTGTTACGAATTCACACATGCACAGGGAACAGGGCATTTGCTGTGACTGGGCACACTGTGTGGCACTTTGAGTATCCAGGGCCTGCAAATGAAATACTGGTAGTTGGCTGCAGCACTAGTTTTGGGACTCACTAAAGCAGTGTTTAAAATCATGTTTCAGGCCTGTTACTGCAGCCTGTAGTGTAGTTTTAAACTGCCATTTTGACCTAACAAAATATAACTTTTCCAGACCTAAAGGTTACTTTTTAATACTTGCATTGCACCCCCAAGAGTTAGGCCCTAAAGGCTCACAGGGCAGGGTACATGGTATTTAAAAAGTTGGACATATGAGTTTAAGTTTTATATGTCCAGGCAAGGAAAATCTCCTAAAGTCATTTTTCACTGCTGTAGGGCTATCTTTCCCATAGAGCAAAACTGGGTTACCTTATTACACTTAATAAGTGATAACTTCAGTTTTCAATTTTTCTGCCTAAACCAAATGAGCCTTTATGCCAGTATCCAGGGTCACATGACTGCAAATGGCAATCCTGTGGTGTTTTGTATATTCCTTCCAGACTTGGGAACCAAAGGGACTTGGGTGTGGATGAGGGTGTTGCTCTCATGAACAGGAGGTCCTGGGGGATTTTATTCAGCCTTCCTGAATTTTGAAAGGATAGCCTCAGGACTTGCCCATGCCCTTCCTGACTTCTAAGGGCTGCCTGCCTAGCCACTGAGAAATGCAGCTCATACCTAGGGAACCTACCCTTTGTTACCCTAGATAGTTTGTATCCAAACTCAGGAAAGGGAGGAAGTTTAGGCAAAGTGGGTAAAAGGGTATGGGAGAGAGAAGGGTCTTACAGACGGAATGGATGGGAGGAGTTGTGCTCCTGATTGCAATTACAATGAAGCCCGGGGGCTGTAGCCAGCCCTTTCTGACTTCAGAGGAAGCCTAAACAGTTAATTCCAGATGCAGCTCACACGTCAACCTGCAAGCCGTTTGTTTCACTAGTCAAATTGGAGCCAAACCCAGGGGAAAGAGAGAAAGAGACCAAAACCAATTGTAGGGCTAAATAAAGTTATGCTCCCCACCCATAGGCTGGTAGCGGGTACAATAGTGGCACCTTCAGCACCTCTCCTCAGAACACTCCTCAAGATTCCGAAGGAGGACTGCCCTGCTGTCTGAAGAAGGAAGATTGGACCTGCTTGCTTTGACCCCAGACTCCCCAGAAATGACACCAAATGTCAGTTTGACAAACCTCCTCTTTGAGCTGCAAGGACACAACAAGCTTCAGGAGACCGCCCCTGCAACTTACCAGCAGACCAGCATCAACTAGACCTGTCTGAACATACATTTGAGGTGAGCAATTTTAGAGTGTCACTGGTGTTCTATGGTGCTCTATACAGAAGCTACTCACCATCTAAACATGGGAATTACCCAAAGTTCTCTGCTCTGCAGTATAAGCTAGGACCTAGTTTCCATAGAAAAAGCATGTTTTGACTTGCCTATATCTTTGGAGCCATTTCATGAATCTTCACAAAATTTTCCCCAAAAAGTGTGCCAGAGATTCTTGCTGTGCATCAGACGTTTCAAGGTGCTCGATCAAGCGGGGGCCATCATAAATGGTGGGGTCAATAAAAGTGTATTTCTTATTTTAATTATCAATGGGATATTAAACACAACTGCAGTCCAAACTGCTGGATGGAATTACACCAAATATGGCAGAAAGGTAACTCTTGGTCCGGAAATAGTGCTTTTTGTTATTTGGTGTAAAGCAATTAAGCAATTCAATAGTTTTTGAAATATTAAATGAAAACCACATTTGTATATCCGGCAGAGCAATGGCTTCTGAATGCTCCTAATCTTGTGCAGAGTTCTGAATGGCTGCCAACACTTCAACCAGAAATTGTTGGCAGCCCTTTTGAGACTCGGCTTCTGCTGAGTATTAAAAAAAAGGCAAAAAAAGAAAAGGGAGCCATATCTTACCTATCCCCATAGCCTTGGTGCAGGGGTCCCCCAGGGACCACCCCAAGGCTTAAAAGCATTTTTATTTTTAAATCACGGCAAGAATCACAGTAAATACGTGAATTTTGCCACAATTTTTTATTTTTTTTAAAGCCAGCAAAAAAATTGAAGGGAGCCGGACGAGGCCCACCTCGTGAAAGCCCCTGGGACCGCCAACTCCCCAGGGCACTGCTTCTTAGTTATATGGGGAGTCCCTGTGCCACCCTGGGGACCACCACCTCCCTTGGGCAAATGTTTATAAATTAATGAAGGGGACATGTGCCCTGCCCACCCATGCAGCCCCAGGGACTGTCACTCCCCAGGAAAAAATATCTTAAATTAATGCAAGGGGGCCCAAGCAACCTCCCTGCATTTCCAGGGGCCACCACCTCCCTGGGGATAAACACGTTAAATTAATGTGGGGGGGGCACATGCCCCCCTGCAATCCTGAGGTATTGCCACTTCCCTGGGGCAATGAGTCTGATATATGGGAGGGGGGGGCTTAGCCCCCTTTGCACCCTGGGGACCGCCAAGGTTTGAAGGCAAACCCTACAAAATATGAGGGTGCAGTGTGGCTCTCCCAGAGCCCCAGGGACCAATACCTCCCTGGGGCTGAAATAAAAGAATATAGGGGGTCTGTTGCAGACCCCTTGCCTCAGGTACCATCACCTCCCTGGGGATGGATTCAACAATGGAGGGTTGCATGTGGCCCCCCTCATGGAGTAATAGATGGCCCTGGGGACCGCAACCCCTGGGACTGGCTCCTGCTACCTCCTGAGGTGCCCACCGCCCGGGAGGAAACTGTTTGCTTTCGCAAGTGAGGCAGTCAAACAGCTCCTGTTTGCAGACAGCAGAGTTTTCATCTGTTTCCCTGCACACAAATATGTATGCAGGGAAACAGATGAATGCATTGCTCCAGCTAGCAGGAAGTTGTGATTTAAAGCAGTTCCCTGATTGTGGGGGCAATGCCAGCTCCCACAGGGCATGGGGAGCCAGCTCAGCTAGGACTGCGCAACCTTTAGGCTCCCCAAAAGGTCCTGTCACTAGAGAGAGGTTGTTATTGAAATGATGCCAAAGTATAACACAACCATGATGTTTGGTTCGAATGTCATAGTTATGTTTTGATGCAGTGCAGTGCAGCACCCTCCCCTCCCCGTCCATCATGACGGGTGCTGGTGCACCGTACACACCACAACATTGCCGCCAGCTCAATTATGAGCCAGCGTCAATGTTGTAGGCTGTTTCCTGCTGCCATAGCAAGAGACTCTGAATGGGGCCCACGAGTAGGGGTCCCCCCTGGCCCTGGAGGTAACCTGTCCACAGGAGTTTGGCAGAACTCATAATGGCCCCCTATGTGTGTCAGTAGTACCACTCCTGTCACGTACTGCGCTGGACTTCTCACCTCTGGATTTCGGATTGGCGAATACACAAAGTCTTCTACAGGTCCTGGATACTCCCAGATAAGGGCGACCCCTTCTAGTAGCCACGGTGCCGCTTGACAGGCTACGCCAAAGCAGACCGTACCCTCCAGAAGGAGTCCCAGAGGGAAAAAAAACCAACACTGGGGAAAAAACCTCTAACAGGAACTCCTGAAGGAAAACAAGAAAAAACAGGACTTGACAACAGGAAACAAAAATAGGCAATATCCAGGGTAAAAGGCAGGAAAAAAGGAACAGGTAAAAATATCCCAAGGCAAAAGCAGGAACAAAGAACCGGGAAAAAATCTCCCAAAGCAAAAGCAGGAACAAAGAACAGGCAAAAATCTTCCAAGGCAAAAAAGCAGGAACAAAGAACAGGAGCGAACAGCACAACCAGAAGGAAGTGTTTGCAACGCAAGGAGGAACAAGACTGACTGACTTATATACTGAGAAAAGGGAAGTGACATCACAGGAAAGGGAAGTAACACTATCTTGGATTGGGAAAAGCCCATAGACCAGTATAGGAAAAAGGAAGTAGTATAAAAGAAAAATAGAGCATGCTGGGACAAAAACACGAAGAAGACAAGATGGACACAACATGGATAGAGACAGGCAAAAGGACCAACAAAAAACCCACCACCAGCAACAAAAGAAGAAAAAAGGCTACAAGTAAGTGTAGCGCGACCGGAAGCTAAATATATGCTTCCCAGAAAGCATAGGCAAAAAACGCGGGGAACTGCGCTCCGAATATCGGTAGCGCGTTCCACCCGCGAGGACAGAAAGAGACGCCGCGTCAGAGCGCGGCGTTACAGTAGGTCCCCTCCCCGAGGCACCAGGTTTGTCAGGATGATTGTCAAAAAACAGGCGAACCAAACGGGGAGCATGGACAGAGGAAGCATCCTCCCAAGAACAGTCACTGAGGGGGTATCCTTTCCAATGGACCAAAAACTGTAGCTTGCGTGGAAAAATTCTGGAATCACAGATCTCCTGGACTTCATACTCAGGCTGTCCATTGATAAAAAGAGGAGGTGGACGTTGGAACTGACGATGGTAAGGATCAGGAACAAAGGGTTTTAACTGAGACACATGGAAAACAGGATGAACCCTCCAGGTATGAGGTAAGCGGAGACGCACAACTACAGGATTCAGAATGTGCGAAATTCGAAAGGGTCCATAAAAACGTGGTTTGAACTTATTGGTGGAAAACCGGGATGGTAGAAATCTGGAAGAAAGCCATACCTTGTAGCCCACTTGATACAAAGGTGCGGCTTGCCGATAACGATCCGCCTTTCGCTTCATAGCTTGTTTCGAAGCTAGGAGAGTTGTGTGAAGTAGGCCCTGGATTCGACGGATCTGTTGTGAAAAAGAAGTGACTGCAGGCACAGAAGAGGATGTTCGAGAAATAGTAGTGAAAGTCCTCGGATGAAATCCATAAGTACAATAAAAGGGTGTGGTCTTGGTCGCACTATGTATTGTGTTGTTATAGGAGAACTCGGCAAGAGCAAGATATTCCGACCAATTGCTTTGTGTGGCATGACAGTAACATCTCAGATACTGCTGAAGTTCTTGATTCACTCGTTCAGTTTGCCCATTCGTTTGTGGGTGGAAACCCGAGGATAAAGAAATCTCAATGTTAAAGAAGGCACAAAAGGCTCTCCAGAAATGTGATACATATTGAGGCCCTCTGTCCGAAATGACCTCTTGAGGAAGACCATGGAGGCGAAAAATATCCCGTAGAAAAATGCGACTCATTTCCGGGGCCGTTGGAAGTTTCTTCAAGGCTGAAAAATGGGCCATCTTGGTGAATGAATCTACGGTCACCATGATTACTTGGTTACCAGAGGAGGTAGGTAGAGAGCATATGAAATCCGTGGATAGAGTACACCAAGGAGCGGAAGGAACCGGTAAAGGTCTTAATAAACCTGCCACCTTAGTTCGGGGTGTCTTAGTCTGGGCACAGACTGGGCATGCTGACACATAGGTTTCAGTGTCTGTCTTTAGCGACGGCCACCAAAAAGATCGCTGCAGCAGCTCCTGGGTCTTCCTGATACCTCGATGACCGGCTATAGGAGAATCATGGCACATTTGCAGGGCTTCTGTCTGCACTTTCTTGGTAGGTAGGAAAAGAGCATGTTGATGATAGAAGTAGTTGTCCTTCTTCTGCAAAAAAGGAGTCACTTTATCCCTTTCTGATGCAGACAGAAACTGGTACTCAGATTGAATGCGTTCTTGAAAAGATTGAGTAGCTCCGATGATCCTGCTAGCCTCAATAAGATGTGGAGAGGAGTTCTGGGCTATGTCAGGATATCTGCGGGCAAAGGCATCTGCCACTAAATTCTGGGAGCCAGGTATGTACGTGATCACGAAATCGTACTGGCTAAAGAAGAAAGCCCATCGAGCCTGACGACTGTTGCGACACTGAAAGCTCCGAAGACACTGGAGATTACGGTGATCAGTCCTAGCTTCAAAAGGCTCTCTGGAACCCATCAGGAAATGCCTCCATTCCTTACAAGCTACTTTGAGAGCGAGTAGTTCACGTTCCAGTACAGAATAATTTCATTCAGCCTCTGATAGAATATGAGACATATAAAAGATAGGATGTTCCAATCCATCATTGTCTTGCTTCTGCAGCAGAACTGCTCCAATAGCTCTGTCTGAGGCATCAGTCACGACGATAAATTACTTGGTATTGTCAGGATGACGCAACACGGGTGCTTGGGTAAAGGCTGTCTTTAATTCTTGAAACGCGCATTCAGCCTCCTTGGTCCAAATGAAACCCATCTTCAGGTTCTCTTTCTTAATTGTTTGTGTTATGAAACTTTGTAGGTGGGCAAAGTTCTGAATAAACTGACGATAAATGTTTGATAAACCAAGAAAACATTGCGTTTCTTTAATGGACGTTGGAGAAGGCCAAGGCCAATCTAATATGGCACTGACCTTGTCAGGATCCATGGATATTCCGTGTTGATTAATACAAAACCCGAGATACCTTACTTCAGATTTATGGAAATCACACTTCTAAGGTTCTTCTTGAGTCTTTCCAGGACTTGCAGGACATGATCTACATGGTGCTCAGGATCACGGGAATATATCAAGATATCATCCAAATAAATGACTACATATTGGTTGAGTATATCAGAGAAAACTGAATCCATAAATCGTTGAAAAACAGAAGGGGCGTTGGTCAGTCCAAAGCGCATAACACGATACTCATAGTGCCCAAAAGGGGTACGGAAAGCAGTCTTCATTCATCTCCTTCCTTGATCCGAAGGAGATGATAGGCACCCCGTAAGTCTAATTTAGTAAATATCTTGGCTCCTTGAATGGCATCCAATATATCTCTGATTAAAGGCAGTGGATATCGATCCTTAATCGTTATTCTGTTGAGTTCACGAAAGTCCACACAAGGACGCAGATCCTTGGTCTTCTTTGTGACGAAGAAGAGAAGAGCCCCAGCGGGGGATGTGGAAGGAGCAATCAAACCGTTGTGTAAGTTGTCGTCTAAATATTCCCTTAGCACCTTCTTTTCTTGGTCTGTCAGGGAATACATTCGACCGAAGGGGACGACTTCATCAGGAATTAAAGGAATAGCACAGTCATAACTGCGATGAGGTGGCAAAATAGGATTACTAGGTTTCTGAAAAATCCTGATATATTCCTGATAACAATCTGGAACCCCCTGGATAATATTGATAGAGTTAGTGTTATCCTTAGTTGACTGACAGGACCTTTTTGGAGTCCAATAAGAAGTAGTGGAATAACAATTCTGTTGACAAAATGAAGACGTTAGGGATATAGTTCGTGTTTCCCAATTGATATAGGGGTTGTGACGGGCTAACCAGGGAATTCCCAAAATCATGATGTGATTTGGTGAGGCTATGAGATCAAAGGCAACGTGTTCTTGATGCTCACCAAATGTCAAACAAAGAGTAGGAGTTGAGGCCACCACAGGTCCTGAAGTTAACGGAGAGCCATCCACCGTGTGAACCTGCTCAGGAGTTTCTTTAGGAATGCAGGGAATTCCTTTACTCGTAGCCCAGGTCTCATCCAGATAGAGTCCACTGGCTCCACAATCAAGGAGAGCCAGAAGATGTTCTTCTTGATCTTGTGAACTTTGTAACTTGACAGAGAGGATAAACAGGGTGGACATGCTTTCTTTGGAGGAACATATTGATGGTACTTCAGCTCCTCCAGTCTCCTTCCTCCTTACAGGGGACGGGAGCTGGTGTTTCCCGCAGGCCTTGAGGGACGTATCGGACAACTACGGATCAGGTGGCCAGCCTTACCACAGTATAGGCAAAGTCCCCTTCGTCGTTGTTCCTCCCTTTCTGACTCCGTCAATGGCCCACGAACCAGATCTATCTGCATGGGCTCTTCATGGGGAGGTGGAGAGGCTTCAGATGGACTATCTTCCGTACGCCGACTGCTAGCACGGAAGGTACCGGACTGGTATGGAGCTCTAGTTCTATGTTTTTCCATCTTGCGCTCTCGAAGTCTATACTCGATGTTCATAGATTGATCCATTAATTCTTTCAAAGAACAAGCTGGAGAAGAGTGTACAAGCTCATCTTTAATTTCTTCACGCAGGCCTTGGTGGAAAAGGGTTACGAAGGTGCGTTCTACCCAGGAAGTTTCAGCTGCCAGCTGTTTGAAGCGGGTTATATACTGCAGTACATCCTGATTACCCTGCTGAATGTCACATAAGGCTTCTTCAGCTGCTGCTTCTACCCCAGGTCTCTCAAACATTTGTTTGAAAACAGTCAGGAAAGCGGAATAGTTAGCCAGGAC
Organism: Pleurodeles waltl; assembly: GCF_031143425.1. Classification (NCBI taxonomy): domain Eukaryota; kingdom Metazoa; phylum Chordata; class Amphibia; order Caudata; family Salamandridae; genus Pleurodeles; species Pleurodeles waltl. The sequence goes on along the minus strand of NC_090439.1, from coordinate 1,082,260,339 downwards.
TGGATCATCTGCAGAAATCAGAGGAGTCGCCCAAGCAAGCGCTGGACCAGACAAGGCGCTGATCAGATAGCCCACCTTAGCCTTATCCGAAGAAAACTGGAGTGGACGAAAGGCAAAGAAAACCGTCAGAGCGTCCAAAAATTCCTTCATTTTTAAAGGATCTCCAGAATATCGAGGAATAGTAGCAGATACAGGTGGTATGTCCATTGATCGGGAAGACAAGACCTGTCGTAGCGCAGTGTTCTCTGCCCGTAACTGTTGTAACTCTTGGGCTTGTTGTTGAACAGTCTGTAACATGGCTTGAGCATTTTCTGACGCCTCTCCCTGTGGATCTTCCATGGCGCTTTCGCAACGCAGAATCTTTTGGCGTTGCAATCTGTCACGTACTGCGCTGGACTTCTCACCTCTGGATTTCGGATTGGCGAATACACCAAGTCTTCTACAGGTCCTGGATACTCCCAGATAAGGGCGACCCCTTCTAGTAGCCATGGTGCCGCTTGACAGGCTACGCCAAAGCAGACCGTACCCTCCAGAAGGAGTCCCAGAGGGAAAAAACCCCAACACTGGGGAAAAAAACTCTAACAGGAACTCCTGAAGGAAAACAAGAAAAAACAGGACTTGACAACAGGAAACAAAAATAGGCAATATCCAGGGTAAAAGGCAGGAAAAAAGGAACAGGTAAAAATATCCCAAGGCAAAAGCAGGAAAAAAGAACCGGGAAAAAATCTCCCAAAGCAAAAGCAGGAACAAAGAACAGGCAAAAATCTTCCAAGGCAAAAAAGCAGGAACAAAGAACAGGAGCGAACAGCACAACCAGAAGGAAGTGTTTGCAACGCAAGGAGGAACAAGACTGACTGACTTATATACTGAGAAAAGGGAAGTGACATCACAGGAAAGGGAAGTAACACCATCTTGGATTGGGAAAAGCCCATAGACCAGTATAGGAAAAAGGAATTAGTATAAAAGAAAAACAGAGCATGCTGGGACAAAAACATGAAGAAGACAAGATGGACACAACATGGATAGAGACAGGCAAAAGGACCAACAAAAAACCCACCACCAGCAACAAAAGAAGAAAAAAGGCTACAAGTAAGTGTAGCGCGACCGGAAGCGAAATATATGCTTCCCAGAAAGAATAGGCAAAAAACGCGGGGAACTGCGCTCCGAATATCGGTAGGGCGTTCCACCCGCGAGGACAGAAAGAGACGCCGCGTCAGAGCGCGGCGTTACAACTCCTGCTTTAATTATTTTTCAAATTCAAATATTTAAGGTATATACCGAAATGTAATTGTACTCTTTTTACTTGACCATTACACTTTTCTTTTCAATTTGTCCTAAAATATCTAATTCTAAGTATATCATTCATCAAACCCTAGAAAAAGAATTCTGGGTGGTTATAGGGGGTTTGCTGCAAGGCCTAGTTGTAGGCCAGGCCCTGCGACCAAACCCCACTGAACATGGCCTAAGGCCTTGTGTGGTGCAGGGTTGTGCAGTTATAGGGGGTTGGAGGTCATACGTGGCACAGGGTTGGGTGGTTATATAGGGCTTGTCCACAAGTAGGACATAGGAAATCAGATATAGGGATTTCCTATCTGCGATTTCCAAAGCACATGTACAAAGCATTTCCTAAATGCAAAATGGGCATTTAGGAAATGCAATTACCATTGACTCCAAGTCGATGGCAACAATGTGCAATTTTAAAAAACAGAACTGGAAGATGGTTTTTCATACCAAAATAGAGCACACGCATGCCCCTAGGACATATGCGTGCTCTCCATGTGCAGCACTATTTTTGGGTGGCATCAGAAGGGGGTCTATTGCTCATAGCCATTATTGGTTTTTCATTTCTCAAGTAACGAGTTTCTAATAGGAGAGTGATATTTGAGAAATACAAAACCAGCCCAGTGGAACAAATGATATGGGTATTGAGACAAAATATTCAATTTAAAATATTGAGATACAGAAATATTGAGTTTTAAATATTGTGAGCCACAACTTTCGTGATGCAGGGATATCGTTGTCAAGAATATCGATTTTAGAGGTAAGTAATATCGTTGTTAAAAATATCTATGTTGTAAATATCAATGTTAAAAATTATATATGTTGTCAATATTGTTTACAAAAATATCTATGTTGTTAATATTGATGTTAAAAATATCTATGTTGTTAATGTCACTTGCAAAAATATCATCAATTATATTGTTTTTGAATTATTTGTATGTTTTAGTATATGATTTAATTATATATGTTGTAATTTGTTTGTAGAAATATCGCAAATTTCCTTTCATATAGTTTGTAAATTTTAAGTTGTTTTTTAATTTTATTTAATTGTTTGTTGTGCTTTATAGTGTCATAGCAGGTTGTGGGGTTGGGGGGTAGAGTGTGGGAAGTAATTTAATTATAATGAATTCACAATTCATTTTTTTATTATTATTAATGAATGAATTCATAGTTAACTATGTAAATTCTCTAATTAATGTATTTTTCCGGTTAAATGCGAGTGCGGGTTGTAGGTTTTGTAGGGGTATAGGGTGGGAAGTAATTTAATGATAATTAATTAATTAATATTTTTTAATTACTATTAATGATTTAACTGATGATTAATTATGTAAATTCTTGAATTAATATATTTTTCAGTTAAGTTTTAGGTACAGGTTGTGAGTTTTCTAGGTGTATAGTATGGGAAGTAATTTAATTAGAATGAATCAATAATTAGAATTATCAATAAATATTTAATTGAGAAGTAATTATGTAAATTACCTAATTAATTTATCTTTTAAGTTATGTGTTAGGTGCAGGTTGTGAAGTTTATGGGATACAGGCAGGAATTAAAATAATTATAATTCATTTACATTATGATTAATTATTTAATCGATAATTAGGTAAATTGTGTATGTATAATATTGTTTGATTATATGTTAGTTGTGTGCTGTTGGGTTTTTAGGGTTACAGGGTTGGATGTAAATTAATAAATGATTTATTGATAGATAATTATTACTTTATTATTTACTTTTTAATTGATAATTATGTTAAGTTACATTTCTGTTGTGTGTTGTTTAGCTTGTACAATAATGGAGGGGAAGGTAGTTATACATTAAGAAAAGGTTTTCAAGTTTTTTTACATTTCTTTTTTAACTGTACAGTAATGGAGGGAAAAGTAATTATAAATTAAAAAAAGGTTTTCACGTTTTTTTACATTTCTTTTTTAATTTTTAATTGTGTTATACTTTCTTTATTTTTATTACATTTGAATTATTGGCCGTTATGTTTTGTGGGAATACATTGCAGTATTTTACTTATATTAAGAATATTTGTGTTAAGTGATAACACTTATTAGAATGTAAAATAG